>NC_083560.1:42740583-43062485 GCF_019925205.1 Metopolophium dirhodum | reverse complement strand
TAAAGCCGTGAAAACGACGATACTGCTTCATACTAAAACCAAATTGGTGACCTTCCTTTTTAAAACCTTCTACGTCTGTACAGCAATTATTTTTACGCGTTAAGCAAAATTGGAGAGACAATTGGTCTCTTGGAACCATTGACGCAAGTACCGGAAGTACAAACGTCCTAAAAACAATCGCTGACAGTGCGAATGCGAACGTCGTGAGTGCGAACGCAGGCGCCGCAATGACGAACGCCAATCCCGAGGACTTAACGCGTTCCATTGCTATACTTCTATTGCTACTTGTAACAAAAAAAAAACCTTTCGACCACTGCGGACATTACCGGTGCCTAAACAAAGTAACAAGTGCGGATCGTTACCCGTTACCTCCACTACTTTACCGCAAATCTGACAGGGAGCACAGTATTTACCAAGCTTGATCTGGTCTGGGCATACCATCAGATCGCCAAGCAGGACATACCGAAGACAGCCTTAATAACACCGTTCGGATTATTTTAATTTTGGCCTTCGCAACGTCGTCCAGACGTTCCAACGCGTAATTAACGATATGTTAAGCGGGCTAAATTATTCGTTCTCCTGCATCGACGACGTTCTAATCGCGCCACGCAACCTCGATGAACACGGAAAACACGTTCACATGGTCCTTGGAAGTTGTCAAGATTACGGCATAGCTATCCATTCCGTAAAATGTGTTTTCACAGTCGGCTCATTATTTTTTTAGGGCCACAACATAAATAAGGATACGTGCCGCTCGACGTCAGTACACATTACGGCAATCCACGAATGGCCGCTGCCAGCGACAAAATAAAGTTTATAAAGATGTTTGGGTTCCTTAAATTTTTATAGACACTTGACCGGTGAACCGTTGTCACGGGCAGATGAGATGCGAACAGTTTTCGAGTCTTGTCGCACCGCATTGGTGGATACGAAAGAACTGGCTGACTCGCTAATGAACGTCTCACTCTGCCTAAGTACTGACGCTTCCAATACGGCCGTAGGAGCCGTACTCGAGCAGTTGTCCAACAAAGGCTAGTAGCCACTGGGATTTTACTCTAAGAAACTGTAAAAAAAGTAACAGAACATACGATCGCGAGCTGCTCGCCGCATACAATGTACACGTCACTTTCTATACGTGACCGAGGAACAACTCGCTGCTCACCGACCACAAACCATCAAATTCTCTGTTCACTTTATGAGAATCTGGTAGTTTGTGAGACTACCAAAAACCACCCACGACCAAAGGGGAACACTTTCGTCGTGACCTATGAGCCGCACCGCGTGATGACCCGAGGGCCAAGTCGGTGGAGCTCATAGGCTATGTTACGCTCAACGGCAAGCTGAATGCCGAGGATTTATTTAGGGGAAAAGATTATGTTAAATAATAATATGGGAGTTTTAGGTAATCATGTGGATTTATTTTACATGTTTATAAGTTAAATAGTAATAAGTTTTGACATTATAATAATAACAATTTCGGCATTAAGGTATAATAATAGTTTTTTGGCATCATAATAATATATAATACGGGGTTGGCACATAGCAATTATAATAATTTTCACACATTTTTTCTCGGCCCACTGGAGGTGGCATTCCATGTTATTTATGGTGTGCCCTCGCAGGGTTACCGGGGAAAATGTTATGAAAAAGGGGGGGACAGGGTGGAAAAATTAATAACATATTACGACGGTTGACTGGTGGTGACGTTGACTGGATCAGTCTGGCCCGTAGTCAGGACCCTCGTGGTTTACTTAGCCCATCATGCTGGTGATGAGTGGGTACTGGTTGTCGGACGGCGTAATGTGGACACGTGGTTGACTTAGAAAACCCAAATCAAGGGTCAGAACGTCGACCAGGTAGGTGAAGCGTCGTTGGTAAGACGTCGACCAGACCGGTGAAGCGTCGTTGAAAAAGATCGACCAGGTAGGTGGCTCGTCGTTGGTAAAAGATCAAACAGATGTGTGGCTCGTCGTTGGTAAATGATCGAACAGGTAGGTGGCTCGTCGTTGGTAAAAGATCGAATGAATTCCGCTGTAGAGACCCGACGACGGCGATGGTGCCGAGCCGGCGACGGAGCTTTTTGTTGAAGTGGGGCAGGTCAGTGTCGTATCGTAACGGGAATTTTCACAATGATCGGGGATGTTCACAGTTTTTGCTATGCCGGTGCGGTACCGCCGGACTCGACGGAGGCGCCGACAGCACCGGCGGCCGTGAGCTGCGACGCGCAGACACCGATCACTGCGGGTTGTGGGGGCCGGGGGACGATTGTTACATAATACTGCGGTAATTTCTGCATTAGCGCGCGATAACCATAACAATAGAACAATAAGGTATGCTCGTAAACGATAATATGGGTATGGGTATATTCATTATTTTTATAATAATAAGGCAAAAAATGCTGTGATGTTACAGAACCCCCCCAACAAATTGTTGAAGGTGTTCTGCAAGGATACCTGAGAACTATTTGTTGTAACGGAAGAGCGCAGAATTTGTTGGGGAAGACCATAGACTAGCAATTCGAGGGAACATAATATTTTAATTAGGGACATCATAATAATAATATCAATTACATAATAAAGTTGGGTTAGGGAGTATAAGTGGTAAGGGCACTAGCATCACAATAATAATATAATAAAACCTACACATCTGTGCGCACACAGTAAATACAATAAAAAAAACAGCACGATAGTGCGAACACGTTATAATAATAAAAACCTACCAATTATAATTTTCTGACTAGTCCAGGGAGCGATGATGATACCACTGGCCACTATATTCCTAACGGGGAATAATATAATAAAGAGAAAACTTGTTTAGGTCCCACCATGCCTTGCCATGTGTGTAAAATTAAAATGTCCAGAGTTATCTACGCAGTGCAAGGTCCATGTTATCTTGCCTGTACACAATAGTCTTATTTTTATTTTTTTGCCTTCTCTCTTCCATATTAAGTCCCCTTTAATATGGTCGTACCTGTTACAGTCGTGATCCCAGTAAAGGCATAGACTGTCTCAGAGTCCCTTCTCCCTTCCCCGATTAGGAATATAGTGGCCAGTGGTATCATCATCGCTCCCTGGACTAGTCAGAAAATTATAATTGGTAGGTTTTTATTATTATAACGTGTTCGCACTATCGTGCTGTTTTTTTTATTGTATTTACTGTGAATGCCACCTCCAGTGGGCCGAGAAAAATGTGTGAAAATTATTATAATTGCTATGTGCCAACCCGTATTATATATTATTATGATGCCAAAAAACTATTATTATACCTTAATGCCGAAATTGTTATTATTATAATGTCAAAACTTATTACTATTTAACTTATAAACATGTAAAATAAATCCACATGATTACCTAAAACTCCCATATTATTATTTAACATAATCTTTTCCCCTAAATAAATCCTCGGCATTCAGCTTGCCGTTGAGCGTAACATAGCCTATGAGCTCCACCGACTTGGCCCTCGGGTCATCACGCGGTGCGGCTCATAGGTCACGACGAAAGTGTTCCCCTTTGGTCGTGGGTGGTTTTTGGTAGTCTCACAAACTACCAGATTCTCATAAAGTGAACAGAGAATTTGATGGTTTGTGGTCGGTGAGCAGCGAGTTGTTCCTCGGTCACGTATAGAAAGTGACGTGTACATTGTATGCGGCGAGCAGCTCGCGATCGTATGTTCTGTTACTTTTTTTACAGTTTCTTAGAGTAAAATCCCAGTGGCTACTAGCCTTTGTTGGACAACTGCTCGAGTACGGCTCCTACGGCCGTATTGGAAGCGTCAGTACTTAGGCAGAGTGAGACGTTCATTAGCGAGTGAGCCAGTTCTTTCGTATCCACCAATGCGGTGCGACAAGACTCGAAAACTGTTCGCATCTCATCTGCCCGTGACAACGGTTCACCGGTCAAGTGTCTATAAAAATTTAAGGAACCCAAACATCTTTATAAACTTTATTTTGTCGCTGGCAGCGGCCATTCGTGGATTGCCGTAATGTGTACTGACGTCGAGCGGCACGTATCCTTATTTATGTTGTGGCCCTAAAAAAATAATGAGCCGACTGTGAAAACACATTTTACGGAATGGATAGCTATGCCGTAATCTTGACAACTTCCAAGGACCATGTGAACGTGTTTTCCGTGTTCATCGAGGTTGCGTGGCGCGATTAGAACGTCGTCGATGCAGGAGAACGAATAATTTAGCCCGCTTAACATATCGTTAATTACGCGTTGGAACGTCTGGACGACGTTGCGAAGGCCAAAATTAAAATAATCCGAACGGTGTTATTAAGGCTGTCTTCGGTATGTCCTGCTTGGCGATCTGATGGTATGCCCAGACCAGATCAAGCTTGGTAAATACTGTGCTCCCTGTCAGATTTGCGGTAAAGTAGTGGAGGTAACGGGTAACGATCCGCACTTGTTACTTTGTTTAGGCACCGGTAATGTCCGCAGTGGTCGAAAGGTTTTTTTTTTTGTTACAAGTAGCAATAGAAGTATAGCAATGGAACGCGTTAAGTCCTCGGGATTGGCGTTCGTCATTGCGGCGCCTGCGTTCGCACTCACGACGTTCGCATTCGCACTGTCAGCGATTGTTTTTAGGACGTTTGTACTTCCGGTACTTGCGTCAATGGTTCCAAGAGACCAATTGTCTCTCCAATTTTGCTTAACGCGTAAAAATAATTGCTGTACAGACGTAGAAGGTTTTAAAAAGGAAGGTCACCAATTTGGTTTTAGTATGAAGCAGTATCGTCGTTTTCACGGCTTTAAAGTCCTCGCAATAATGATTTACCAGGTTACCAAGTACGAATTTAAATTCTCGCAAACACAATTTAATAATAATATTTTTTGTTTATTGAATATAAACGAGTGTGCGAAAAATTAGTTAAAAAATATATTATGCACAATAATTCAGCAAATAAATTTACATGTATGACAAAAGTACCTATAGCAAAATATAAAATGTACGACACGAATATAATGGTTATCGACAAACAAGCGTCGGCACTTTACAAAGTAGGAAAAACGTGGTTTTTGCGTGTCTTTACAACTCGGCGGTGTCGATGCGAGTTTGACGACGTTCGTCCGGGTAAACAATCGTGAGTTCAGCAGCAGCTGCATCGGTTGGAGGTGACGTCGTGGAGGCGATCGGGTGGCTGGCGTCCCGATACCGCGGTTACTGCGACGATGCTGATATCGTGTTGTGGGACGCCACAGGTGATTATAGGCCATCTGTTATAGGTTATGTGTCATAGTCCATATTGCTTAACCTTTATTTTATCTTAAATCGTGTTTATAAACGTAAAGTAAACTACTTTTATAAGTATAATTTTTATTGTGTACCTACTTCCGTTTTTGAATCGTTTTAACATAAACAGTATTTACTATTTGTTTACCTAGTCCTAGTGATGGTTTGGACGAAAAACCACTTGATGATTGTTTATTGAACATGTTTCAACGTGAAATTTCACTCAATCAAGTCTTGTCGGTCGTTCATGAAAGTAAAATTGCGAAATCGATTAGGTAGACATTCAATAAATTGTAAGTATTACCTATCAGTTTAATATTATTATAATAACATAGTAAATCAACTGAGCATAGGTATTGTATAGATTATCTAACAGACCCCAACCAAAATTGTAGATTACAATGGCACGTAGATTTTTATTCGAGAAGAACCTGAACACTGAATTTTATTTCGTTTAATCCATACTTCCAGTTATTCAGGTGGGGCCAAGTGCAGATTAGTGAGACTTTTATGGTATAGGCTAATTTGTTATTAAATTTAAAGATATCAATAATTTTTACCAAAAATTAAAAAAATTGTAAGAGTATCAATACTTGTTATAAATAAACAAAAAATAATGTACATACGCAGGTATATTTATGAATAAACGTTGATCTTATTTATAGTACCTACTACAAATGAGTATGAAATGTATTATAAATAACTTAATAGCCCACACAGCACATAAATATTTTCTATGTTTCTTAAAAATATTTTGCTCTTAATAATATGCATCCTATATATGTTTTTAGATCATCGAATTATATTTTACCTATATCATAAAAATATTTTTTGGCCACCTTTTAAGTCCTACAAAATAATTATGGGTTATTTTCAAAATATCTTGGTATATCTTATAAATATTTTGTTTAAATATCTTAAATATATCTATGTAAATATTTTTTAAATACATATTTATAATATCTTATTTTCTTTTGATTTATTATTATACCATGTGATTTAAAGGAATAATATAGGTGGTGGTTGAAAATATTATTATATTATATACCAGCTGCATAATTACAGTAAATTGTAAATATATCGGCATAATCTATTGTGCTTCTTATTTTAAAAATATTTTAATACCTAATAAATTAATCATTGATTATATTGTCTGTCTTGGTGATCCTCATATTTTTTAACTATCTATATATAATAATATCTTATAGTTACTATATTTTAGTTAATAACAATATTTATTTATGAATATCACTGTTTATTCAAATATAAAATTGCATACATTCATTATAATGTAACTATATTATTATGTATAAAATAATATTTTTATACAATAACTTATTAAAAACTTAATTCAAAAATACCTAATACAAAAGTTAAACATTTTAAAAAACATATTATATTATTAGTCTTTTCTTTTTGGTTTTCCACGAGCAGTTAGCATTCGCCAAGTAAGGTTTTAATGGTTTTATTATGTCAATGTCAGTACAGCTCTTATAATTTTAGACACTTCTAACAGCAGCTAAATAAACATATAATATATAATGTTTTGTATAATCTTTAACTTATTATACATTTTAATGCTTACCAAATAAGATAAATGTATATTAAATATATATTGACATAACATCATATTTAAATACATTTTTTAATAGTAATTAATAATATCTTTTTTTTACCAATTTAATTTTATAGCCATCATCCAACAACTTTTGTTCAAAGCCATCCAATTCTCCAAAAGAGGTAAGAGGGAAATTCCAAGTTTCATCAATACAATTGGTATGTAAAACATTACCATTACTATTATATGGATAATCATTACTGGCTGCGTAGAGCATCATATTTGTTTGTCTTTCCTCAAGCCTATTCATTTTTGTTGTCATATCTTTTTAATTCATACTTAATGTTGGTAACAGATCTTATAATAGATTTATTCACTTATGATATTATTATCATTTAAATGTAAATAGAACGAGTTGGTTAACTTCTTTTTTTCTGTTAGATGAATTCTTCAAAATCAGCTGTAACAATAAATATTAAAAAAAAATTTAAAAAAAACATTAGTTAGACAACTGTTATAATATTATTATATTGTTGTTTAATTATTTTTGTTTTATTATTATAATTACATTTTTGTGTTTCATTGTCATCGACTAATACATTTGAATAAGTCATTATATCTTTTCCTGGCCACGGATGTAAATGTTTTATTAACATTTTGATGTGCCATATTGTTATTCATTATTTTATAATTCAAATCTGGATCAATATTACCTGGACATACAGTTTAAAAATGTCATTCAATTGACTTTTAATCAAAGTATTAAGAATGTGTATTCACTTAAACAAATCTAATATGCTTAAGTAATTTCTGTGATATAAGGAAATGTCAAACATCTACATTACAAAAATGTATATGTGATAGTTATACATTTAGGTATAATTTTTTATATTATTTTTAAAACTAATATACTATAGACTATAATAGATACAACAACAATAATTGACATACTATATAGTATATATGAAAAGGTTTTATATAGTACATACTCAATAATACATCTGGAGAATGATTTCTTACAAATGGTTTATATGTTTCATATGTTTAATATATCACTGATGCTACTGCTGATTTCTACAAATATATATTTCTAACATTATAAAGTTTATAAAATTAATATTTAACCATTAAAATATTTTAGCTTTATCAAGCTCTTTACCATCAGGTTTATTTTAAGTTTGATTATTATCAGCATAATATGTGTCAATACTTTTGATATTATTTACAATAGTTTCTGAAATATAGAAGAAACATTAAGATATGATAAATTATCAACCACCCATGTTTAAACTTAAAATCAAATACCTGTACAATATAGGTAAATTTTACATATATCATAATTATATTATATCGGCATCTACATTCTATATTTCAACATATTATTTACCTTTGCTATTTTTAAATAATTTTTTTACAATACAAATTTCCTGAATTTAGATTAATCAAAACTAGTTCGCTCATTAAAGATAAAAAAACTTCAGTTATATGAATATTCTCTCAACATGCTAAGCGATAAATGGTTAAAGTAAAATTTATTCAAGGAAACCAATTTGAACGATTTATTATGAATACACTTTATCAGTTTTTCAACGAAGAATTTATTCTTCTTAAGAATCTAAACGAGTATACTTCTTCTTCATAAAAAAAAATAAATGTGGAAGGGCAAACGATTTTAGTGAATGTTCCAAATACTGATTTTATACTTTGTATACCTCGGATTAATTTAACAAAAGATAATAGATGATAGAAACTATAAGTGATATAGGTATCCTGTATACCTAGATAATACATAATAATAATAACACGTAAAATTATTAAAATATCACATACCGATACGAAATCAATAAAAAACATGGAAGAATTAAAAAAAAATGTGCCTGCACTATATTATTGTATTTATTATATAAGTTATAATAATGGTGAGTATTCACGTTTTCAAAACATTTATTAATTTAATTAATACACGGGAAGGGAACGTATATATATTATAATAAGCAGACCATAATATTATATTATAGGCAATAGCATATTATGCCATATTACATTATAGATTATATACAAATATGTTATTTATGAAACTAATATAGCTGATACATATTAAGATTTTTTACAACTTAATATATGATATATTAAATATTCCACAATCACTTTCTGTAAGCATTTCACAATAAAAAATGAATCTAAAATATTGATATTATTGAGACCTAGTTGAATTTAAAATGTAAAAAATAACAATATATTTATATAAATATATATATATATATATATATTATTGGGCCGCATTGTATATGTTACCTACTAAATACCCACCTGCAGCTACAATGCCTAAATTATAGCATACATTTTTTTTTAAGTCATATATAATATGACATATATTATGCATTAAAATGTAATAAAAATATAGTTAGGATGAAATTACTAGAATAAAAATCTAGAACAGTTACGCAATTTTATAATAGACTAATGTTAAACTATATTGTTTAACACATTTTTCTTTTATGATACTTAGAAAATATATTAAATACATTTAATATACTATATTTTTGATAATAAAATCATAAAATATTTTTAAAATATAATCATCTTACAAATGTTGTGTGAGAGGTGTAGGTGTGTATATAATATGTACATGAAATTTCGAAGTAATTTTTTAAACTATTATTATATATAGGTATGTACTTGTTAAACTATAATTTGTTTTTGTTTTTTTGATTTAAGGCTAGAAGAACTTTAACAAATTTTAAAAACTGGTTATCTGGGGAAATCTGATACCAAACAATCCCCAATCATACCCAAAAAACAAAAGTTACGAAATAAGAAACTGTAGAAGTCTATAACTCAAGACCACAGAAAAACCAACAAGACAGGCGCCGGTTGTACAACATCCAAATATTTTACGAGACCATGCATTACCAATCTTCTACACCGCTTGGACCAAATCCAATAGAACCTATTGTTGAAACCACAAGTTCAGCTATACAATTTGAAAAGTTACCATTCTTTAAGACAGTAAAACAATTGACAAAGCCTATGCACCTCAAGTCTGATTCTAACAAATTGATTTGTAAATTTAAGCTACAAGATCGTGTTAAAAGTTCTATTCTTAAATCATGGAATTTTGAAAGAAATGAATATAAATTTCAAATAATTTTAAGATTGCAACAAATTGGACTTAATGAAAATGTTAAGGAACGTTTACCTTACAATATTAGAGTTTCTGTGAATGGACATCAATGTAGTTTACCTGAATTAAACGACCAACTAAACCCTGAAATCGTTCAGTGGCGAAACAATGATCCTATAGATATAACTGATCAAACAGATTTAAGAAAATATGGTTTACCGAACAAATTAGAAATTACATGGTCACAAGAACCACACAGTTATATAGGTTGTATTTATGTTGCCCAAAAATTGACTTGGAATGATCTGCTTGTAGAACTTGTAAAAAGACCCAAACGTGACTCTGATAAAATTAAAGAACTCTTTACAGAATCTATGGAAAATGATGACGATATGCTTGAAGATTTCCTGATTGCTTCTGTTCAGGATCCTTTTACTAACCTAAGAATGAATCTTCCTGCTCTGGGTGTAGACTGTAGACACTTACAATGTTTTGATGCAATACAATTCTTACAATTGAATGAACAAAAGCAAACATGGAAATGCCCAATATGTAAAAACAAAATTAAATTTGAAAACATTGTAATATGTGAATTTTTTTTAAACATACTTCAAAGTAATGATCTAACAGAAGAATGTGATAATGTTGTTTTTTTCAAAGATGGCACATGGTCTGAGAGAATAACAAATTCCAGTCAATCTACAGACAATATAGAAGACCTTACATTTTCAGATCCTGATGCTGAAGAAAATAGTAATAGGAACCTAGACAATGTTGATAGTGATGAGATTACTCTAAAACCAAAACGTTTTAAATATAATCCGCCTGAAGTAGTAGAAATAAATAACAGACTTGAAAACATGGATAAATCAAGAAAGTCTTTAATTGTTATAACGTTAGGTTAAACTAATGTATTTCAATTCTTACTGATCTTATATGGTATACAATTTGTTATGCTAATAACTAGTTTTTAAAAACATAGTACAACTGGTAATGATTTGTATTTTATCAAAACTGAGTTATTGTAAATAGTTAGTACTCTTAATAATGTATATAATAACTTTTAAATGCCATGAATAATATAATTTGAATACAGTAATTATTGTAAATAAATCATATTTTTCCATGTTAATATATTTATGCATCATTTAAAATATAAGGGTACCACATTACAACCTACTACTGAATATGATTGTGGCTGTAAATATGGTAGCTATTGAGATTCTTTCTCATCAGTATATAATAGGTTTAATTATTATTTTCAATAACATTAAAAAACAATTCATAGTTATAAGTTCCTATAAAATAACTTAAGTTAAAATGATTTTATTATAGAAACATCATTTGTATTTTAATAAAACTAATTGTATGATGACTTGTATTTACAGTATTTTTAATTTCTATATAATAATGTTGTATTGTTGCTTCACAATATAATTATTTTTAATTTATGTTACTATTTTTTATTTACCTACTTTTTATCAAATCCATTTGTGAGCCATTTTTTAATTTTTAAGTTAAAACAAATAGCTAACCCTTATTACAAGTTTAAATAGTATAGGCGGGCATTAACCTAACCTTACCCAGACAACTTAAACAAATGTTGAATCTAACTTAATTCAAAGTCAAAAGTACAAAACTACAGTTAAAAAATAAAATACTTAGGTATGATTGACGTAAATAAAATTATATATAAGTTAAACTAAATTACAACACTCTCAATGAATGCTTACTACAAACTGAAATAAAATAAAACGGCATGTAACAAAATCTTTATACCTAATTTATACATGCAATTCAATTAGAAAAGTTATCCAATAATTTTAAATAAAGCTTCAGTTAAATAAATATTTTAAAATGGCAAAATAGACAAAATAGAAAAATCAGCAAATAAAAAATTGAACAAAAAAATATTAAAAATTATTAAAAGTTTTAATCGTTACACAATATAATATTCTCAATTGTTAGTCATTAAATGAAAATTGAGCCCTTCTAGGCTCCATGCAGAATGATTTTATTGTTTCCTCTATAACCATGGATTTTTGGTTTTTATGTACCTACATCATTATGAATACTCATCCATTTAAGCGGTGCCGGTAATAATATTAAAAACTATGTTTTTAGTTTTATTAGTGAGCTAATAAAAAGGAAAAATCAAATAATTAATGCGATGCTGTATTAATACAATTATAAAAATATGAGGTTCAATTCCGAATGATCTTTCAACACTACACAGTACACATAGTAGATGGGGGCGTTATTGCTATTAAAATACAAATCTTTATTGAAGGTAAGAATGTCGTTTCTTTTAGTAAGTTTATTAAATCCATATTGTGTTTAATTTCTTTTTCTTTTAAAATATCATACCACACAAGACCATATTCTTCAACCATGTCAACTAATTCTCCCTAAAATGATTTAGTATTTTTTAGTTTAATTATAATGTATTTTTTATTAATTTGTTTTATATATTTCATATGAATTGAATACTTTCAAATTTTTCACTCTCCACTGTAAATCTATCATTTAGGGATAAAATTTATGAATCTAAATGTGTTTATATATTAAATATATATTTATTTTTCAACCGATAAAAATATAAAACAATTAATATTTAATATAAACTAAAAGATCATGGGGGAGGAAAAATAATATCTTTAATTTCATAACATCGCCTTTGCAGTTTAATATAACACTACATACGATTATTATTATTATTATTATGGTCAACTACGTGTATAGCAAATTTATTATTATCTTTGTTGATATACGGGAATGAATTAAATGTCAGCAAACATAACAAAGCTATTTCTGAGCCTTCGTAAAGGTTTATAGACTGAAAATAAGGGAAGAATTCGTGGACAAAAAATTATTATACATAACGTCATATACACATATTAATTGGTGCCGCAATCGTGTTGTAATTAGTCGGATAAAAAAAGAAAATGTGTGCAATTGTGCTTTAAGATAGGTAGTGCCCCAAGTTAGTTTAAGTAATAGATTAAGGGGATTCGATACCGTGATTTTCTGTTTTTGTCTAACACACGCATGACATAGTATTTTAGACGTGTTTTTTACCAAACATACCAATTGATCTAATGAAACGATAAAAATTCTGAAAACAGATTTGAATTTGTCGTCAAGTCTACTTGAAATTGACTTTCCCAAATTTTTGATATTAACCCCAAAATTCCTAAAAATGCTATATTAAAAACGAGTATATAAAAATTGTTGTATTTCAATTTTCTGAGAAGTTAAAATCAAAAAACAAAAAAAGTGGGGAAATTGATTTCAAGTAGTCTGACGACAAATTCAAATCTGTTTTTAGAATTCTTATCACTTCATTAGATCAATTGGTATGTTTGTCAAAAAACACATCTAAAATACTACGTCACGCTCGTGTGAGACAAAAACAGAAAATCACGGTATCGAATACCCTTAATCTATTACTTAAACTAACTTGGGCCACTACCTATGTTAATTTTTTTTAAAAATACTAGACAACTTTCTGAATGAAGTAGGTATATATTAGCATATGAAAAAAAATAAAAACATCTTGATGACCAATTAAATAAATATTATAATATTTAAATAACATTAAAAAATAAAAAAAATAATAACATATACATTTTCAGGTATTAAATCATAGGTACCTATGTAACTTATTTGTAATGACATAAGTAGCCGGGTAAGTATTATAATGCGTAAATAACATGAAAAAATTACGTTGAATAACAGAGACCCAAGTTGGACTAAATAAGTAAAACGTAATTTACAGAAATGTATGCAGGATTATAATACAGTCGAGTCGCGATAACTCGAACCTCGATAACTCGAATAACTTGACAACTCGATTTTTTTTTATTCCCTCAGAAATTCTCATAACACTCAATGTATTATGTAACGAACCCAATAATACACATAATATAATATTATTGTGATCGTTCCGCCTTCAGCTACATTTGGCAACATAAAAACTAGATAAACAATGGCACATTAATTCGACTAGATAAATCAAAGTCGTATATGCGAATAGAAAACCTATGGAAAGATACCGAGAGGGCAATGCGAATCTTGTTATCTCATTACAGTAGGTACTACAATCTCACCTTAAATTATTATAAATGTATGAATATAACAATTAAATGTTATCTTGTTATCTCATTGCAATAGGTACTACAATCTCACCTTAAATTTTAAATGCATGAATATAACAATTAAATATTGTTATGGAATATGCATATGTATATGTATATATATATATATATGTATGTAGTGCATAGTATCTAGAATGTAACGGACGGCGTAAAACATATATTGCAAACACGATAACAGGATACGATTCTCGGAATAACCAGACGTGGAAATGTATCAATGATTAATTGAACAACGTCCTGTGAAATCCGCAGATAAGTCGATAGACTAGGGGGGAAGTAGGAGAGCAGGAGGCCCTATAAAACCAGACCAGAAACGGCCTGTAGATTAGACGTGTAACACCACAGTACAGGCGAGCACCTTCACGAATGACAACGCAACAACTTGTCAATTGTACTTAGAGTATTTTCAATAAACAACTAACTTTCAACCAGTCTAAATTATTTATCAACTCTACCTGAAGAAATCCTCTACAATCGGTCTTGCTACCTGCAACTTTATGAACTAAGCAGTTAACCCAATTGCTAGTTCATAACAATTATAAGTCTTGTTAACTCGAATATAAAATTGTAATGAATATCTTAGTCGAAGTATATGATTTATATCTGTGATATATGGGTATCTGGGTATTTCGTAATATTTTGTTTTATCTACTTTAAGATAAAATGAGTAGATATAGAAACTGATTATTACCGCATACACAATAACAGTAAGTATGTATGTATGGTTAATAATGTTAGTATGTGTCTACCTGTCGTGTCGACAGTGTTGTGTCGATCGTGTCGTGTCGATTGTGCGTATTTTTGTATGTTTTTAAACATGTCTCAAAAACGAAAATTAAATCATTTAACTACAGCTGACAAAGTGCATGTGATACAATTGGTGGAAAAAGGTAACCGGAAAAAACAAGACATCGCGAAAGAATTTAATATTTCACCAAATACGCTGTCAACATTTTTAAAAAATAAGGCGGATATTTTAAAAAAATTTGAAGACAATAAAGGTGATAATAAAAGGTCAAAACAAGCCGAATATCCAAATGTAGAGTTATGTTTATTCAAATGGTTTACTCAATGTAGAGATAAAAATATACCTATAAGTGGACCAATACTAAAAGAAAAAGCAGAATATTTTGCAACTCAATTTGGTTATTCTAATTTTAAAGCAAGTCAAGGCTGGTTAGGGAATTGGAAAAATCGTCATAACATAATTTTTCATAAAATATGTGGCGAAAGTGCTTCTGTAAATGACTCTTAATGTAATGAATGGTTATGAAAGTTATCATCATCAAAGAATATTCTCCCGATGATGTATTTAATGTGGATGAGACAGCATTGATTTTTAAATGCCTACCCGATCGCACTTTTATATTGAAAGGGGAAACTTGTTCGGGTGGCAAACAAAGTAAGGAACGGATAACAATTCTTTTAGGATCAAATATGTCAGGTTCCGAAAAAATAAGGCCACTTATAATTGGGAAATCAAAAAAACCACGATGTTTTAAAGGAGTTAAGAGTTTACCATTAGATTATGAGTCAAACAAAAAGGCATGGATGACTGGTGATTTATTTAAAAGTTGGCTTGTAAAATTTGATCAAAAAATGCGACTAAATCAAAGAAATGTTTTATTATTTATTGATAACTGTACAGCTCATGGTACTATTAATTTAAAATCTGCAAAAATCGAATTTTTGCCTCCAAATACTACATCTAAGCTACAACCAATGGATCAGGAAATAATACGAAATTTCAAAACATTATACAGCAAAGAAATAAATTATTCGAAAAATTGTTTACGATATTGATGAAGGCAGACCATGCTCAATAAATTTATTACAATCTATGCGCATGTGTGAAAAAGCATGGCGTAATGTACAACCGAATACAATTATCAATTGTTTCAAAAAAGCTGGATTTTATTTTAATGAAGAGCAGTGTGGTGGTGATATATGTTTAGAAAACAATGATGATGATGATGGTGGATATGATTGGCAAATTATAGCAGATAAGCTTAATATCGATCAACAGACTACATTTCAATTACGGCAGAACTGGCTCACTCGCTAATGAACGTCCCGCTCTGCCTAAGTTAGTTATGTTTCTATACTCAAGCGTAATCGAAGTGTAATCGACTATTATAAAAACCAGCCCTTAGTCGCATAACTTAAACCAGAGGACTGGACACTTAAAGATTTTATCAGTGTAAATAAATTTAGGTTAGGTAATTTAGCTGTATAAAAAAATTAACATATTAAGAACCTCTATTTAATGCCAGGTATTATTTGTAATTAATTGTACCTATTTCGGAGTTTAGGTAATATAATATCAACTACACTAAAATTATAAAAGATATTCAATAATTTACTGACTGTTTATGGAAGTTTCACTATACCATTGAATTATAAACATTGTGAGTTGTAAAAAAACATAACTGACATATAATACGCATAGTGTATATGACTAGGAAAACATAAGCTATGGCATAATATTTGAAATATAAAAAGGTATTCCCTATACCAAATAGGTATTTTTGTTTTTTAGGAATACGAATACATTACAAACCTTTACAAACGACTTACAAACAAATGGAATAACCAAAAATTCGAAATTCCAATTTAGGGGGCTGGGAAAATGGACCTCGTATTGACGCATTTATATGTTTTTATGTAATCTTTGAGTAAAATCACCCATCACAATAACGATAGAAAATAATATTTTTGAGGGTATAACTTATCGATTTGTCTAAATATTGTCTCAAACAATTTAAACATCATTTAAATAAAATATAAAATCGATATGTCAACGCTCGAAAATATTATCTTTTATAATTTTAGGAACGGTTGATTTTACCCTAAGATTACTCAATACCGTTTTATTTATGTTGTGCGTGTGTCTGAGAGAGAAAACAAATATTGCGCTCACATTTTTTCAAGTTGCCTCATAAATGCGCGTTTTCTTTACCAAAAACTATAGTTTCTAATTCCAATAATACGTGTCGATAACTATCACTATTTTCATTCTGAAAAAAAAATATTCAGCTTCTCCGTAATATGTACGAGGGATCACCGGATCGATCGAGCCACATTTTTAATTTTTATATTTTAGATTGCAAGATCTACATGTAATTGTACAAAACTTGAAACTTAAAAATGTAATCAACTGAACAAAATTATAAAAATGTTGCTCGATCGATCCATCGTTACTTGTTGTGGAAAATTAGAATATTTTATCAGAATGCAAATCTAGGTAATCGTAGTGACGTGTTGTTGGAATTAGAGTTGTCTGATTGAGTGGAAAATAAATATTTTTTTGGCGATCACAAAATTATTATCTGACATGTGTCGATATTCTGAGTGCGTGCGTGATCCCTCAGTACCGCTACTGCAAATATCAAATAATTAACTATACCCGCTAAGCGTTTCTTGAAAAATCAGATACGGGTCACTGCTACCTACTTTCATTTCCGACAAATTTAACGACAAGAATGCATAAGAAATTGCCTATAAAATGTTCCTTAAAATACAATAGTATAATATCCATCGCCGACATGATATATTTTACTATTTTAGATTCACAATCAGGGCCGAACTTGATACAGTAAAACTCGCTTAAGACGCTCTTTAAGGGACCAGCTCTCTAGAACGTCTTAAGCGGGAAAGCGTCTTATGCGGGAATGAAACATAATGATGTGGTTGAAATATCGAGTTTATTTTTTTATTATTAAACATAATTTAATGAGAAATACACTTATAAATTAATTATAATTACAATATACATACATACTTATATTTTTGTGCTACTGAATTTAATTTTAAAAAATATTATTATTACATACATATTTTATTATTGTTTATTAAAAAAATTATCTATTTTTGATTGTTTAAGGTTCTGACAATGCGTTTCAGCAAGAAAGTTTTCAATTTTAATAAGACAACCTAACATTTCTTCGGAATGTTCAACACAGGATAATACTTGCCGAATTCCCGATAAATGTTGCAAACCAGTAGTTATTGTAGGAGTAGTTACTGGAAAGTCTTGATCTTCTTCTTCGTGATCGTCGTCTTCTTTCTCATTGTCCACTAAGTTCGTATCAGTTTTACCCGATTAGACAGAGAAAAACTGAGCTTCTTAACAGGTGATTTTTACATTGACTAGTAAAGGAAATGTCTAGAGACCGACTAAAAACAGCGTCTTATGCGGGAAAGCGTCCTAAGCGAGTTTTACTGTATATGATATTTTTCGTTTAACGTTATTTAAAATATATTTTATTGTTAGTTTTCACATAATAAATTGGAATCAAATATGAAGTTTTTTTTTTTTTAATTGATCTTGAGCCCGGCAGCTGAGGCCATTAGCTATTTTTAGTTTTACAGTAGGTTATTAAGTCGGTAGGGGGAGGAACACGTGTGTGTTGTGTTTGGCAGAATTTTTGATTGGGCACCCGTAGGTATCTGCCATTCCCGGGTGGGGGATGGCGGCACTTGTTCTCCGGACACCGTGACTTGCACGGAGAAAAATGCCGCCCGGTGGTCGAGAATCGAACTCGGACCGGCTGTGCCGAATCCGTCGCGTTAGACCGCTCGGCCACCTCGTCCCCCATGAAGTTTTTACTAAGTGTTTGTTGACAATTTTAAATTTTATGATAGTTCAATCTTTTCATTTTTAAGCATTTTAATGTTTCTTTTAATGATTATATTATTGTGTTGTTTATTTTATACCTATTCATTTTTAAGTTAAATTTGTACACTTCATTTTATAGATAGGTATTTAATACACAACTTTCTTTTCCATTTCAAATTTAACTGTAATATCATAATATGCCACAAAACAAATGTTTTGATATTACATAGAATAATCAAATGGATTTTATAGAGTATGATAAATACAGTAACTTGTAAGTTGACCAAATTCAGTTAATGTTGAAATTTTATTTTGAAACATTTTGGAGGGAGTAACATTATAATTGTGGGTGCTAATACGCCCTTAGCCCCCCAGGGGCGGACTGGGAGTTGAACGGTATTCTATAAAAATAAACAGCCCAAACCCATTTATACCTGCTTCTTTATGAATATCAACTTTTTTGGTTAGCTTATAATATATATAATATAGGTTACGTACTCGTTCGTCTAGTACCTAGTCTGTAGCACTTGTAAAAATATGTTAAATATGTTAAATTTATTGCAGCGGTTCTTAACCTTTTGTAGATCACGGTCCCCTGATGAAAAATGTATAGAAACCGCGGACCCCCTGAACAATTTTCTTTCGAATACCTATTTTTTTTACAAAACATCTCATGTTATCATAACCAAAATTATAATAATTATTTTATATAACAAATTACATAATTAGACTCATATCACTTAAAAAATAAGTACTTTCTTACTATAAACATTAACATTCAGCCCGGGATTACTTAAAATTCACGACTTTGAGAACTCAATGTAAATCATTAAGAGCCAAAAATTATTCAGATTATTTATATAGTATTCAAAAATCTATAAAATATAATCCAAAACTTTTTGGAAATTTTGCAATGATAAAAACCAAATAACTCCTTTCCGAATATAATGTAGGTGTCTTGATAATGTTCAAATTGATAATGTCCAAGATATGGTCGATTTATTTGCGAATATGTTTGTATACTCAACCTCTCCAAAATATTCCTACAAATCTCAAACCACTTAATTCATATATTTCTCTTTGTAACATTAATATTACACTCTCCGATATTTTTAAGAACTCAATACTTTATATTTAAATTTAAAATTAAATGAGAACATTTTTCTTATTGTCCAGCCATGTAAGACTTTTGTTTAAATGTATTAAAAAATATTTTTTGTTTCAAAACTTGTTTAAGATAAATTAAATTAAGTGCATATTTTATGTGTGTATTTTAGGGTTTCCTTAGGGCATAAAATTCTGAGCTTTAGTTACGATATTATGTTGTTAGTAGGTACCGACATACTTATTATAAGCGTAGCCGCGTAGGTACCTACTACCTTGTGAAAGTTAATTTTTAAAAAAACATTGATGGGGGCGTATTAGCAACAACAATTTTAAAGTTAGCCCCCTCCAAAATTTTCCAAAATAAAATTCAACAATAGCCGATATGTCTATAATGTGTTTATGTGTAGATAATAATAAATACCTAAATAATATTTCGTGTTCTTGGGTCAATGACACATCCGTCCGCCCGAACGATGACTTTTCTACAATATTTATTGGATGAATATATAAAATATTAGTTTGAATATAATCAATGAATATATCCAACTCCGATTTTACCAAACGTACAGTGATAGTGTTGATATGATAAATTAGTACCATGATGTATGTTAGATATATTATAACTGTAAATATATAAATCATTAAAGACATTTTAATAGTTTGATAATGTAAATAAATGTAGAGTTGACTATAAATATATTATATAAAATTAACATTCCGTTTAAAGATGGACTTAGATTTCTAGATAATTATATAGAGAATAAAGCAATTTATGTTTAGCGGTACTGAGGGATCACGCACGCACTCAGAATATCGACACATGTCAGATAATAATTTTGTGATCCCAAAAAAAATATTTATTTTCCACTCAATCAGACAACTCTAATTCCAACAACACGTCACTACGATTACCTAGATTTGCATTCTGATAAAATATTCTAATTTTCTACAACAAGTAACGATGGATCGATCGAGCACGTAATATTGGAATTAGAAACTATAGTTTTTGGTAAAGAAAACGCGCATTTATGAGGCAACTTGAAAAAATGTCAGCGCAATATTTGTTTTCTCTCTCAGACACACGCACATCATAAATAAAACGGTATTGAGTAATCTTAGAGTAAAATCAACCGTTCCTAAAATTATAAATATTAGATAATATTTTCGAGCGTTGGCATATCGATTTTATATTTCATTTAAATGATGTTTAAATTGTTTGAGACAATGTTTAGACAAATCGATAAGTTATACCCTCAAAAATCTTTTTTTCTATCGTTATTGTGATAGATCGCAGACCCCCTGAACAATTTTCTTTCGAATACCTATTTTTTTTACAAAACATCTCATGTTATCATAACCAAAATTATAATAATTATTTTATATAACAAATTACATAAGTAGACTCATATCACTTAAAAAATAAGTATTTTCTTCCTATAAACATTAACATTCAGCCCGGGATTACTTAAAATTCACTACTTTGAGAACTCAATGTAAATCATTAAGAGCCAAAAATTATTCAGATTATTTATATAATATTCAAAAATCTTTAAAATATAATCCCAAACTTTTTGGAAATTTTGCAATAATAAAAACCAAATAACTCATTTCCAAAGATTATGTATCTTGATAATGTTCAAATTGATAATACCTATTCAAGATATGGTCGATTTATTTGCAAATATGTTTGTCAAAAAACGCAAAATACAAACTTCTTATTCTTATTCCATAGTACAAGAAACTTATAAAACCACTACGAAAAATGTCCCACCCTCGCCAGAGCTGCGTTATTGTAGGTGGATATTTAAACTTGTGTATCTGTAGATAACTATATTGCCTCTAGGTCATATCAGTATTGTTATCGTATATCGAGATAGATTATATTGAATGTACATAATTATACAATATTAGTTTGAATATAATCAATGGCTAACTCCAATTTTACCAATCGTATGGTAATAGTGTTGATATGATAAATTAGTAGTATGATGTATTTTAGATATATTATAACTGCAAATAGATGAATCATATTAGAAATTTTAATTGTTTGATAACGTAAATAAATGTAGAGTCGCTGTGTGACTATTTATATATAATTAACATTCCGATTAGAAATTGGACTTAGGTTTCTAGATAATTATATAGAAAATAAAGCAAATAATAATTATACATCAACCCATACTAAAACTAAAAATATTTTTATATAAAAAAATTACAACATTTCAGTTCTTATAATATTTATTATATTATTTTATAATTGTAACCGTCGATTCTAAATTGGAAATTTATAAAAAAAAAAAACACTCCTATCGAGTATCGACTATATTCTAGACTGATTGAAATGTACTTATTAGTAATATATTGAAATTAATAATTAATAATACTAATATTAAACCTAAATTATGTCCTGTGGGTGGATCCGGTTATCTACTATGAAAAACATGTGAATAATGAATCGTTCTTTAGTGTGACCGCACTCCCTGAGTACATTTTTAAAATAAAACTATATTCGTAATTATACTTCTGTTAGTAACTAAATAGGAATCACGATGGTTTTTTTTTATTGTTATTTTATAAAACAGTGGGGTCCATTGGTAACCTACTGTACAGCAGAACGATATGTACTTAACTGTTTTTTTTTTAATAATGAAATTGTGCTTATGAATATTACGGGACACTTAATGCGTTTTTAATTTTTAGTTTAATTAGATAGATACTATTAATACTTGACCAAATCTAAATTTTCATATTTTCAATTATAGTCTAAAATTAATAAATTGTTTCAAAGACGTGTTCGCAACAAACCATAAACAGTTTTCTGCTCAATTCAAATCTTTTTTTCAAAATTAAAATCGGGCAGCGTAAACTACATTTAATTTTGTCAAAACTTAAGGTCTTTTGAACTAAAATTGACGGTAAATGATCGAGGCATCATAAAATTTAAAATCTACTTACTAAATAGCCTAGATATGTTTTCAAAGAATTTGTACATAATATACATTAACAATTGAAATCGGACACTGCGATTTTTAAGTATCATAGGCATGTGTAAATTTACCATCGCGTATCGGTCTATAATGTATGAGAATACGTCTGCTAATATTCACTTAAAAAAATGATAAGATTGATTGTGTAGCGTCATACATTTTGGAAAAGAGGAGATTTATTTAATAATACAAAAAAAAAAACGGTTTATTTGTATACAATGTTTTTTTTTTTTTTTGTAAATGGGTTTTTGTAAAATGTTAAATAATTTCTAAAATAAATATAAAAAAATATATAAATCAGTTTTGGTGTGGGTGAGAGTTCGAAATTTGTATGCCTTAGTATTTAAAAAATGCAACTAAAAAACTATAACGGTTGTCCAACCGGCTCTACTAACAAAATGTATATATTATGTATCATCAAAAAAAAATTATGACACAATTTTATGTATTTTAAACGTCGATTGAAAACATCGATTAATACTTGTAAATGTTATGCATAAAATATTTTAAATAAAACCTTTTTTTTAAGACGTTTTTAACACATGTTTAAAACTCATTTCAACCCTGACTATTACAATGTCGATATATTATAGTGTTATAGAAGATCATATAATAAATTATAGGGTGGTATATAATTTTATAGGTGAGTAACGATACCGAACACTAAGCAGTTTGCCCTTTTGATAAAGACGCATTCGAAGACGAAATTTGTATCACAGTATGAAGTTCACATGACACACACACACATAACTATATTGTTCATATACTATTTTATGACAAATTATCTTTTCATTTTGTACCCAGATGTTTTTATTTTTTTTTTCCAAATAAATTACATGAGTGTCTAAATAATATTATCCGTACAGACCAAACTACAATACCTATATTATATATATTATTATCATAACGCGTGTATCATATAAATATTATTATATCGCAATCATTTTGTATCGTCATTTTAAGAAAAAAAAATTGTATTAAAATTTAAAATATCTATAAATAGTTTAAAAAATTTAAAAAAATAATATCTTATGGGAAATGGTAGATAATATAAACATTTGGAAAATATTTAAAGTAACTATTGTTGATCGTTTTTGAACCACTATAAAATAAGCAAAATTCTTGACAGTAAATATTGTTGTTTAAAGCGAGAATAGCAGTTTCGTCAAAATTCAAATGTCAGACACTAAAATAAATAGTTGTGGAATTATACAATATATATTCAACTTCACAGTAATAACAACTCATGAAGAACCTTGTATTAAATCTTTCAAATCATGTTTTTTTTTAAGAGCGATAAATATTTTGTTGACATTATAATAAAAAAAAAATGTCTAATGTCTATAATTATATTATATAGGTGTTATTCTAAGAGGGTCAAAATATTTTGAGAATGTGTGTTTAATCAAACAGTGACGATTCAGCGTTTTTAGGGACCTACTACGCATCCTACTACCTACACTCTGACTAAGCTCACAGGTTTTTTATACAATACATTCATGCAATGATGGTGATTCTATAGTCCATGTGTGGCTTCAGGAACACATACAAATGTTTACTTGAGTGAGTGGTTGAGTGACTATTTACTATAGGTACAATGATTAATAAATTATTAGTGTAACATAATTAAACACAAAACAATACTAAATAAAATTTTTAAAATAAATCATTCTTAGAAGAAAACCTAGCATTTATAATGTTATTTATATTTATTCAACTAGTACATTATAATCAAAACAATATTTACAGCATGCGTGGACTTCGATTCTTGCTATTGATTTTACAATGATGTGAGTTTTTTTTTGTCTAATCTTGTGAATTTGTATTTTACATGACACAAATAATAAATAATAAGTTTAGTTTTTGTGGAAAGATCTGTGTTACAATTATGCAGACAATTAGGCATTGATGATAATACAATAAAATAACCAACAATTAATACAGTTTAATATTCCGAAAATATCGGACATTATTTACTGTTAAGAATAACTTTCTAAGATGCAAAATGGTTTTCGTCTTAAACTGGTTATGCATAAAACTCCGTTGTTCCTACAGAACGATATAAAATATCATATTATAGACTTTCACAGTTTATGCAAAACGTATTGTCCAGTAGTGAGTGGCAAATGTACTACTCTTTTTTGAGTCGTTAACAGAACCAAAAAACCTGTACTTATAAGCACAATTTTATAGTTCGTCTAATGTCTATACAGTGAAACATTATACAGTTATTTTAGGTATAAACATCCATGTGGAATTATTTCAAGACATGATATTTTGGGGTTCCTATTATTTGTATGGTACTGTTGTAACTAATGTACGATAATATCTTAATAAGTTAACAAATCTTTACATAAATAATTTGATGCCAATTGATTGCTCAATTAAAATCATTATTACTTATTTATATTTTTTTGAATTTTTTTTTTCCATAATTCATGATAAATATAAAAATATTATTTCATTAAATACTATGAAATTTTTGTAGTAGCTTTTAACCTAAAAAAATACGAAGAACTATATAAGATATAATTATTAATTGCATAATATACATAAAAATATCTTTTATTATTATGTAAATAATACAATACACATTATTATAGTAGGTAAGGTACACCTACGAATCTATGATTGAAATTTATAAGTGATTGTTATATCATTATTTTATTCGTGTAGCCCAGACAAAAATAATCACAAAATATTAAAATTATAGAAAGATAGGAAAACTTAAAAGAAATCTTGTATTACATTTTTAAATCTTAGATGTAAATAGAATGTTTCTTATAAGTTTCTAACTCAAAGTAATTTGTTTTTAAATTGTCACAATCTTAGCTTCAGTTACTCATGAACAATATTGTGGATTTATGCTTACTTTTTTTTTAATTTCCACTACCAACAACTTCAAATTTTTTAACCTATCAAAATATGTTTTGTTTTAATACTTTCTGAACAATTATTATTGTACAAATGGTACTACGAGGTTTTAAGAACTTATAGTTGTAGTATTGTGCATTAATTGTTTCTTATTGCGGCCGTATTTTGTCCTATTCGTATTCATTGAAACTAAAATATATAACCTAAACTAACCTATACCCTCCCGAGTGATTTTATGAATAAAAACAATTTCTTTTAACATTTTTGTAGATCGGTCCGTTATACTTTCGACGTACAAATCTGGCGTAAAGGGATTCGTATCCAAATAAAATAGTACAAATGTCATCAAATTCATCAAATGCAAAAACAGCAAAATAATTAATAAAAGTGTCAACATTGAATTCACTTGGACCTAATAGAAGCTACGTTTTACAGTTGTAAGTGAGCTAGAAATAATATTGTATTTTTCTACAAATCCACAGCCCTATAGTACCTAAATATTACTAAACATTATGTCTATTGAAAAACCGAACTGGACCGGGTCTCCGCAGCAGAATCGTACCAGCTGTGGACGTCGTCGGTGGTCGGTATGTACCCAGAAACCAGATAAACACGCAGCGCCTTGGCCTTTGACCGGTCGGTCGCCGCCGTAGATAAGTACAATAATATAATATTAAGTATAGTAATATAACGACTGTATAACGTTTGATATATTACACTATATTATAATATACACTGTCGTATAACAGCTTCATGGAGACGGCCGTATCGGTTAGAACCATGATAAAATTACGTGATTAATTATTAGGTATTAAACATTATTATATTTTTATCATCGACAGTACAGTTCCATCGTTCGTCTATAGGAGGAGGAGGAGGAGGAGGAGGAGTTCGGATATCGAAATCCCGATTTCCCATTCCCGGTCACGCACTCTCAGTCTCATAGTCGCACGGTTACCATACTTACTGCAGATAGTCGCCGATCACGTCAAATCATCGTTCAATCCGTTTATGTAATTTTGAATTTAATCGGTTCGTCAAATTAATTTAAGTTCTAGTCTACTTCGCCTGTTAACCTAACACCACCTGTTCACAGTACGCGTGTTTCTAGTTTGGGCGTTACCGCTGCAGTCGGGTTATCCGTCACAAACGCGCCAGCGCCCCTAAAAAAAAACATCACATCTCAACAAATTGTCACGGAAAATTTCGTAAAGTTGACGTCGTCGTCGTCAATTCGTCCAAATCTCGTGTTCTCGTCCGTTATTGCACCTTGTACGTGTTCAGATAAATTATGACGATCTCCGTCGACGAAGTCAGTTATGAGTTGCATCTCATCTTTGACTCGTCTTTGTCCGACATTCAACGAATTGAAAGGTAAGATAATATTTTTTCATACGTAGTTGGGAGTATTTGATGATTGCTCGTTTAAATCATCATGACTTCTGCAGATACACTTAAAAAAAAAATATATCTTTATGAAAAATTTTCTTATTTTGTTCTAATTCAAAAACGAATAACTATAAACAAAAAACGTGAAAAATAATATAAGGCTCCTGATATATTGTTACAATAGTAGTTGAAAAATACTAAAAATACATAGGCACAATTTTATTTTATAAGCATTTAAAGTTCAATTTTTAACAACATTTATCAAATTTAAAATTTAAAAATGTATAAAAGTGTTCAACTTTTTTAGCTAACGATTGGAGATATAAATCAAGGTTCCACGTAAGTAGGTTATTATGTAACCAAAACATCTCAAACAAATAAAAACATAGTTTTTGTTATAATTATTTTATGTTCAAATTTGGACGAAATTACATATTAATTAATAACCAAGAATAAAGATTTTAGTTATTTTTTTGTAATTTAATAATATTAATTCAACTTACCGGCTACTGTCTAATAATAAGTTATTAATAGGTAATAACAATACAATATAGGTATATATTATATTAATATCCACACTGACAAACCGTCTCCGTTCAGAATCGTTTTTCGTATACAATGATATCGTATCATTGAATTAAAATGTATTACTATCTATTATACAGTGACCCACTTATAACCTACTGTACAGCAGAGCGATATCCACTTACCCACCTTTTTTACTTAAATGTACGTAAAATTTTCTGCAAAATCATATATTTTTTGAAAACATTCAAAAATATTTTTTATAAAGATTATGTTTGGGTAGGTACAATAGGCACAATATCTCAGTATGAGATTTAGGGAGGCTGAAGCCTGAAACTATTATAAAATTGAATAAGCTTAAAAAAAAATTAGAAAATGTTTGGGAGGGCTGTTATAGTTGTTTATGGAGGCTTTGTCCCTACGTCCCTACAAGTTGCGCATATGATACGTAAGATTGTATGAGTCTCTTTGTGACAAAACTGTGTTAACACTATAATAATTGACATCTAGATTCTAGATGATACGAAAAAATGAAAATCAGTATCTACGTGTTCGTTTATCAAAGTGTTCGCAATTTCTCATATCAAGATATTCTCTATCACTTATTAATCAACCCAGTATTTTTAAAACTGAAGTTGTATTATTTCAAGATAGTTATAAAAATGGCCAAAACAAGCAATTGTGTCCACTGTCTATCGTATTAATCAATATACCTATATATTTGAATTAATAAAATAGTGTATAAATTATTTTTATCATGTTTATATACCTACTTATTTTTTAGTTTTTTGTTTCCAAAATCTTAATATGTTTTATGAATTTTCACAATTTTTCAAAATACTATAAACATTTAGCTGCATATATTTAAGCATATTTTGACAACTTTTAGTACAACAAGTACCGAAATCTAAATTCATTTATTTATGAAAACTGTAAAAACTTGGTGTTATTTATTCTTAACCCTATCCCCCATTTTATAATCATGACTACGCTACTTAATGTCAATAATGATAAATAATAATAACACTGTCGATCGACTGTTGTAGGTGTAGGAATCTGGTGAACACCATAATTACAACATGGTCGCCCAATTTGGTAGAAACGTTGAAAGAAGTCGTCGAATTCTGTAAGTGATTTACATAATATGTCGGTCTATAGCTCGTTAACACAACGTCTGAGCCGATCCAACTATTGTACCTATTCACTTTTTACTTTATCAACACAACTATTTAATGCGTTCGATTTCAGTTGCTCAGGATGACGTCCACTTGTTCGTATCCCGACAGATGCTTTCCGATTTCTGTTTGCGGATCTTACCCTGGTTGTCGGATTCACAGTCTAAAATAATGGCTCAATTCATGCGGAAAGAAGTAAAGATGACACTGCCATACTATAGATAACTGTACGTTGCAAACAAAATTATATATTATTTGATTTTATTTTAGATGCAACCGAGGGCGGTTCATTTTGAGTTTCATTTGTCCATTGTCTGTAATCATTTATCGTGCATTTACGAGAAAGAGGAAAATTGGAAAGAAGCAGCAAATTTGTTGGCCAGCATCCCAGCAGAATCGTATTACAGGTGACTATCTAAATGTTTATCTTATTGATTTATCATAGTAGGTAGGTACTTCTACTTAAAATTATTGTATTGTCGTATTACATGCTTAAAATATTTTTGAAGATTTTCAGTTGATTTTGAATTGGAATTATATATGAAAATTGCACGTTTGTACATGGAAGATGACGAGCCATTGCTAGCAGAACCTTACGTCAAAAAAGCTTCAGTGTTGCAAGTATGGTTTATACTCAATACAAATACAATTATAGTTTAATGCCCATTTCAGGTCTAAATTGCTTTAACAATAACAACAGAACGGTACAACTGTAGACTAAAATTATTAAAATTTTTTTTAAACAAAAATGATATTTTGTTCGATTCACATTATTTCAGTGATTGAACTAAGATTTAAAGATAGGTAGGTAGTTAAAACTATAAATTAAGATCAAGATAACGTTTCATTTCAATTATTATTTTGTGATATCAATATTTAATATTATTTCTGTTATATCTATAGACTGAGTACTTACTATCAAAAGCTAAAATATATTTTTTTTCATACTACACACTTTATATTAAACTTGGAGTTACCACAAATGGCTTTCCCTCCCACCCCCCCCCCCAAAAAAAAAAAATAATATGTATTTAATCCATTAAAAAAATAAACTGATGAAAATGTCAACAATTTAAATTTATATTATTATTAATCCTTGGATAATATTTCCAATAAATGGTTTATTTTTATTCTATAAACAATTATTTTTAGTCTGAGTAACTTTTTCAAAACAAGCATTAATTTTTTTTTGTAATATTATTTTCAACACCATGCACTCTACAGGCATCATTGGTATGGTTGTTATGAGCTGTAACAGTAGATGTAGCTGGGTCAATTGTCTTTTCTTTTTTTAATAGCCACTTATGAATTATTAATATTTAATATTTCAATACTTAATTTTTCAAAACCAATAATTAATAAAATATAAACGTAAATTGAGTGAGTATTAATTAAAATAAAATATTGAGTCATAGATCGTAATTAACTGATAGTTATTAGTTTTATTATAGATTTATACACTCTACATAATATTACGTAATACTATATACTGTATAATTAATCAATGGTTTCATTTAATAACAATTCTAAAAATAGTAATATTCATAAAAAATTTAAGAAAAGAAATAAAAAAATTAAATTAAATAATAATTAAATTCTTCTCTATCTATTTCCCAATAGAAATTTTTCAAATACTTAATGAAGAAAAAATTTAAAAAAAGTTACTAGTTATCACTGGCCATCACTCACTTTTTAATTTGGTATTCCACACTTAGCATTTCGTACTACACACAATGTTAGTCCCTGCATATTATACTAAAATTATATTATCATATCTGCAGACCAAAAGATGTTACATTAGTGTAAGGCGTACCCAGTAAACATTTATACGAATATAAAACGTATAATATACGTATACATTAAACTAACCCTACGTATATTATATTAACTGCTACGAAACTAATTTTAAATATAAGTACTATGCAATTTAAAATATAGGCATCTATAATATAATATAAGTATCTAAATAATGTTTTTTAGAAGAACCACTCCATTAGTTGAATACAAATAGAGAGATATAATTCTAATTAAAAAATTATTTTAAATATTATTTTTCAGTTTGAAACAACAAATAATGATCTTCATTTAAATTATAAAGTTTGTTATGCACGAATGTTGAATTTCCGTTTGAAATTTATTGAGGCAGCACTAGAATATCATGAATTGTCGAACTGCCAATCATTCGGAGAAAGTGAACGTTTGATCGCATTGAAGAATGCACTTGTCTGTACGATATTATCATTTACTGGTAAGATATAAAAGATAATTTTGATAAAATCTTGTAGGTACAAGTGTTATAAAATCATTTGTTATTAAAAATAATAAGATGTAGTTTAAAATGTATTTATTAGAAATATCTAGGTAATGACTAATTGTGTTATTGGTCAACCATATTTTTTGGGGGAACAGACTAGATAGTTTACCATAGGTTGGTGCAAACATTTTTTTTATTATTAAATACAATTATACAAATTCGTTTTTTTTTTATGAAAGTATAGGTAATTATTTGATTTGTCCCGTCTCATTAAGATATTATATACATTTTGTTATTGATTTTCGTTATTTTGCATTCTATGAACATATTGTATGTTTAATTTCTTGAATACTACGAGTCACATTTCTTATCATTTATCATATACTTTTTTTCAATGAGGGCCCATAGGTGAAATTTGTGTGGTTTGTTTTGCCTATTTTGGCCTTTATGTTGCGTGTTGCCGGTTTGAAACATTTTTGAAGTATTTTTAATTGGTCTTAAGAGGCCGCTATACCCGCATGCGTTGTCACCGTCTGACAAATGCACGACATAGCAAAAACAGTTTTTTGTGGTACAACTATGCTCCCTCTGTATTTATAGTAGAGTTACCTAAAGTTCACAACACATGCGGATGAACTTTATCTGTGCTGTAACGTTATTGTTTTTTTTGATAGCACTAAAAAATAATTTTAGATTCTGAGTGAAACGATTAATGTATTGATTTTACAATGGTGTGTCTGCCATCACCTTCTAGGACAGTAAAAATGCTTAGTTTTTCTTCAACAGTATCTTTTCTGATAGGAATGTGAATCTAGTTGGTACTTTGGGGGGGTCAAAAGTAAAAATTTCTAAGTAGTTTTCAAAAGCGCCGTGAAAAACAAAAGAAAAATATAACGAAAAACGGGAATTTTTACGCAAAATCTGTTTTCGAGAAAATTGATTTTGGTGTTTGGTGTAACTCTAAAACAAATGAACGTATATATTATATGAAATTTTCACTGGTTGTTTATATTAGCATTTACTATACACGATAAAATTTTTTTTGAACTGTTTAGGAACATTTTCTAATAATTTTTTTTCTATGCATGTCAATAAAACTTTATTCGTTTGGTAAAAAAGCTTGAAAATTTAATACAAGACTCCTACTACATTGTTACAATAATATTTGAAAAATATTAAAAATCCTTAGTCACAGTTTTTATTTATAAGCATTTAGAGTTCAAATCTTGACAAAATATGAAAAATCACGAAAATTAGCAAATTATATTAAGTTGAGAATTCATATAAATTTTCTTTTTTAATCTGAGATTTTAAAATGTAATACAAGATTATCTATAAGTTTGTCTACTTTTATCAAAAAAAAAAATGTCTACGAGAAATTCAAATTCAAACTTTATGAGCGTTTGAAATTAATATTTTTACAACATTTGACATTCACTCGATTTCTCATGTAACAATTTTCTTATTTTATTGTAATTAAAAAACGAAAGACTGTAGATACTTGTAAATTCACTGAATGTTTATATTAGCATTTTCTATACACCATACAATTTTGAAAATAATTTGACTCTTTTTGAACTGTTTACGGACATTGTCATTTTTAAATTTTTTTAGTGTTTATTCTATAAATATCAATCAAATTTTATTTATTGGATAAAATAGCGTGAAAATGTAATGCAAGACTCCTGATATATTGTTACAATAGCAGTTGAAAAATATTATAAATACATACGCACAACTTTATTTATAACCATTTAAAGTTTAAATGTTGACAAAATTTAGCAAATTTAAAATTTAATAATTATTTTGTAGTTAAAACTTTATAAAATGTTCAACTTTTATAGATAAGGATTGAAAATGTAAAACAATATTCCACGTAAATAGGTTATATATAAATTACTTTATTCACAATAATATCCTCAAATATACTTTGAATATCATAGGCTGACTGACCGTTTTCGCTCTGAATCGTTTTTCTTATATAATGATATTATATCATTGAATTCAAATTTAACACCATCCATTACAGGGTAACTCACTTGTAACCTACTGTACAGAATAGCGACATCTACGTACCCACCTTTTTAATAATTAAACGAAAAAAAAAACCTACAGTTCCTAAACTGATTGTATTTTAATTTTATTTATGCTATCCAAATAATAAAAACGGTACAACAGAGATAAAGTTCTTCCCTATGCGTTATAGAGTTTTGTTAATTATACTATAAATACAAAGGGAGCGTAATTGTCCAGCATAAAATAAGTTTTGCTACGTTGTGCATTTGTAAAATAGAGAAAACGCATGCGGTTATACCGTCCTCTTAATCTGTTTTATTTGATATTATTACTCAGGTTATTTTAAATTAACTATGAATGAGTTTATTGATGCCATTGTTTCATTATATAACCCATTTACATATTTCATCAAAGTGTATTCCTTATCTTTAGCAAACCCATCCGCCCTTTACAGTGTCCATAGCAGAAACCTCCGGGGGCCCAAATAGAAATTCAATCAAATATGCGTCCGAACTAGGACTTCTGGCTTACCTCAGCAGCATACGAAAAAAAAGTGTACTGGTATTCATGTCATTATTTTCAATAGTATTGTTACTATTTCTATCATTAAGCTTTGTAATAGCACTCAGCTAGTGAATTCATGCAATTCATAGTTTATTTATGTTGGATTTTGATGTATATTATATAATATGTTATGACTAGGGCTCGGTTGTTAATGACTAAAATTGCATTAAAATATGCATTTAAAAATGTCAAAATATGCAATTATATACCTTAAACAATATTAAATATAGGTTTGTTTTAACAAATTATATGCAAAAAAGGTTGATATTAATTTTTAAAAAAATTATGAACTCTTTTGAATTTTTTTCTAACTTTTTAATAATTAAATGTTTTACATCAGCACTGTAATGGTATAAATAATAGGTATCCAATTTGCTAACATTGGAAAAGAACTCAATGTGAGATGAAAATTATTGGAATAATGTTTATTGATTAAAAAAAGATATATATCAAGTTATTAACAATCAAGTTAGGAATTTAAAATATTCTCAAATGTATCATATTATATAAATATTAATCTATATAGGTAGATATAAGATTATTTGGATACAATAAAAGTAGGTAATTGTTTAGAATTTTAATTTACGTTAATAAGTCAACAACTGCTCTTTAGCACAATATCTGGTCTTTCTAACATTAATATTTTAATAATGGTTTTATAATATTCTGTATTATAAGACTGTCTTATAAGTTATAACACCCCTATCCAGGTTTATGTACTCCAAGTTTTTTTAACCTACGCACTTTGTGGTAGGTAACTATCGAACTCAGTTGCTGAAATTATTCTTCAATGATGAAAGATGTAAACTCTTGATAAGACTAAAAATTCTGAAAAATCTATACATGGTTCGTTTTATTAAACCTAACGAAATAAATGAAATCGAAACAATGTTGATGCCACATCAAAAAGCCAAAACAATTTATGGTAATTTTTTTCAATATTTAACATTAAATCCATTATAATATTTAAACGTCTTGTAGGCACCACTCTATTGATTGAAGCCATAGCGGAACATAACATTCAATCGATCAGAATACTTCATCAAAATATAAAAATTGAATCATTTGCCAATTTATTGGGATTTCATCCATATGAAGCTAAATTAATAGCAGCAAGAATGATATTCGAAGGGCGCATAGAAGGTTCAATTGATGAGGCAAATGGTTTAATAACATTTAATCGTAAGTCTCATTTTTGTTAATTTCATGTACCTACTGTAATTTATGTAAGTAATAATTCTTTTGTACACAGCCCAAAAACCAGACCAATTACAATCTTGGCATAAGAAAATTGAATCTATGAAAACTCAGTTAAATCGTATGAATGAACTCTTATTGGAAAACAGTTCGGTACAGAAAGTTGAGGAAGATCAAACAGATGTTTAAAAGTCGTTATTAATGTACAATTAAGGGGATTGTAAATCGGAATGGATGAATCTTTTGTCAATCAATTAAACTTTTGAAACTGATATGAATTGTTTTTTGTATGAACGTTTTTAAACCTTATGAAATTTAAAATGTAGATTATTCAAAATTTAAATTTAAAATCTTGTAATGAGCCGAATGGTCTGCGTCTAAAAAAATGCCAATATTTAACTATTAATAATTGTCTGTTTGCAATCCAATCCCTTTAAGTATATTATTTTATGTTTACAAATATAATGTTTTTATAATCAAATTGTATGACTAGAGTTTTTTTTTTATCAATTTGTATTAACGTTTAATGTTGTACAAAACGTATGCATTTAAATCATAATATTTTAACAAAATACATTCATAATATAAACGTATAATTAATAACTAACCTAAATCTTATCAGTTATTTTTAGTTTTTATTACAATCTATGCAACAACCATTAACAATTGTTGTCTTCATTTTTCAGCTGTTTACTCTATTTATTCACTTATAATTGTATTTTTATTCTATATGATGTCGATATTTCATTACTTGGCCAACCTCTCGACTACTTATTAACACTTTGGGAGCTCTTTGTATTAAATCATCAGTAGGACTCAGATTTTAAAGCACAATTTATAATAAAAAGCATATTTATTTTTAAAAAAGCATTAAAATAATCCGAAAAAATCAAAAATTAATTGGTTTATTTGGAATTAGAATGACAATGAAAAAATTTTAAATTAAGTATTAAGTATTAAAAAAAAAAACTCATATCTTTTATGCTAAATTAATATCATATGTGTATGTACCTAAAATCTACATCATAATATTATGTATATGGTATATTTCATAGGTGCACTTTGTCATTGAGTAATGGATGTTTTAATGTGTTCAATATAAATTCAATGATTATAAATCATTGTATACAATTAATGATGATTCTTAAAAGAGAGTCTGTCAGCTTGTCACTTGTTAGGTAATCTGGTCCTGGACGTAGGTCATCATCAAATCTCAGTGGATAATGTAATTTCTATCACGCAATGTTATGACAACGTTGGATAATATCAATAATGGACTTACTGGCACAACCACATAGTTGTATTCCATAGCCCATAGTTAATACCATATTCCATATTGGTATTAATTATCGCTAGTTTGCTTGTTGTCTAGTTAGTTTGTCTAGTTCGAAGTGTCTACCGATCAGCCAATAAAGTTTCCTTAATTTCTCTTTAATATGCAGTTTTTTTCTGGCGAACGTGATGTTTCCAATTTAATCGTGAATCGAGGTGCATTCCTGGTTATTTTGCATAATCGTTCTGTGGGATGATCTGATGTTGATCCAACAATACTGGGAAATATACACTTTTACACAAAGTATAAAAGGGTGTACTAATGAAATAAAACATATTTTATATCATAAAATACCATTAACACGAATGTGATTGTAAGCCGTTTACATTTTGTTATTATTAAAATAAGGAATTTACAAATACTCAGTGGAATGATAGTTTGGCGGAGTTGATACGCGTTGAAATCGATAGATTTCTTACAAGTAATAAGATCATTTCGGCGTAATTGGTAAACACCCCTCCATAATCACAACCGTGTCTCACGGGAAACGCCAGGAGGGATGGCAATAATATAATATAATCGAACGTGTCCTGACTGACTCACTGATTGATCGACGTAGATAACGCCTAAATAATAAACTATTGAGGATTGCAATTTTCCCGGTACCTATATTATAATAATCTCATAAGTCTAAGATATTTTTCGGCAAGATATTATAGACGGGAGTGGGTAGGTGTATGGTATACAGATATTCTTCACTTGGGTGCAGTACAATAACTAATAGTATATATTTTTATAAAATAACTCTTATATGTTCTCTATAAATGTTTAGGGACTGTTCGAACACTGAAGTACGCGTGATCAATTGTTCGATCAAGATTGAACATAGATACCTAGATAATCGTATTCAATAACACACAAAATACACATTGAAGAATTTTTATTAGATAAAAATAATTTAATTTATAATATAATCACTAAATTGTATATAATATATTTAATTCAATTCAATATAACACCACTCTCTTCAATGGATATACAAAAGAGAAAATAATAAGAATACATAAATACTACCTCAAGTCACGTTGTGTAAGCTGAGCGTCATTTAATTTATTACATACGTGACGTACAATAGTTATTATTTTTTATTAGTAATCACTACAACAATAATATTTATTTATTTTATTATTAATGTTATTTTACGAATAACTCAAAAACAAAAACACAAAGTCGTAATTTATTATTTTTTACACCTCATCTCGTCTCAATCGACCACGCGTGGTCTACAAACAAAAATAATGAAATAGCATAACAATATAAATAATAATATAATAATATAATACAACATAATATTATAGCGCATAGTATTGACGACTAGATGGTTTAGGAAACATCGGCTTGGCATCAGGCCGTGGTATTGGTGGCACACTCGCAATCTGAGGTGTATGTTTGGACTTCTTTTTCTTGTGCGACTTGCGTTTGCCCATCGCGTCTTGAGGGTCCTTTGACAGCCGTTTACGATCTTTAGAAGAAGAATGAGAAGGATACGTAGAAGACGTCTTAGAAGAAGACTCCTTAGGAGAAGTCGCCTTAGAAGAAGACGCTGAAGGAGACGCATAAGAAGGTTTTGAAGACGACTTTGAAGAAGACTTAGATGAAGACATGTCGTTGGTAATCTATAACACAATGATAAGACCGTAACAATTATGTTTATTTATTATAAACATCAACTTTTTTTTATTTTTGGTAAAATATTAATTATTGATGTACTTATAGGTAATAATATAACGTAACAAAAACACTCCTCCAAACCCCGTGTAGAAAACGCTAATTATAAAAAAAGGCTCTAAAAGTTATGATATCATTTTATAGCTGAGATTTTTAACTATAGGTATAATTTATGTTAAAAAAATCTGTTAAATAATTGATCTTAGTTTGGTGACTATAAAACATTTAATAAGTATTGTGGTATCACCTGTATTAGACAATACGCGGTAAACCAACTATCGCCTTACCCACGTATTCTCTAGTTAATGACACTCTCTAAAGTTAATTAGAATGGCACTGTTAACTCATTGAGGTACGATGGTATGCGCTTGTCAATTCTTAGTTCGTTCCTATCTAGTTGAAATGACTCAAAGATTACATATACCTTGGCACTATTCAGTTTAATAAAACTTCATTTACACATAGTACGTATATCCCGGCGCTGTTCCTATAAAAGGTAAGAACGTGTAACGAACTGTGACTACGTATATAATAATAATAATAATGATATATTCAATAATAGACATAAATGCTGCAGGGAGCACGTAACCCCGGGCGGCATACATCGATAAAACTAATAGTAGTAATATCAGTAATCCCGGAAAGCCTACATCGATAGGAGTACAGGACTAATAGTAATAACATCAACGGTACCGCGCAACACGTGATAAGTATATGCACGCATTATCCATATTCTAGGAAAAACGAATAATATAATAAGCGTGAAAGATCATGACTTTGTACAAAATATATACTCCTAAAATAACATAATTATACGAATGACGCCTAAAGGTGACCTCAGGAGTACGCAGAGATATACCGTTTTTATACTAAAATGCCATAGAAGGGAGCTATTAGGAATACCCGACGAGGTACGTCGATGGACAAGTGTCCATCAGACGAGCACCAGCAGAGAAACCACCAAGTCAATTATTAAGTCACATCTCGTTTACCAAAGTTATTAGTTAATTATTTTGGACTTAGAATATTTACGTTAAATTACAAATAAATATACATAACTCATACATTCAACTTGTTAATTATTTCAAAATACTTCCATTATTGAGCTGGAGTAGTTGGTTCGTTACAAAATTGGCGCTGTGGACAGGGTGTCTCAAAAGATACTAAGAAGAAAAGAAAAACAATTAAAAAAAAATTTTTTGAAAATCTTCTTAATTCAATCAAGGAGGAAAATTCTTCACTGGATCACCGTTGAGAGAATTGATCACCTTCCAGCAACTCCGAGAAAGAATCCTGTACAACTACGTAATATAGCCAACTACAATCAACCGTAACCAAATGGAAGCACCCGCTGTACCAGCTGCGTTGTTGTGAGTATGTAGCATAATTAATATCGGTGTTCGTCTCCTATGGTATAGTACTTACATACTTACACCATAGTATATAATAATAAGTGAATAAAAATTAGTCGTGTTATATTAAATAGGAATTTTAGGAACTTTGAATTTTCGTTTCAATAAAACAAATTGTGTGAAAATTTACAATTGTTTAAATAAAATAAATCAATAGTTTTTCGAAGATTAAATTAAAATTATTTTTGAATAAAATAATAATTTATTTTGAAATAACGTAAATAATTATTTTAAACAAATTAAAAGTTATTCAAACCTTTAAATTAAATAAAATAATAATTTTATTTTCAGGAATTTTATGTTTCAATCAGTTTTAATAGTTAATAGAGTAAGCTATAGATATTGTTCAGTACTTTAAGTTAATCCAAATAAAATAAAATAATAAGTTTATTTTACAATAAAATTATTCAATCATTTAAATAATTTAAAATAATAATTTAATTTAATTCAATATTTTTCATTCTAATAAAATAAAATAAAAATTTTTATTTTACAATAAAATTATTCAACAGTTAAATAAAATTAAAATACATTTTCAATCATTTGAATAAATTAAATTAATAATTTAATTTAAAATAATTTTAATCATTTAAGTAAATTAAAATAATAATTTAAATTTACAATAGATTTTCAATCGATTTAATTCAAACAATTTAACTGTTCGGAATTTTAATTTTCATATTCAAATACAAATTTTTCTGATCGATTAATTATTGAACATTTATACCAAATAGTTAAAATTATTTAAGCTGAACAATTTCTATTTTACGTATCAATTAATCGAATTCAATTGTGTTGTGCATTATAATAATTTGAGTTAAATAATAATTTTATAGATTAAATGAAATACTTAAAAAAAAAAATAGATATTGAAGTACAACGGAAATTCAAATTAATTATTTAGTGAACAAATAATGAAAGGAATTGTTTTATTTTATTAATTATTTCAGAGAATAATTATTTTGAGAAACATTTTTATTTTTATTTTACTAAATTAATTAATGTTTATGAATAAATAGTTGAATTTATTTAAGAAGTTTATTAGGTAACAATTTCCAATTTTAGAGGTAATTAATTGAAATAATTCGTGCTAGTCATTATAATAACTTTAAGAATTATTATTACATTTTATTTTAATAAAAGGGGGTTAAGTATTATTGTTGAATATATTGGGGAATATATTGAGAATTTATTTGGAATTTTTATTTAAAGGCCGTGAAGTAAGTCCTTATATTTTGTGATTTTTATTAAGACAATTGATGTCTGTAATTGGAAATTTTATTTAAAGGCCGTGTAGTAAATCCTTATATTTTATGATTTTATTAAGACAATTGATGTCTGTATTTGGAAGTTTATTTAAAGGCCGTGAAGTAAGTCCTTGTATTTTGTGAATTTATTTAGACAATTGTTGTCTGTGTTGAGATTTTATTGATTTTATAAAGGCCGTGTTGTAAGTCCTTCTGTGTTATTTGAATTTTACGACAATTGATGTCGAGTTATTTTATTGATTTTATATAGGCCGTGTTGTAAGTCCTTACGTGTTTTTGAGTTATTACGACAATTGAAGTCGATATTATTGAATTTTATAGGCCGTGCAGTAAGTCCTGATATTTGTGAATTATTTGAAGACAGTGAGTCTATATTTTGAATTTTATTTTACAAGGCCGAAATAAGTCCTTACGTGTTGAAAAGAGTAGGTTAAATTATAAAAAGAAATAAAAATAATTAATTCAATTAATACAGTTAATAAGAGTTACTATTTTTGAATAGATGTCGTATTGGCTGATTAATCTGAATTAATGCAAAAAAAATTAAGAGTAACTATTTAAATTAAAGTTAATTTTAAATCGTATTAATTAATTTAATTAAATTAATTGTAAGTTAGACAAGTTAAGTCAAAATTCTTATTAATAATTAATTTACTTTAAATAAATCATTAAATAAGTAAATTTGAGTTGAATTATTGAAGCGGTCGGGTTGATTGTGGATAACTAATAACAATTGTTGTTAATTATCTATAGTTAATCGTTTGCTGATTTGTTTATTTATTTAATAACTTAATTGTTATTATACGTACTGTAGATGTTGTTATTTGATTAAATTTCATTAGCGAGTTAATTATTACGTACGATTTAAATAATTTTATACTAGCGTGTCAATTACATTTCAATTCTGTTTTCGTTTAAGTTTGTTTAATTAAATGATTATGACTATTGATTAATGAGTCAAAAGGATAATAATACTAGTTTAACTGATAGTGAAACTGAAAGTGTACAATTAATAAATCAGGAAAGTAGAGAAGTCGTATAAATTAAATCAACGAGTTCTGAGACAATTAATAATAAAGATAGTGAATTAAGTAACCCAACATCTAGCCCTAAGGAAACCAAGAACGATACAAATAACGATATAACTATTATAGCTGATAATAAGGAACTATTAATTGACTTAAGTACAGAAGAAGGTTATCAATATTCCATAGATTTTGATAGGGAAAAATATTTAGGGGCTATCAGGGAAAAGAATTTATTGAATACAAGTATACGACCGATAATAGTCAGTGAAACTGAACTAAGACAAATAGGTACTCGTACTCAGAAAGGAATTATACACACACAGTTAGAACCAGTTAAACGAACTAGAAAAACCAAAATGCCTACCAAAATTCCGTTAGACAAAGCCACCCTTATGATCCCCACCTGTACCGGTGAAAGGGACGTGTACCAATTTATTAAAGCTTGCGATTTGGCTTGTTCAGCCGTGGAAAAAGATGACCTACCCATACTTATGACATTTATTAACACCAAGTTATTCGATCAGGCGTTAAATGTATGTCGATATAGGGACACCAGTGATTGGGAAGGTATTAAGTTAATTCTGTTAGATGCATTTGAACCACAACAATCGACATCTTCATTGCAAGTAGCATTAAATTCCGTACGAATGAGAAACAATTAGGACGTAGGTGCATACGCGCGTAGAGTAGAACAATTATATTTCAATCTATGTGTAGCAAGCACTAAGGGAAAAACTACAGACTAAGCTGATACAATTCACGATCAATTAAAAGAACAGACACTGGTAGTTTTTATTAAAGGGTTAATACCTAGCTTAAAGACCATCGTAAAATCCCAAAAACCACCCACTTTGGAGTTAGCAATCCCGGTTGCTAAGGACGAAGAGACCGAGATTAAGTCTGAGACCGATGCATATCAATATTATGGAGGCAATAGTTCAGGTAGACAAGTAAACAACTCCACCGCGAATACCAGAAATCCTAACAGGCAAAATAATAATTACAACGCTCCGAATAATAATAGATCTAATTATAACAGTATTAATTTATCTAGACAAAATTACAATCCGAGAGGAATTTTTAATCCAAATCCAAATTTTAATCGATCACAATATAATGGAAATACGAATTTTAATAGACCTGATATAAATCACGGTAATAGGAATAATGATAATAGTAGTAATCAATATCAGCCTCGAGGTAATAATAACTTTAATCGCAATAATAATTATACACGTAATTATCAGAATAATAACCACGCAATGGCCACTATACAATGTTACTAATGCGGAGGAAATCAATTCGCTCGAGACTGTGTTCAAAATCGTCATACTAATAACAATAGTAATTCGCGTCCAACTAACAACAATTTCACGCGACAGCCTACTAATTACAACGCTCCGGTAGACGTTATATGCACGTATTGTAAAAAATCTGGACATGACGTCACTAAGTGTTTCAGGAAACAGAATAATGATAGGTATAATAATAATTCGGGAAACTCGCAAAGATCGGGAGACATGAGTCGCGCTCGCCCGATAAATTTAATAGCCACAGTCGAGGAAGATTTCGACGATGTTTACACATCGTATCAGTCTTAAACAACAATCACGTCACTTGTCAGTCTGTCAATATAAGAAAAGAATTTATAGAATTACTCCTAGATACTGGAAGCGATGTTAACTTAATAAAATTTAGTGCTTTGACAGGTGACACATTAGTTCAAGAAAATGGAAAAATATATTTAAAAGGAATTAATGATAAGATAGTGTCAACAATAGGACAAATTAAGATAACTTTAAGATTTAATGATGTTAATAAAATAGTCAATAAGGTAATTAAGGATGATTTATGTTTTAAGTTGAACCCACGGACGGAAACAGTAGTCTCCGTACCAATTGCCGATCCGGCTATGGAGAATAAAAATATTATAGTATATAAACAGGAATTAATTAAGGATGTTTACTGTGCCAATGTGGTAGGAACAGTAAAATCAGGAAATGTTATAGTTAGTATACTAAATGTTTCTGAAGTAACCAAGGAAATAAATGAAAGTGTTATGAATCGAATATTATATGATGCCGTGACAAGTTATGATATACATACGGTACATACTGAAATTAACAACGATAATCGTGTAAATAGGATATTTAATTTAATACGAAGTGACCATATGAGCATTGATGAGAAACAATCCATCTTTGAAATATGTGAACAATATTCTGAAATATTCCATTTAGAAGGCGTAGGGGAAATTGAATTGCTGATAAACTATTAAATATATATATATTATTACTATAGACACATATTGTTTCATTTATTGAATTCTAATGACCCAATTACCTTAGGTAAAACAGAGGAATCTGTTATTGCACGATTCTAACATGATATGACCGACAATAGGGAATGGTTAGGCGAATGTTTTTGTGAAATATTGTTAGTTTCCATGGAGTTTATACCAGAACTATAAGACCTACTGGAATACAAAGAATAACCAGTTAATTATATTATTGATTATTCGGTATACTGGCGATTCATGGACAAGCAGGGGTTACAGATGATGCGACAAAGGATAATAGAATATTACTTAATGAAAAAACACCACTAGGAGACCTTGTGGTACAAAGCATAACTAGTATTCAGAACAACGTGATAAGGTTACCAGACATATATAAACAAAATTGTAATTTACAATACATACGTATAAAATGCAATGGAATAATTGACGGTGACAAACTATATCAGCAAAATGAGATATATCTATCCGTGTACATAGGCAAACATTGTTCAATGCACTTACTGGGAGCAGGAGTAGAAGAAAACGAAGGAACAGCTGTAATACAATTCGGGTTGACAGGAGAAAGGATAGTAATTAAACAAACACTATTTTTAGAACCCACCAGAAATCAAGAATATCAAATCAATAACCATTCAGTAAATACGGAAAATTTAGAAAAGGAGACTAAGAAACGATCGCTACCCGACATTTTAGAAACAACCACCCAGTTGAACACTGCTGAACAAACAATGAAACAACCACCGAAACAATTGAAATCAAATGCAATTATCACTACGTCTACTACAGTCACCCAGTTACAAGATGAAGAAATTACCACGGAACAATTGAGTACAACAACAACCGAATCCAATCTTGTCACCACTGTAAGTGAATCACGCGTAACTACCACAACTATAGAAGAACTCACCGAAACCAATAATCTAAGGGATGTAACCGAATCCAGTGAATCAATAAGGTCTACTACAATATGCAAGGAACTAGCTAACAAAAACGGGTCAGAATCAAAATATATACATGTGTTAAGTTTTACAATGGGGATAATAATAATTGCAATAATTATATCAGTAATTATGGTAGCACGTTATTACAAATTGGTAGAAAGAAATCGATTAAATTATTTAAATACAATGAATCTTACTTCATATAATCTTATGATGATGTAGACCTCGCAGATACCCAATCATAATTAAGAATATTCTACAATATCCAGTGCTTCGAAGTTAATGTGAATCATGGTACACGACCTTTAGTAAGACTGTAACCATGTGACACAGAAATGGAGAATGAACTGGGGAATTATAATATTAAATATAGAAAAAGAAAACGAGTATAGGTATGAGAATAATTATAAATATAGTAAAATTCGTACTCACCAGAGGTACATGTAGCTAATTAAGATAGAGCTATTGAATTAAGTATATCAAACAATTATTGGAACATAAATATATATAATAGCAATAGATATTACGATTTATTATTATTGATTTGATACATTGAAGTTGACATGAAACATGGTTACATGACCTTTAGTAAGACTGTAATCATGTAACATGAAAACGGAGATTAAAACAAACATTTAGCATAATTATAGGAAGTTCATAACAATATATATTGTTATGATGATTTTGAATTATTTTCTTATATAGGTTGTTATGCATCCCTATCATTCAAGGGCAACTACCGTACATTAATGAAGAATTTAAAAATGAGACAGCTATATTTTTCGAAAATCAGGGCGAATTAAGAATTGTAGGAGCACATTGGGAACTTGTAACTTATGTACCTTTAATTAATTACGATACACGTTATGATCAATTATCAAATGAAATTACTAATATGTCCCGCCATTGTAAAGATATAATATCTGAATAAGAAGTATGCACAAGACTCGCACATGTAGTAAAAACCTTGTTTAAGGAAATAGCGACACAACGAGAACAAATGTATGAATCCATTGATAGATATGTAGGTACTGACAACAAAATGTCTGCAGTTGACAGAAATAGGAGAGGGCTCATAAACATTATAGGTAGTGCTATGAAAACACTATTTGGAGTATGCGACGATGATTGCACCAAAGAAACTAATAATAATATTGAAAAATTGAAAATATGTTACACATTTTAAAAAGTCAGACCACTGTTGTAAAAGCAGCAGTACAAGGAATAGGGAACACAACCACTGAAATGAATAAACTACATGAGGAATTAGTAAAAAAACAAGGTGAAATTTATAAGAACTTAAAGGCAGCGGTTAATCATACATATACTATGGAAACAATGATACTTAGTAATAGGATACATAACATTTTTACTGCACTAATCACACAATTTTCTTATGAAACTACGACTATAAGTGCCATAATAACAGCTGCTAGAACAGGGATCTTACACCCAAGTTTAGTAACTCCTAGAGAGCTGGCTAGACAATTAACCCAAATCAAATTAAATTTACCCGTTAATCTAAATTTACCCATGGGGTCAAAACCAAATGAAATTTATGAATTAAGTAAGATAACTAAAATGGCCGTATATTATAGTAGAAACCAAATCGTTTTCCTAATTAAAATACCTTTAGTAATCGAACTAGAGCTAACATTATTCAAAATAATACCTATTCCACACAAATTTGATTTCCATCATAGAACCTAACCTGTAGGAATAACCAGAAATAGAAAACAGTTTACAACTTTCACTGAAACCCAATTACTAAGTTGTACAGAGACTGAAATTTTCAATATATGTCCAGAATTTCAACCCGTACAACATGAATCAATTATGCAACCTTGTGAAGTTTCATTATTCAAAAATCCGGATGAGCTACCCAGTAACTGCGAAGCAGGAATTATAATAATTACCAAAAATATTTATCATAAACTAAAGTATGCCAATACATGGATTTATACCACTACTAGTGACACATTAACTATAACGTGTCAAGGTGAACAAGAACCATACATAGTAAAATTACAAAATCAAGGGTTAATCAATTTAAAGCAGGAGTGTAGAGCTTACGCCAACGATATAGTTTTAAATCCCACCAGAGAGGTTAAGTCAAAATATTATGTAAATTTCATACCCAAATTAGGAATAGGAAGCTTGACATTAAGAATTCCACAACTCGAAGCCATAACAATACCAAAATACACACAGAAACATGATTTATTAAAATTAGATAATGTACATGAGTTAGCCCATTCTTTGAGTGACATCCAATCAATGATAGATTAGGAAACGGATAGGCAGAGTGGAAATGCAGAAGATACTAAATATTATATGTCTTATGCTTTGTTAGGATTGATTTTATTTATATTAATTTTAATATTAGTAATATATATAATGTATCGTTACACTAATGTGTTGAAAAAACCCCGTACTAGTAGGGCAATGCAAATAAATGAATCTATTAGTAAAAGTAAATTTTATACACAACAAATGTATGAAACAATAAACAAAGATAACCCACATTCATACGAGTTACAAGGACCGGTAATGCAATGTAAGTCGTATGAAGATAACGAGATAATTGAAAACAAAATTATGCTAAGTAAAGAAATAGCAGGTACAAGTAAATTAAATACAGGTACTAAATTGCCGTCAATAATAAATAATTGAAATTATTGATTTGAACAAGTATAACAAGTTATAGTGTAATTAGTAAATAATTAATTAATGTAATTAATATAAAAATGTTCATGTTATATATAGAAAAAATACTCACAAATTCGTAATCATAGATTTCGAATTCACCAACATCCACAAGACTAGTATGGTACTGATATCAGGTGCTATCTCAAATAGTCTGGACCGTTTTAAAATAAGAAAATTGGAAGGAAGACCGTTATATTTACCAAAAGACCAGGAAATAAGACCAATGAGAGACAAGGAAATATTAGTGGCCCGAACAGCCTTAGCACGAATCTTTAGGACAAAAACGGAGATGAGAGACATCTGTATAGATCAACTCAATCAAAGTTTGAAAGCACCAGTAAATAGCCTAAATGTAACATACATAAGGAACTATATAATGCGAGACAACAAGATTAATATAATAGTAGCATGGGGCGGGAGTTCGGACAAAATCATACTAAAAAGGTTAGGATTAACAGAATTTCCATTATTAAATTTGCGTTGTTACTACAAACATTTAAATCAACAATTCTATTTACAACTAGAAAGAGTAGAACCTAAGGAACTAATTTTCGAAGTAGAAGTATGGTATTATGATAAATCGGGAAGGATACTTAACCTTACCGAAGGTCATAATTTAATATGTAAAAAGAAACATAAAGTAACTCATGCCCACGATCCACGCACAGATGTCATATACACAAAATGTATTTTCGACTATGTGGTTAGGATATACAAATATGAAAATCTAATTAGTCATTTTCCTGGTTAACAAAAGGAATTATTTTACAGTTTTTAACATAAGTACATTTGAAGTTTGATTGAAGCATGGTTACTCGACCTTTAGTAAAACGGTAACCATGTGACATAAAAATGAATATTACTTATTGTTGTTATAGTAATTTAACTAAGCACACTTATTATTATATTGGTCAATAATGCTATAAGAGATTTTAAATATTATATCATATGTGAAATGTTATGATTAACAAACATTTATTGTAATTAATGAGTATCTAATCATAAACAATTTACTAATCATATATTATTGTATTAATTTATAAAAAAAAAAAAAAATTATTAAAGAAAATTTTATATTATATAAAATGAAAATTATTATACTATGAAAAATGAAAATTACTATATTATATTATAAATGAAACAGTTATATTATATAAGATGAAATATATATATATTGTTATGTAAATGAAAATTGTTATGTTATGAAAAACAAAATATTGTTATGTAATGAAAATTAATATGTTAAAAAAAAAAAAACAAAAATATGTAAAATGGAAACCATTATGTCATGAAAAGAAATTATGTAAATTGTCGTTATGACAATAATCAATAATTTATATATAATATTATTGTAAACTTATGAACTATGTAATTATGTATGTTGTCCATTGTTTTATTTAAACTTTCTTTCATGTACACATTTAAAGATTTTTGTAGTTCTACAAATTGTAGCCCTACAAAAACCTTTGAAAGGGCGATGAGGTGTAACAAGCTGTGACTACGTATATAATAATAATTATGATATATTCAATAATAGCCATAAATGCTGCAGGGAGCACGTAACCCCGGGCGGCATACATCGATAAAACTAATAGTAGTAATATCAGTAATCCCGGAAAGCCTACATCGATAGGAGTACAGGACTAATAGTAATAATATCAACGGTACCGCGCAACACGTGATAAGTATATGCACGCATTATCCATATTCTAGGAAAAACGAATAATATAATAAGCGTAAACGATCATGACTTTGTACAAAATATATACTCCTAAAATAACATAATTATACGAATGACGCCTAAAGGTGACCTCAGGAGTACGCAGAGATATACCGTTTTTATACTAAAATGCCATAGGAGGGAGCTATTAGGAATACCCGACGAGGTACGTCGATGGACAAGTGTCCATCAGACGAGCACCAGCAGAGAAACCACCAAGTCAATTATTAAGTCACATCTCGTTTACCAAAGTTATTAGTTAATTATTTTGGACTTAGAATATTTACGTTAAATTACAAATAAATATACATAACTCATACATTCAACTTGTTAATTATTTCAAAATACTTCCATTATTGAGCTGAAGTAGTTGGTTCGGTACAAACGTAAGAATGACTAAAATAATGTTTAACTCGGGTTTTCAGGTCGGAAACACTTTTATTGTATTAAAACAAACATAAATAAAACACTTAGCAAATTCAGATCGCCTAGCCCGTACTACGATCGGCGTTTCACACGCACGTCGTAGCTACGTCTTCGCCGAATCACTCAGCGACAACGAGTGGTCGTGCCTGCGAGTACGGCGGTGTTATATAGAAAATATTATTGTCGCCTCAGCACATTATTGCTTCGCTGGCTTGACCTATATCAATAATTTACAATTTAAAATATTCCCACCTATATTACATATATATTAAATAATATTATTTTGACGACTGTCTGCTATATACGACAGTATCTAATACACTACCTATGTCAATTATTGTAGACTGTATTATTAATTGTACTCATTATGCTATATTATTTTTACATTTTGAATATAAGTCACCAAGCTAAGTTCTATTATTTAGCAGACTATTTTAATATAAATGATATCTATAGTTCAAAGAATTAGTTATAAAATTATATCACAACTTTTAGAGCATTTTTTTTTTATACTTGGCATTTTTTTACACGGAATTTGGTGTAGTGTTTTGTTGAGATATCACTCATTATTAACACCTTATTATTTTATTATTTCAGGAACATATTGATTTTACAATAATTGTTTTGTTTCTTTTCTTTTTAAATTATTTCTAAACATTTTGATTTGTTTTAAATTGTTTACGGACATTTTTAGTTTAAAATTGTCCGTTAGTCTCTCTCTGAAACTCAAAAACAGCTCTACTGATTTGAATATTTTTTTTGTTCTGTTCGTAATAACGTTATAATTGTATACAATAACATTTTTGACAGCTGTATATTTTCGCCTAAAATCGACCTTTTGGTTTTCGACAAAATGACCTTTTTACCCTAACTCAAAAAAGAGTGATTTGGTTTTCACCCAAAGAAATATTATTCATGGTAAATGAAGAAAAAATTTTGAACTACTGTCCACTGATATCGTACCTAATACAAAAATGTACATAAAAATATTATTACATAACTTTAATGAAAATGCCAATAGAAAATCACCGTTTATCATGTCATGGTTGAATATAATTTTTAATGAGGTTTAAACCGAAAAATATGTTAAAACTAGTTGAAATCAGTTAAAAAATGTTTTGATTATTTCAAAAGAATCGACCAGATTGAAGTAATAAGAAATAAATTAATTTAAAATTACACAATACAAATTTAGTCTGCTCACACGGTACAAATGTATCAAATCCATGAGTTATATCTTTGGACAAATAATTAAATTAAATTTTCAATAAATATAATAAAGTTATAAATTGGACGAAAACCTAAAGGTCGATTTTGGGCGAAAACAGGTCCACCTTACCTAAATAAAATCAATATTTATTAAGCTTATAAAAATGGTGCAAAAATCAATTGTTGTCTTTAATATATACACAAGAGAATAACAAATAACAATACAAAACACGGAAATAATTTAAAGTTCCACAAGTATGAACTGAGTTTAGATTAAACGTTTTTTTTTCTTTATGGGATTTTAAAAAGCTTCTTATCGATGATTAATCGTGTCACGGTCGGCGCTACGGCACCGATCGCTTCGGCCTTCTTCGTCAACCGTGCGTCGTCCGTCGGGTGACCGAGGTGGGGGCTCCGGCTGCAGCACCGCCGCCGGACCCACATCGACGGCTGCCCGGCTGTCTCGTCTCGCACACCATAGCGCACTGATTAAGATATAAATTGTATTCGTTGTCAACCTAATAAACAACTTAATCTTTACGGCGTTTGTGTTCCACTTGTCAGTATAAAACCTACCATTGTTGGCGACAACCACCTACGACTAACTACTACCTGACGCAGATTCTGTCAATCGATTGCTGATTTAGATATTTTATTAATAATGGATCATATCTATTTGATTAACATTTATTATTCTCATATTTTAATGACACCGATTTGATAAAATATTTTAGTTTTCTTAAATCTAAATAGGTACTATATTATGATAAAATAAAATGTCCCTAATGATTTAAAATTGATTGAATTTGTATTAATAATTTATATAGATTAAATCCTATAATTTGACAAAAAAAATTGTTTGGACGATTATTTTTCCAGTCATAATTTTAATACAATAATGATTATATAGCCCTTTTGTGCAATAGCTTCGTCTAGTTTCCGTCTTCATTAAACTAAATACCTATCAATTATAATTTATAATTATTATAATTATAGATAATAATGACGAGTTACATGAAAATTAATTAATTTAATGGTTCGTTAAAATTTATTTTGACACTAAATATTTTAGTTTTCTTAAATCTAAATAGGTACTATATTATGATAAAATAAAATGTCCCTAATGATTTAAAATTGATTGAATTTGTATTAATAATTTATATAGATTAAATCCTATAATTTGACAAAAAAAATTGTTTGGACGATTATTTTTCCAGTCATAATTTTAATACAATAATGATTATATAGCCCTTTTGTGCAATAGCTTCGTCTAGTTTCCGTCTTCATTAAACTAAATACCTATCAATTATAATTTATAATTATTATAATTATAGATAATAATGACGAGTTACATGAAAATTAATTAATTTAATGGTTCGTTAAAATTTATTTTGACACTAAATTACGTTTACTAAACCATATATTATTAGCTCACTATTGATTCAATAAATGTTTAGTGATTGAATGCCACCCAGAATAAGTATAATAAAATAATTTTAATAGTTAAAATAAATAATAGATATCCATTTAATTTTATCGTAATATAGTACATATTTAGATTTAACATAACTATAGTTTATCAAACGGATGACATTTAAATATAAAAATTATAAATGTCATAAAATAGATATGATTAAATCTTAAATAGCAGAACTATACTTTACGAAACAGTTATTGATTGCACCGAACTTTTATATTTTAATTCCGCCGGAACTTTTACTAAAATATGATGACCAGAGGCTAAAAAAGTCTGTATTTACATTGATGAAACATCTAAATTTAGTCCAAAAATATTGGCGTCATTTTCAATATCATCGGAAAGAACAACTAATAGTTCTGAATCGATTCATTTAAACTCAACTCACAATTCAATATATTTTTGTTTTTGGTATTGAATTGAAAAATACAAACTAATTCATATAAGAATAAACTCGATATAAGAATAAAAAAAGCAAAAACAAAAATTATTAGATTGAAAATGTTTATAACATTAACTGTTTACTATAATTAAAATCAAATATTGATAGATTCACCAATATTAAACTGACACGGAATCACAACTAATTCAAAAAATTACAATTATATTACATTTTGTAAAATAGTGAACCCCGTCAGTATTTGAGCTATTGTACCAATGTATTGTAGTAATTGTATTTATTTTTTAATATTTTACTGTTTTCCACCATACTATGTATCTCTATCGGGCTGTATGTTATATGGAATCGATAGCCGGCCAGCCGGGGCCCATTTTATATTAAAACAGCGGAATTGATATTGTTTGAGACGTAAATAACCAGTCAATAAATACGATAGGTTGCGTTTACGATTTAACTATTTAAGATATACCCCTCAAATATTTTAAGAGTAAAACAATTTTACCTGTGAATAGGGGAAACCTGGATAAGATGGGACACCTAACTTTCATTGTAACTATTTAAGAGAGTTAATATTTTATTTTATTTAAAAAACAAAGATTTTTTTATGTAAAATTATCTGTAGTTACTAAATTTCTAATCAGTTTTGTTATATAATTATGAATTATGGGCACATACATTTTAACGAAGTATAAAAATTGATTTTCGTCCCATCATGGACCATGGCTGAGATAATATGGGATGTAGGTCATTATAATCCTTATTCGTAACAAATACAATTAATTTCATATTATGTAGGTGATTAAATGTTATTCAAGCTTAATCTTTGCTTTTGTATATTGTATAAATATATACATTAAAGACATACAATTGATGTACATAAGGTAACATTTATCAGGAAAATGTGAGGGAAAATGATAGTTATAATATTATGTTTTATTTCTAATGTCTAAATTATAATAACTTACTATAGGTATAGTTATATTTGCTAGTATAACATTTACTTTAATATACTAGCCACTAGGTATATTCATACAACAGGATAAACATAAAGCCAAATTTAAAACTTTAAGCAAAAAAAAATAATAACATATGACCTGGCTCATCTTGCCCCATTGTATTTTTTCCGTCTTACCCCAAACAGTAATATTTTAATTTAACGTGGCTATAATTCTTAAAATAAGAATAGACTCTATAAAGTAGCATTAATCGAAACCTAACAAGACTAGCAGGAGGATTAAAAGTTATACGAGAGTAATTAAGAATAAACAATTATTTAATTACTTATTTATTATTTGATGTTCGCAAAAAATATTACATCGCATATTGCCGTTAAATTCAAAGCACCCGTGCACCTGCGTGCACTCCGTATCACCTAAATTATTTGTTAATATACAATAATATTATTATAGTGTGACCAACATACTACATTTTTTATCAAACATTTTTTCAAAAATTAAATAGTTTCCGAGATACAACGATGTCTCATCTTACCTCTATTCCTCGTCTTACCCAGGTTTCCCCTATTGTCTATTAACTATTATATTAAGAAACATTTTATATTTTCGTAAAAGCAGTAATAATGTGAATACTGAATAAGTGTTTTTATAATTTGAACGAAAAACTTATGGATGTTCAGTATCAATATTAAAAAAATGCAATACTATATTTTTTTTTTTATTACCATTTTTATTGTACACATATCTTAAACTGTGGTTGCGTGTTGCGTACAAGCATGTTGGACGCAACCTACATGACAAAGTATTAGAAATGTGTTATTGTCAACAATATTATGATTTATGGAATGCAAGTAGGTAACTTAGTGAAATAGTAACAAGCAGCCCGAGTGCAGACGTCTGATTCCGACTCCCCGAATCCCGGGCTGTGAAAGTGAGAACTACTGTAGTTATATATCTACTACGTGAACATTAATAACATCGAAACGAGATAACGTGATATATTCGACACAATTTCGAAGCTAACTTCAAGCTATTAAATAATCTAAGAGTGGCGTGGTTACGCGGTGTTCAACTAATATTTTAAATTAATTGTCTGTTCGTTCTGTATACACTATACAGAATTCTTTTTCATATTTTAAATTATATTATTTTGTATTTTAAGTTTCTTTACCAACAGTCACGATGATTGACGGATTTCTAGATGATTTGCAACGCATGAATAAAAGACAAGTAATGGAAAACAATTATGTTATATTATTTATTTTAAATATCTCATGATTTTAGTTTCTTTATCAAGTATTGTATTTTGGAATGATTATTTCATCTACAACAATGATATGGAAAGGTTCGAAGGTTTTAACTGGTTGCGAGAGTCCAATTGTTATTGTTTCAAGGTAAAATAGACATAATTTTTTCAAACATTTAAGATTTTTATTTAACATTATCTTAAAAAATAATTACTTTATTAAAGATTTTAAATATTGTTAGTTATTTCTCGTTTTTAGTAACATGAATTTAAAAACCTCGTCTTTAAACATAATTAATATTTTACAGTGGTAGTATGGAACCAGCCTTTCATCGTGGTGATATATTATTCCTAACAAACTATGAAGAAGAACCAGTCAGAGTTGGTGAAATAGTCGTATTTAAAATTAAAGGACGTGATGTTCCTATAGTGCACAGAGTTTTAAAACTACACGAGAAGTTGGTTTGATTTAAAAATTGTTATTTAAAAATATATTGTTATATCAATGTTTTTTTTTCTAGAAGCAATGGCACAGTTAAATTTTTGACCAAAGGTGACAACAATAGTGTAGATGATAGAGGATTGTATGCTCCTGGCCAACAGTGGCTAGAAAAATCCGATATTGTAGGCAGAGCTAGAGGATTTTTACCATATGTTGGAATGGTTAAAATTTTAATGCATCCTATAGTCAAAGTATGTATTGGGTTTTATTTAATTTAAATTAATTGTAAATTTATTGATTTTTTAACAATTCTATTAAACGATGCATGAATTCATAATTTTCTATTTGATGATATTGTTAAAAAAAAAACTAAGATCTCCTTTACTATATAATAGGTTTTGTGTATACCTCCTTGTTAAGTAAATCACCATAGTGGACTTGTTAAATTTGAATTTATGATAAATCATTGAAAACCAATTCTGAGCAGGATATTTTATATCATTAATAGATAATTAATTATTTTAACATGGTAGGTTAAATTAATTTTTTCCAAAAGATTAGCATATATTATTAACTTATATGTCATTACTGAGTAATGATGTACCTACTAAGTAATGGTAAGAATAAGTAAATAAATATGGAAATAGCTTGAAATTAGATTAATTATTTTGAAAATGTAATTTAAAATAACAGTTTCAAATCACTACACTCAATTATTAATGGATGACAGTAAAATTACTTAAATTGTTGGAGAAAACGTTGTTTCTTTTTTATTTAAATATATAATTTTGTCAACATTTGAACGTCAAATGTCTAAAAAAAAATTGTTCATATATACTTTTGATATTATAAGAATGCTGTAAGAACAACTTTTGAGGAAAATTGTATTCAATTTCAAGCCTTAGTTAATAAAATAAAACTGCACATTTTATGAGTTCTTAGTGCTAAAAACAAAATGTTTTAAATTGTATCATGTTTAGAAAATGTTAATATAAATATTTTGTGAATAGTTCAACAAAATTTATTTGTCAAATATGGTGTTGAGAATTGTGTAAATTACCAATTGTTTATGTTAGTTTTTAATCATCTTGAAAATCTCAAGTATGAAAATTATTGGATTTTGTTACTGGTAAATCAAATAACTATAGTCCGTTCACCGAGAGAATGTTACTTGGCCGTGCATCCAAATGAATGCGCTCTACCGTCTTGAGATCTAATTTCACGAACTAAGTAAGACTGCCGTGAACCATCACACGCCGTCGTTAACCATTGCGTGATCATCACTGATCGCCCGATGGTGAGAGATGCGCAGACTACGACGAGTTTTGATCGCCGCCGAGAGGCGTTTTCTCGGTGACCGGACTAGAAGTATTTCCTACTAAATTGATCACTATATTATAATCATCTGATTAAGAATAGTTAGAATATAGGCATATTATAATGAATTAATAAATGCACATAATTGTTTATTTTTTATATATCACTTAATTAAGTTTTGTTTTTCAGTTTGCTGTTTTAGTATATCTTGGACTAAATGTACTTGTTCATCGTGAATAAACCTTAAATCAATTTGAGCTGAGCCAAAGAAAATTTGGAACTTTTTAAATTGTTAATTTAATTTTGTGTTGTGTGTTAAATATTGATTAAGGGCTGCTAAGCTTTTCTTATTCTTAAATATTTTGTGTTATTCAATTATTAAAAGCAAATTATGACATTTTTTTTCAATCAAGCCAAATTTAGAAAAACTTTGTATAAATTTTGAAATATATTATTATTTAAATTTCACATGAATTTCAAATATTAAAATTAAAATAATTTATTGTTGTACATAATTATTTTTATAAATTGCAATTGATTATTAGGAAACATTAAATATTTTCATTTTTAAACTACTATGTTAACATGTATAATTTTACTATAGTATTAATATTAAATTATAATTATCATTAATATTTTAAAAATAGTCCTCTATTCGTTCAAAATAGATTAGTCATAACTAATAATAAATACTACATGTATTATAATAATAAGTAATATAAATATTGTATTTATTTAACTATTTTAATTTTCTGTTACTGTACATTATTTATTTCGAAACAATTATTGGTATTTGATGCGTTCAACTCTAAAGAATTAATTTTATCAACGACAAGGTTGTTATTCTTAAATTTGTATCTATTTTTAAAAATTTTCTCCTGCCTTATGTTTTTAAATAATAAATCATTAATGTTTGATCATTTATTTTTATTATTGAAATTGTTTTTATTTTATTTATTTTTGATTAATATTGTCTTATTAGTTGAAAACCCTTTGTATTAAATACTCCTAAGTGATAGATAACTGATCAAATGATTATGCTGTGTAAATTATAAGCTAATTGTTTAACACTGTAAGGCTTAGAGGAATTATAGTAAGCTGCAGTTTTCCTAAAGAGTAGAAATAAGGTTAGGGACCCCATTCTCAATTTAGCAAAGAAAATGGGAACAATGATAAGTTTTAATGACTTGTTTGAATAGAAATTAATCTTTCATCACTGTGTTTTGCTTAATTTCCTCACTACACTGTTTGGATCTCTCCACACAAATTATACATTTTACCGATTTTCCAAATATAATAAACAATTTAAAGTTTGGCTTTACCTGAACTCTTTGTGGTTATTAGTCATCATACTAACCTACTTATATTGTTTTTCTATTTGAATGGGTTGGCCAAGTGAAGAGAGATTGACATAATATAGATTATAGGTGAATAAATAGGGTACAGAAACCACGATGGTTGTGTCATAGACTGTAATAAAAATAACTTAAAAGATTTATGTTAATTATTATTTATACCTTTAATATTATGACCAATAATGTTAAAATTTAACAACTTAAATACATACATTTTTTAAAACATTGAATGTCAATAAAAATTGATAAAAATTAAACTTCAGATACAACATTTCATAATAAAAATATTATACATATATATAATTCTATATAAATATAAATAAATCAATGTACTTAGGTGGATTGCAAACAGACAATCTTTTAGGGTTAAATATTGGAATTTTTTAAGTGTGTGCATGAGGGTCTTGTAAATGTATGTGTAGTAACCATTAGTGTGTGTGACTGTAATATAAAATTAATAACAGAGTGTTCTAGCACGCATACATACAAGTCACCAACTTCATGTCTTGCGTGTGAATAATAATGGATGTATTATGCTCATATATATGTACTTTTAGTCAATCCTACCGATAGACGTCTTCAAACTGATTGGAATTCGTTAATATATATAGTTGAGCTCAAATAGGCTGCATTTAAGATTTGCATTTTAATTTAAATTTTTAAGTCAACATTTTAAATTTCAAGAGTATAATGTTCATGGGTATGATTGACCAAAGATTTGTTCGTTTTGATTTAAATAAATGACCGTTTGCAAACCTCTTAATTGTATTCCAACAATGACATTTAAACATCTGTATGATCTTTCTTATCTTTCTGTAATGAACTGTTTGTCAATAAGATTTCATTCATACGATTAAACTGATTGTTCAAGGATTCAATAATTTCAGTCCAAGATTCTAACAATTCGTTTGGGTTTCGGACTGTGTACAAAAAGTTATCATTGTAACAAATTATAGAAAATAAAATAGCATAAAAATAAGACTTACGTTTAAATGTTATAAAACCGTTTTTCTGATTAATTGAACCTTCTATGCGTCCTTCGGATATCATTCTTCCTACCATTAATTCGGCTTTACATGGTTCAAATCCCAACAAGCGGGCAAGTGACTCAATTTTGATATTTTCATAAAGTTTTTCGATTGATTGAATATTATGTTGCGCTATAGCTTCAACCAATATAGATGTGCCTACAAAATGTTTAAATATTATATAAATGCATTTAATATGTGCTATTGTAAAAAATTACCATAATTTGTTTCGGCCTTCTGATGTGGCAACAACAAATTTGCTATCTCATCAATTTCATGAGATTTAATAATACGAACCGAACACAGTTTTTCAAGAGTTGATGATCTGATAAAGATTTTACATCTTTCATCATCAAACAATGATTTTAACAACTGAGTTCGAATGTCGCCTGTGTTAGATCATAAATAAAAAAATTGTAGGATATTAACTGGTTAAGGGACATATAATACAGAATGTTATAAAACCATTGTTAAAATATAAATGTTAAAAAAAGGACTATTTGTAATAGGTATTTGAAATGAGTAAGTATTATTTAACTAAAAAAACTAAATCTAATATTGTTTTTATTGTTTGTATATAAATCAAAATTTTAAATATGAACAGTGAAACCCCCAATAACAGACACCTCTTATAAGTAGCGGAACCAACTACACAACCTACAAACTGAGAAATCTGAATAGCAAACAAAATATTAGCGACAAAGAGTGTCAGGTATTTAGAGGTTTCATTGTAATATCAAACTGCTTTTAGAATATATTTTGTGTGTTCTAGGTCAAGGAATTGCGCACATAGTCAATGCATTAGAAATAAAGTAGTATAATAAGTAGCCCATGATTATAAAACCAGAAACTCATTATAACATTTTTACATTTAAGCCTGATGGAATTTACTTTTAATTCAAGGCCAAAATAGTTTTCTATTCGTCAGGTGTTAAAAAACGCTGATTTAAGTATTTTACAGTAGGTATAATATTTAAATTCAAATGTTGTTGATATTATAAGATTAAATACTACAGTATCTTTAATTATTCAACTACTTGAACATATATTATTGTAAACAGTGGTGTACCAAAAATGTTGATTAAGGGGGTTCGAATCTGGACCACACCATAGAAATTTCAGAGTTAAATTTGTTTTCCCAAATAAAAGTTTTAAAAATATTATTTGATGTTTTAAAAATAGTTGGGCAACCAAAAAAAAAAATTATAATAATAAAACAAATCACAAAAATTATGAGTACCAAATAAAAATGATTTTAGATATATCTTCCTCAGGGTGTCTAGCAGAATAAACAGAGGGCAGTCCCCTAGAAATCTAATAAAATATAATGATATATATTAAATATTACAATAATAAAGCTTCAATATTTTAAAATTATTATATTAATAACTTTAAATCTAATAATAGGTCAAAAAACTTATTAGTATTAAAAACAACAGTTAAATGGATTATTCTAAACATACAATTTGCAATTATCTGCATTAGTAAGACAGACACAACACGTCATGTTGGTTGTCTTCTTGAACATGTTTTAATATAATATTTTAAGACCTAGCATACATAATTGAATAGATAGATGTCTTAACTTGGCCCAAAGCATTCAAGTTGGAAATTGTTCGAACAAAGTTGGTTGCAGCTGCAAGTAACTGGCTCTTGACTGCTCTGGATCTAGCATATTTCAACGATTTGTTAATAGTGTTTTTAAGAATCTAATTAAGAAAAAACGTATTATAGTATATTTTGATGACATTGCTATAGCAACAGCGACCATTGACTAACACTTGAGTATTCTTTCTGACGCTTTGAAATTGATGAGTGCTCATCAACTTCAAATACAGTTTAATAAAAGTCAGTTCATTAAAATTGAAATAATATATTTGAGATACCAAGTTGGTGTTGAAGGGATCCGTCCAAATCCAAGAAATGTGTCTGTTACTCGTGATTATCCAGTCCCAACTAATCCCAAAGCTCTTCATAGTTTTCTTAGTCTAGTGCAGTGGTTCTCAATCTTTTTTATATCTCGACCCAAATTTTCCCCGAAAAATCTTTCACGACCCACGTGGTTTAACTTTTCAAAAAGTAGTTATAAAAACAAAATTTGTTTATTTCTTTTATTAGGTATTTACGGGGGTATTTACTATTTTATAGGTTTATAATCAATATATTTTTACAAAATAATCTACTTTTAATAATATTAATACCCGTGGTAATAAATAAATATACGACAAATTATTATTTATTACCCACGTAATTTTTGGTACTATATTACTATAACAATATAAGTATATTTAATATTAATTTAACATAAATTTCTTGGAATCTATATAATTCAAAAAAATTTTCACGACCCACCAAAAATTGACTGACGACCCACCAATGGGTCGCGACCCACAGTTTGAGAAACGCTGGTCTAGTGTCATATTTTTGTAATTTTATACATAATTTCTCTGTTATGGCCAAACCATTATTTGATGTACTGCGAAAAAAAATGAACCATTCCATTTTGACATAGACAAATTTAATTCCTGTTGGAACAAGTAAGCTTATAGACAGCTCTATTTTATGTCTGTTAAATCCTAAAGCTAATACTCAATTGCACTGCGACGCTTCCAGTTTAGGTTTTGGTTCTATTTTACTCCAGAAGCAATCTGATAATACATTTCATCCAATTTCTTACTACAGTCAACGTATCACAGATGTAATCAAGGAACCATAGTTTCAAATTGGAAATGTTCTCAATTATAAACTCTATTAAAAGATTCTACGTATACTTGCAGGGCATTAAATTTAAAATTATAACTGATTATAATAGTATTACTTTAACTCTCAAAAAGAAGGACATTAACCCCAAATTGCTGGATTTGTTCTTACAGAGTTATGACTATAAAATTGAACATATAAATGGTAACTGCATGCAATATGTAGATGCCCTGGGTATACTTTTAGCCAGACCTTGTCTATTAAACAAACAACAGATGTAGAAATAAAATAAATTGCTGAGGACTTAGAGAATTGTGACACCCATTCAAAGTTTATTATTGAATTGAATTATTGATCCTGACTTAAGTTCAAACCCTTACTCCAACAAATCTATTTCATTTATTAATATTTACTCACATACAAATATATACATAGTAAGATCGTATTAATATGTAAAAAATAAATGATTTATTATACCATGTGTATCTTATGTCATTGTACGCGGTTTTTTTTAATGATTAATTTAATGGATCAATGATATGGAATTTCAAAAAAAAGGAAAAATCATGTTTTTTTATTTTTAGAAGGCAATATATTTATAACAATTTCAAAATTTTTAAACACGCAGTTGTATCAATAGCAAAAGCAACTTTATTTTTTCAAATGGTAACCTCCATATTTTTTAATGTATTCTAGTAAAGCTTTTTTTTCTGAAAATGTTGATAGTCAAATCATTGAATTTGATTCACAAGATTATTTTATGGTCACTTTGTATGTGATACCTACCATTATAGGGAATCTATGGTTCAAATTTCAAGTGTACACCATTACGAGAAAAGCACCAAAAACATTGCATTTTTTTTTTGTTACACAATTTTTTTCAACCTCCATACGTAAGACATATCAACAATCGGTTATAATATGATCCAAATAAATACATAATATTATCAAACATTTGCAATACAAAGGATCTCTGACCAAATAGGTAGTAAGTAATAGGTATGTACAGAATGCCGAAAATAAATATATTTAATATATATATAGTATTCCAAGTGACATCGCAGTTACAATTTTAAGTTCAAATTGACCAACAAACAATTGAATAATCACCAGAAAAAAGAAACTACAACACATGTATACAAAAATCTAATCAAAAATCTGATAAACATGATTTATTATCACATAGAAATTAACACGGATAATTCAATAAAATTAAATATTAGAAATATGATTAACACATTATAGTACAATATCACTGGCTATATATAATGTCATACTCATAATATAATTCCAAATCTAAGATAAATAAACTATAAACTACACAAAATTCACACTCACTGAGTGTTATTACAAATCATAATGAAAGAAATAGTAATGATAGTATTGAAAATAATAAAAACACAACATTTGAATGGATGCCAGAACACTGTAAGATTGGATCAGCTTGCTAAAGATAAGAAATAAACTTAGATGAAATATATAAATGGTGTGTAAAATGAAATAAAGGCATTAATAAATTAATTTACAGGTAGTACATTTTAAATTAAATTGATAACAACATCTAATGAAACAAATTAAGACAAATTTAAAGTACTACAAAAATGGTTCAAACCGGCATCATGCAACAGAAAGGACAAATTAGGCAAAATAGACCACACACATTTCACCCATGGGCCCTCATTCAAAAAAATACTATATTTTTTTAGATAAGACAATTCCAACTTGTGGTGTTTAAGAAACTAAACATATAATAATATGTTTACAGAATGCAAAACTACTCAAGATACAATACAACATTTATTCATCTTAAACACCTATATCAATCATTGAGACCTAACTAATCAAATTAATTAATTAATTATACTTTTAACAAAAAAATTAATTTGTATTATTTTATTTAAAAAAAAAAAAAAATGTTAGCACCTACCTATGGTAAACTAATTAGGCTGTCCCCCCAAAAAAAATTATAGTCAGTCAATAACACAATTAGCTATTAAGTATAAACTAATAAATATATTTCAAACTATCTCATATTATTTATAATAACAAATGTTTTTATAACACTTGTACCAGATTCTATCAACATTATCTTTTATATCTTACCGGCAAATGATAATATCGTACAGACAAGCGTATTCTTCAATGCCATCAAACGTTCATCTACTTTTAATGATGGGCAGTTCGACAATTCATGATATTCTTGTGCAGCCTCAATAAATTTTAAACGGAAATCCAACATTCTTGCATAACAAACTTTATAAGTTAAATGAAGATCATTGTTTGATGTTAAAAACTGAAAAATAATATTTTTATTAGGCCATCTTTGTACTAATGCAGCATTTTCTGTAAAAAAATGCAGAAATGATAATATAATTAGTATAGTATTCAGTCTATCGATATAACTGTAATAATATTAAGGGTACATTCGACATGGGCACTTATTTACTTTCAGTGCTCATGCTTATTGTATTCGCGTTGAACTGTTCGTTTAAACATAAGCGATCTCAGGTAGAGAAGATCTAGAGGAACATGAATATTGATGACATGAGCGTTGCAATGTTATCACTACACAGTAATCAGAATTTTTTATTTTATTTAAACATTTTTATTTTTGTTCAAAATTGTACAATGTACAATTGTTAAATTGAGTAACAAAAAAAAATTATTTTAAGATGAAAGTTTGAAACTAGTTGTGAAACGGTCTACAGTTATTGTGATATCTCTTATCATATTAGATTTGAGCGTTCACTTTAGGAAATAGCACTCACACTTTTACTGTTCTACTCTGATGGAATAAGAGAGCGTGAGCGTCAACTCACGACTTAACACCTATTTTCCGTGACGTCCCGGTTGTAGTCTGAGCATTTCAATGACCCAAGACAAACAATGTGGCAGCGCTTATATGCGCTGAAATGAACCATGTTGAAGCACCCTTCATATCATCATAAAATAGAACGTTACCATGATTTAATTTATAGTATTAACAATTATTTTTAAAACTTAGTTCCATCACATAAATATGGATCGACCAAAATATAAATAAGTTTAGTTTACAGTTGTACCGTTCTATTATACTTTAATTGTACTTTTATTGAGTATAAACCATACTTTCAATACTGAAGCTTTTTTGACGTAAGGATCTGCTAGCAATGGATTATCATCTTCCATGTAAAGTTGTGCAATTTTCAAGTATAATTCCAATTCATAATCAACAGAAAATCTTTAAAAACATTTTAATCTTGTAATAGATAACATAACAATAGGTATATAATATATAGGTACTATGATAAATCAATATGAAAAACTAAATGTATATTCACCTGTAATACGATTCTGCTGGGATGCTGGCTAGAAAATTGGCTGCTTCCTTCCAATTTTCCTCTTTCTCGTAAATGTACGATAAATGGTGACAGATAATTGACATATGATATTCAAAATTAACCTCCCTCGGTTGCATCTAAAATAAAACCAAAGTATAAATAATTTTGTTTACAACATATAGGTAGGTACCAATAGTATAGCAATATTCTCCTTACTTCTTCCAGCATGAATTGAGCCAATAGTTTATACTGTGAATCCGGCAATACGGGTAAGAGTCGCATACAGAAGTCGGAGAAAATCTGACGAGATACGAACAGGTTGACATTATCCTGAGCAACTGAAATTGAATGCATAAAATAGTGGTGTTTCTAAGATCAAAAGTAAATACAATAGTTGGATAGGCTCGGACGTTTGGTTAGATGTGTGTTAACACATATCTACTAAAATAATATATTGACTGTAATATGTAAATCACTTACGGAATTTGATGACTTCTTTCAACATTTCCAACACATTGGTGGACCACGTTGAAATTACGTTATTCAACAGAATTCTACACCTGTAATGGTCCATCGACAATGTTATTGTTATTGTTGTTGTTATTATTATTATTATTATTATTATCGACATTGGTTGGGGTATATCCGCGGAGGACATGACAATTTAAACGAGCAATCGTCAAATTCCCCCCGATACCCACTTATGAAAAATATTAACTCACTTCGTAATTCGTTGAATGTCAGACGAACTCGAGTCGAAGATGCGATCCAACTCGTTGCGGACTTCCTCGATGGAGACGGTCATGATTAGATAGACCAAGTGCAACGTGCAACTGTGCAAGGTGCAATATTGAAATAATGGACGAGAACGCGGCTTACGAGATACGACTGATATGAGATATGAGATGGGAATATGGACAATGGACGAGTGGACAAAGACTGCAATTTTACGCGGCACCCCGTGACCACTTGTTGTGTTGTGATGTGTCGTAGGCGTGGTGGGGATTAGTGAGGGATGAGTGGCGCTAGTGTGTTTTTGGCGGAAAATTTGGCAACGGTGACGACGTCCAGAGTAGAGATGTGCGTATTGTAAACAGCTGGTTAATGGCGAAGTCGACTTGAAAATAAATTAATCTGACGAACCGATCAGGTTCAAAATATTACACTAACGGATAGAACGATCGTTCGACGGAATTATCGACTGTCGGTAAGCATGATAGTAGCCGTGTTACTGCGTGAGACTGCGAGTGTGGCAGTGTGCGACCGGCAACGGGAAATCGGAATTGCAACACCCGACCTGACCTATAGACGAACGGCTGACCCATACTGGCGATGATAAACATTTAATAATATTATACGTAATAATATAGTAAAATTATATTTTATTATGACGTTATTTTATCATGTCCGTTCTGTGCGATACGCCAGTCTCTACGCAGATGTTAAGCCACAGCACTCATATCATAATAATTATATTATATTATATATATATTATGTTATACTGTGGTTATACTTAGTTATACTTATATAAATTATACTTATCTACGGCGGCGACTGACCGGTCAAAGGCTAAGAACCGACCTACCGAGCGCGCTTATCTGGATTCTACATGGTACATCGACCATCGACGATGTTCAGCTGGTACGATCCTTACGCAGCTGCCGGATCGCGTTCTGCTTTTCCATTGACGTAATATTTAATAAATAATAACAATTTTTGGGACTGTGAATTTGTAGAAAAATACAATATTATTTCTAGCTTAGGTAGGTAATGTAAAACGTAGCTTCGTTGACCAAAAGATTAAGAAAATTAAGCCCTACTGTTCTTATTGAATTCAATTTTGAAAGTTTTATACCGCTATTTAATCGTTTTTTGAAATTTTTTTTATTCATCAGGTAATGTGTTTGGCGTTTTTAGAACATTTTTTAAATACCTACCTATTTTTAATTATTTCCGACAATTAACACTTTGTAGACACGTTTTAAGAGTTATTATTTAATTTAATAATAATTTATAATAAGATTTCACAATATAACGAGAACGTCTTAAATATATACCTCTATACCTACTCTCTTCCCCGCAAGTTGACCCTCATTTTATTTTTGCACACGCGGAGTATGGTGAAAATTTTGTGACAATACAGTTCAATATACGTATACACTGAGGTGTTTTGTAACGTGAAACAGTAGAACTACAATGAACTGTATTGTCACAACGTTTTCACCATATATACTCTGCGTGCGCAAAAATAAAGTGGGTAAACTTACGGGGAATAGAGTATAGTGCTTAGTACCTACTATTTATGTAGTTCCTATCTCGAATAAGACACGACTGAAATAAGTATCAATTAACTCGTATCTCCATTTTTACAATAATTATTGTTCAGAAGAGATAAATAAAACAATAGATATATAATACTATGTTATAATTAATTTTCAATAAAAATACTTGAATATTTAATTTAAAAATAATATATTTTAACAAAACAGAGCCGCGGGGGGGGGGAGGGCAAAGCCAATTACTTTTTATTAAATAAATATACCATATTTATAAGACGATATAAGATTTTTGAGTCTTTAATTATTAAATAATAATACGCACAGAACAAATTTTAAAAAAAGCGGTTAAATGGATGTCATTCTGCTGTACAGTAGGTTACAAGTGGGTCAATGTATAATGGATTGTATTAAACTTGAATTCAATGATACAATATAATTATATATATATTAATATATATTGTATAAGAAAAACGATTCTGAGCGGAGATGGTCTGTCTGTCAAGATATTTTATATTGCTATTATTTATTATAGCCTGTAGGTTGAATTAATATTGAAAAAAAAAATTTTTATTAGTTTCTATTGTGATAAACAAAGCGTTAAAAATAAAATCCAATTTTTAGTGGTTTTTCGTAATTTGTTGGTGGTTTTTCCCGTTGCATTAAATAACTATTGAGAAAATCAAAAAATGACCTCCTTAAAGTAACATCTTGATCCAATTTTCTAAAGTATAAGGTACTATATATTGAAATCGAAGCACTTCTTCTGGTAGAAATTATATATACAGAATAAAAAAAAAATAATAAACACCATTGTAAAACCACTAGCTTCATCGCTCCGCTCAGAATCTAATATAGTTATGTTATAACTCCTAATACTATTAGAAATCCAGCTGTCATAGTAATCAAGCAAACTCATAAAGCTTCTACATACATATTTATTTTTGTTTCATTTGGTTATTCATTTGGTTATTCACCTTTCATACGCAAAATCCAATGTAATACAATCTATCTGGGTCGTCGATTTTGCTCCGAACTCCTTTGCGTTCCAAAGCGAGAAGATCACCCGAAAGAGTTCCCGTGAGGAATAAGGCTGTCTGAGCAGAGACGGTGCAGTACGCCCTTGTAATTAAGTAATGTATTTTTTTGTTTTACGATTTATATTCATTATACAATTTGATACTAATTCAGAAGAAGGATTGTCAACATTTTCTTCCACAATTGAGGATTGAATTGACTTTCACTTGGCATCGATTGTAATCCTAAATTTATAACCTGACCTAAGAAAAAATATAAATATAATAAGTTTCTGTTTAGACTTTACTGTCAACAAAATTAATAAAAAGAAAATTAATTTATATTTATGGGATTACTGTTGTGTAGTATTTAATGTAGGAACTATGTTGATTACTTTTAGAATCTGGACAGGTTCTAAATTTATTAAAAGTAATTTTATTTCAATATGGTCTTTTAAACTTAACATGATTTAGTGAGAAATTTTAATTTTACTTTAGGTTAGTAACCTAACTAATTTTTTACTATTTTATACGTATCAAATTTGACAAAAAAAAGAGTCAAAATAGTTTGAAAGTTATAGCGTGTACCTATAGAGAATGGTAATTTTAATGTTTGCTGAAAGTTTCGAGAGTCTACAGTAATTCGTTTTTGAATTAGGTATATAATTAGGTATACCTACAACAAAATATCAAAAATCTATACACAAAACTTCGTCTAGTTATCGGTAAAAATTCAATATCATAAAAATTTTAAATTAACACTTATAAAAAATAAATGTTTGATACTTTCGAGTAAACTTTATTTTTTTTTGTTTAAAGTAGACAAATATGTGGGGAAATTTTTATTTAAATGTCTAATATTAGCTAAGAAAAAAATACTTTTATGAATTTCTAACTGAAAAATTATTTGAACATTTTCGAAATTTCGTCAATATTTGAACTTTAAATTAATTTAAAAAATAATCGTGTTTATCTGTCTGTTTTTGAACTTCCATTTAAAACTTATAAGGAACCTTGCATTTTATTCTAAGTAGTGAAAAATTATTTATCAAAAAAAAGTTAAATATTAGATTCTGAGCGAAACGGAGCGAGGTATTGATTTTACAATGATTTGTGTTTTTTTGTGTATGTCATCACTTTGTAATAACGTAAAATAAGATAAAATAAAATCTAAATATATATACGGCTCCTGCCGATAGTTATATTAAAATAGTAAAAGTTAGAATTGTAAAATTACGCTATTACCTTCCTCCAGGTGTTCGGAGGGCTCTCGAGATCGTGTATTCGAGAATTATATCAAATACACCGTACAATATGATTTTATGGAAAAAAGCACATAGAACGTATTGACTGCAATCCACACAAAATATTATATCATATGCCTTACCTGATTCACAGTTGTTCGTAGACAATATTGTAAGAGTTTTAGGTTTTAGATAAGATAAAGTACTACTTCAAATACACAAATTGAATTAACGAACGCACTGATTATTGCTTGCATAAGAAGTCCAGTTGTCGCTCGTTGAAATCGGTTTTGATACTTGAGAGGTTGTCACTTGGTGGCTGGTGCTCATGCACTGATTTAAGGGACGGACGCGAGGATGCTGACCAGAGAGTGGTGGGTGGCTTTGTCACTAAATTATTGTGGGCCTGGGAACTAGATTATTCTTTGGCGTCAGCATAAAATAAGGTCACACACATCCTACGTAATATTGTGATGAGTGCGTGTCGGTATCTTAGTTGTCGTTGTTAATGGTTTTATTTGATGCGACCGATTTCTACAAGCGACAGTCTGGCCGTTGTTTATTATTCTGTAAAATTTTAGTTTATTATAATGGTGTGTGAGCATATCATTACATCCATCCTGCACTTTTTTGTGTTGTGCCCTCACAACACCACTCGTGGGCGAGAGTGAGAGCAATACAAATATTTAAGTAGAGAAGAGATAAAGTTAGAAAAAGTTGAAAGTTGAAAATTAAAAGTTGAAAGTTGAAAGTTGAAAAATGTTATACAATTTAAACTGGACATTTATATATATAAATATATATAAAGAAAACAAATTTTACTATACAATCTAAAAGGGGCAATGTAAATAATATTAAAGTTTACATATTACATTGGAAAACAAAATAATAGGAAGATAGAACTGAAGCTGAAAGTTCGTACTCCCCAAATTCCATTGATGTTTTTCTATTCTTATATATTTTATATTTTAAGTTCCCTATCTGGTGTTGTAATGATAGCTATACAGTTTTTTTTTTTTAAATTTAATATTTGTGTACAATATATTGTCATGTTGACATGTTATGAATTTTTACATATTTTGGTTTTTATCCTATATATTCTATATAGTTTTAACTTTTAACTAATCTAATTATACATTTTTCATATTTACTTTGCTTACAATGTATTTAGTTCATAGACATTTTTTGTTTTTATGATAACTTAAAAGTTAAATAAAGTTAATTTTTTTTTATATATATATTTTTTTTTTTTTGGTATTTCTTATGCTTAATATTTATTTTCTTATTAGTACCTACTAGCTTAAAATTAGGTTTATTTTTTGTATTCACTGCTTTAAATTGATCTTATACCTTATACTAACTTAAATTAAGTTAATCATTTTACATTTTTTTTTTTTTTTAATTTTGTTTGTTTTTTACATTTGTTTTCAAGCTTATGCTGACTTAAATAAGTTAGAAGAAATTTTACACATTCTTTGTACTTGACTTCCTTTAACATTTTTTTTATATCTTATACTAACTTAAATTAGGTTAATCATTTTACATTTTTTTTTTACATTTGTTTTCAAGCTTATGCTGACTTAAATAAGTTAGAAACAATTTTACACATTCTTTGTACTTGAATTGCTTAAACATTTTTTTTTTTAATTTCTTATACTAACTTAAATTGAGTTAATTTTTTTTTTACATTTTTTTTTTTTTTACATTTACTTGCTTTAACATTTATTTTTGTGCTTATGCTGACTTAAATTAGGTTTTAGTGCTTAGGTAAGTAACTTAAGGTATGTTATTTGTATTTGTTATTATTATTCTGTAACTCTTGTACAATAGTTATATAATAGTTATATAGGTAGTCTTAATAATTCGTGATTTTTTTTTTTAAAGTTATGTTAGTAAAACAAAACATTTATTTGGGGTTTTTATTATTAGTCCTGTAGGAGGTTGATAGTATGATTGAGTCTCCCATAAGATTTGGTATTAATATTTTTTTGTTTTCATAATATATAGTTTGGATACTTGTCAGGGTAGTATTTTTATTGTTAATTGGTTTATTTTACAAGTGTTGTGTGATTTGTGAATTAAAGATTAATGTTTTTTGTATTTTTAAGAGTGTTGGTTTGTTTGACCTTTTATTATTTATTTTTTTTGTTTGTATATCAATTGGTTTGTTAGGGTATTTTCTTAATTCTTTATTTCTTTTTGTATGATTTTCGATCGAAGTTATTTGTATTTTGTTTATTTTAATCGTTATGTTTTTACCATCGTTTATCGTATCTTTAAGTTTTATATTGTGTATCAATGAATCGAGTGTCTGTATTTCTTGTATGTGAATTTTATTATATTGTTGGGAATTTTATTGGACATTTTTGTTTTAACGGTAAACAATCCACGATTCCCATCGTCGAGGACGTTTTCTCCTGGTTTGAATATAGGACATATATTATTGGCTTGATTTTTAGGTTGTACCATGAGTTTTATTTTTATTATTGTCATTAAAAAATGTATGAGTGTTATTTATTATGTTAATGTGTTCTTTTGATTTCCAATTGTGTGTTATTTTTTATTCATCTTTATAGTATATATGTATTTTAATGTTAGTATTTTGAAATTTGGAGTATATTAATTGTCTTATTATAGACCAATTTAATTTGTCTATTCGTGAAACTAAGGTGCAGGGTATTGCAATTTTTGAAATATTTAGTTTTGTAGCTTCAAGTTTTAGATTGTGAATTGAAGATTTTAGATCCTTATATTTGGGCTTGTGATAGTGTAAATTTTTTGTTATTAAGTGAAATATAGTTTTATAGTTGTAGATTATAGGTATTGTGTTCCCCACATTTATTTCTTGTAATGCAAGTTGTGGTTTAGTATCACCGTATACTTTGGATAATAAATTTGTTATCCCCTTATTCATTTTGAGATATGCAGATATACAGTGTGCTATAGCGAAGTTATCTGGGCAATTAAATATGCTACCTGTTAATTCTATAATATTGTTGGTATTATCTATACTATTGAACGCGTTTATATTATTGTTGATTTTTAATTGGATATTTATATTATTATTTAAAATAATGTTACTGTCTTTGAAATCGATCAGGGCATTATTTTTGATCAAAAGTCATTTCCAAGTAAGATTGCGCTGCTTAATTTTTTTACTACGTGAGCGTCAATATTGAAATAGTTATTGTCGATTTTTATTTTAATTTTGGTTATACCTACCACGCATAGTAGCTTATTATCTGGTCCTGATAGCTGTAGTGTACTCGGCGTTATTGTATAATTACTGGGTAGTAGTTCTTGTCTAATACAACATATGTTTGCCCCCGTGTCAATTGTTATTGGTAAGGTAATATTATTAAATTGAGCTTCAATATAAATAGCATCGGGTGTACAGTTAATTTTATTTATGTTTTGTTTCCGTATTTCTGTATTTAAAGATGAGCAATTATCAGAAATTAACCATGTATTTAATTTTTTTGGCTTATTGTTAGTTGAACTTGAACGACAAGTGATCGCGGAATGTCCAAATTTATTGCATAATTGACATATTATATTAGTTTTGTTTTTAAAGTAACATTCATATTCAGTGTGGTTATTCTTCGAGCATATCGAGCATTGTTTTGTGTGTGCTGAATTATTATTATTATTGATATAATTACTGTTATTTTCGTTATATCTCAAAATTGGGTCGTATTTAGTAAAATTGTTTTGATAATTATTATCATTGTTTATCTGAGATAGTTTTAACTGACCTATAGTTTCTTTTAAATTGTCTATTTCCTCTCGTAATTTACTATTTTCGTTGGTTTTTAGTTTGTAGTTTGTATTTATTTGCTGGATTTTATTTTCAATTATCTCTGTTTCAATTTCATATGGGTTTTTATCTATACTATCTGCTGTCATAAACTCTATAAGTTCATATTTGCGAACGTTTTTTTTAAGTTCATCAAGTGTTTCATTTCCTAATATTCCTATACATCTCAATATTGTGGGTTTTAAGCCTTTCATTATACTTCGTACCATTTCTCCTTGTGACATATCTTTGTCAATTCGCCTACACAATGACTCTACTTCATTAATGTAAGACACACTTTGTTCATCCGGTTTCTGTTTGCGTTTTTCAAGCATTATTCGAACTTCGAAGCATATGAGTTTGGGCAATGGGTTCAAATTCTAGTCTAAATTTTTTTTCGAGATCGGACCAATTAATGTTTTCAACGGTATCCATAATATTGTCATAAAATATGAGAGCAGTGCCTTCTAAAAATACGGGAATATATAGACTTTTTTCAGATTCGGACCATCCGTTAATAAATGCAGCTCTTTGATAATTTTTTAAGAAAGAATCGACGTTTTCAGAATTTCCCGTGAATTTTCCGGGTTCAAAGTAAGGTTTTTTATTGTCTCCCATATTTAATTACCTATTCATATTATTTTTAAAAAATAGTTTTGTAATAAATAATGTACCATTATTTAATTGTAATATTTTTGCAGCTAATTTAATAGATTTAATTAATATATTTATTACTAAATAAGTAAATTTTTTATTTTAATGAATATAAATTAATTGGTTTTGTTTTTATAATAAATGATGATACCTATGTTAAATCGTAAATCGTAAATTAGTATGTTTTATTAATAAATAAATCACTTTTTTTTATTATTGTTTTTCTAAGTTTTATTTTTAATATTTTTTTGTATTAATAATTAATTTTTTATTATTTCTTAAAATTAATATTAAAATATTATAATATTATATAACGAATATAATTTTGTAAAATGTATTTGATCAATTCTCAGTTTATTTATCTGAATAAACTGAACTTGTGTTGGGCGCCACTTTGTAATAACGTAAAATATGATAAAATAAAAAAATAAATAATAACTAATATTAGGACAGTAAAAATGCTTAGATTTTCTTCAACAGTATCTTTTCTGATTGGAAAGTGAATCTAGTTAGTAGTTTGGTCGGTCAAATGTAAAAATTTCTCAGTAATTTTCATAAGCGCCGTGAAAAACAGAAGAAAAATTAAGGAAAAACGGGAATTTTTATGCAAAATTAATTTTAGTTTTTGATGTAACTCTAAAACAAATTACCGTAAATCCATGAAGTTTTGGCTGAATGTTTATATTTACATTTTCTATACAGCATAACATTTTCAAAATATTTTGAGCTATTTACGGACATTTTAAGTTTTTTATTTTTTAGTTTTTTATTCTATAAATATCAATACAATTTTATTTGTTGGGTAAAAATGATTGAAAATTTAATAGAAGGCTCTTAATATATTGTTTCAAAGACAATTTTACTATTTTTTAAGCATTTAAGAATTTAATGTTCAATTATTGACAAAATGCGTAAAATTAATCAAAAATTATTTTGAGTTAGAAATTCATAAAAAATGTTCTTTTTAAATCTAAGATTTGAAAAAAATATTAAGATTTCTCATAAGTTCATCTACCTTTACCAAAAAAAATCATATCAACAAGCCAGTCAAATTAAATTTTTATAAGCGTTGAAGTCCATATTATTACAACATTGGATATTCACTCGATTTCTCATGCAAAACCATTTTCTTATTTTGTTGTAATTCAAAAACTAATTATTGTAGATACATAAGAATTTCGCTGAATGTTTATTTTAAAATTTCCTATACTTGATGAAATTTTCCATAAATTCTATATTATTTTTATAGTTATTATAAGCAGTGGCGTCATTTGGGGGGGGGGCAAGGTGGGCATTTGCCCCTGTCTGATTTTAAAAGCAGCCCTATGGGCCGGTGTCCAGTTGTTGCCATTTTACCATTTTACCATTATTATATTTTATTAGTGCAAAAACGTGCCTATAATAATGTTATAATAATATTTTTAGTCAAACATTTGCTGTCTGGGAATTTTATAATATTTTCAGAAAATATTATAGTATGTACTAAGAAATTATTGTCACAATGATACATTTTTACTAATTGATAGTTGGAATATATTTAGACGTATGCGGGGACGTACACATTGTATGTATGTATTTATGTATGTTTGTTTGTGTGAGTGTATTTTGTGAAGGAAAATGAACAGTTAGTATCATAATATCGTATAGTTTAATTTCTAAAATCTAAAATTATTACAAATTCTAAAAACAACAACCGATTGACGCTCTTATTATTTATCATTGATCACGGACTTCATAACTTGCGACAGTCGTGTATGATTCAACTATTCTGCGTATTGTGTTAATTTAGTTGAGTACCTAAATTAAAATTAATTTTTTTCGTGACGCATGTTTACATTAATCTTTTAATTTGGGAAAATTATGATCTAAAAAAAATAGACGGGTGGTTAGGTGGTGCGACTAAAAATATAAAATTACCGCAAACTGCTCGAAAAGTATCGAAAATAATTTCTAGCATGTTAATAAACAGACAAAACTTGAGCCGGTAAGCAAGCAAAAAAAAAAAAATATATTATAATTTAAGATAATATTAATTTGTAAATATATCATATACTTATATAAGATATATATATACTTATATACTTATAATGAATCAGGTAAAATTGATTTATAGATAATGCAGTTAATAGATTTTCAAAAATAAAAAAAAGAAAATACCTTAATAAACTACTAATATTTTTGCGGTTTTTTTTTACCCATTCGGGCCGGTCTAAACCTTTGCCCCCCTCTATTGAAAACTGAAATGACGCCACTGATTATAAGTTCAAATTTGGACGAAATTACATATTAAAAAACCAAGAATAACTATTTTAGTTATTTTGTTGTGATTGTATAATATTAATTCAACTTACCGGCAACTGTATTAATCATAACTAATAAGTAATAACAATATAAATATTAAATATAATATAAAATATCCACACTGACAAACCATCACCGCTCAGAATCGTTTTTCGTATGCAATGATATTAATATATTATATCATTGAGCTCAAATTTAATGCCATCTATTATACAGTACATTACCCTCTTGTAACCAACTGTACAGCAGAGCAACATCCACGTACCCAACTTTTTTTATTTTTTTTTTGTTTTTCCTGTTGATATTTAAGACTACTATAAAGTTTCAGTGGTGGCCTCTTGAAAGTCCCATCTGGATTCACTTTTCTAATAGAGAAAATCGGAGCATTTTGACTACCTCTACATTTAGCTGTATCTTACCACCTACAATTAAATATTAAAATAACGACCTGTCGCAAGACATATTAATATTTTTGTATTTCGTTAGAAATGAGAATAATAATGAATGACAAGTATATATTATAATACAAAATCCAGGCCCACGGGAGACAACACACCACATTACTCGTGGTGGCCCTCACAGGATTATCTGGAGTGTACATGTAATGTATCTTTTTTGTAATTAAGTAACATTTTTTCCGCCAAAGCGTAGGACTTGCGATAGACTAAAGAAGGGAGATAAAAAAAGGGACCAGAGACTTGCAAAATTCTATAAATCGTGCTTTTGAAAGGGGCGGGGGCAAAGGGAAATTTTCATATTATGATACTCGACGACAACTTGAGCCTTTGACTGCTGGAACTGTTGGAGGTAGATTAGCTATGCCCGTCCCTTTGCCCACGTCGTCGACTAGATGATCGATGTCGAAAAACAAAATGAAGTTACAAATAGGAGCTTGAACATCGACGGTTGGCCACGAGGTTGTCTGGTACTGTTGGCCGCAAGTTGAAGTCCCGGAGACGTGACAGTGAAAATCACGTTCTTCTCAATTAGGGGTCAAAAAAAGAGTATCGAGACGTCGACGACGGAGCTCGGGTGACGATCGGCGACGGTGAATAATTAACGTAGTGGGGCTGGTCAGTGTCAGTGTTTTAAATATTGTTGTATATTAATTACTGGCAAGGAACAGGTTGCCCTGTCGGTCCGTGCCTCCGGGCGAATGTAAGTTCCCACACGAGATATAGGTAGCAGGTAAAAATTACCACTGGATATCCATACGTAAGTTCCCACACGAAAAAAAATTATACCAAACACCAAGGCTGGACAAAGAAAAGTAACATAACTTAATTTAAAGTTAAAATTTTCTTATTTTCAAAATAAAAAATTTCAGACACATAATAATGTTTATATAAATTGCTTATAATTTTAACTTTTAATTCGTTAATGCTCAGCCTTGCCAAACACAAACTTCCTTCCCACTTTATTCAGACTTAGAACTGACAACTTAAACGTAGTTGGTGTAGTTAAAATTTGTTTTGTTTTTGTATTGCATAAAAAAAAGTCCAATTCAATTTTAAATTGAATCTAGTCCGTATAATATATAATAAAAATTAATAATATAATGTGTATAATATTTGTATATGTATAAAATAAAAATAATAATAGAAAAAAATCAAATTTTATTAGGTATATTACGATAACTCAAACACTTCACATAGTCATACTGTGTAATTTTTTTCCGTGTGGGAACTTACGTACGGGCGAATTTTTTTTCGTGTGGGAACTTACGTACGGGCGTATTTTTTTCGTGAGGGAACTTACATAATATGTACTCGCTTACCTGCTATGTTTCGTGTGGGAACTTACCAAACCCCGTGCCACCGGGAGAGACAAAGGCAAGGACCTTACCCCTAACCTTTATTTCCAAAAATGAAAAACCATAACCGTAATCGTAAAAGGGTTATTTAGGTTAGGTTAGACTAATTATTTGGATTAGTTAAACTATAGTAATGACTATTTTGGTTGTCCGTTTTTAGGAATCGGAACTGGAACCGAAAAACCCAATAGGTCCAGTCCCGGTTTCATAATATTAACCCTTTGGACTAATGAAATAAAATCACTAATCAACCTTAAATAATACCAGAACGCGTAAACGTGTAGAAGTAGCACATCCATAGTATAATATATAATATTTTATTACATAAACAAATAATAATTTATTATATCGTTTAACACATGCACTATAGCAGCAATTAAATAGTCGTTGTGGTGTCATCACTTTTAAAAGGACCAAAGTCGAATTATGGGTCATTAACCTATATATATTAGGTATTAGTTATATATTAGTTCATACTATATTTTTACGTATTATTTCACCATATTCCTGTTGCACTATTTTTAACCCGTACTTTTAATTTTCCTTTTATATTTTCGTATTTTTATCCTACTACAAATGGCGCACAACAGGTATCGTTGTCACTACGGTTTTACAAACATAATTACAATTTTAAACAACTGATATATAAATAAATCATTAAATTCGAATTTATTGTAATATTGATCATTGAAATCATAACAAAAATACTTATTTAAAATACTTGAATTTATATCTCAATTGTCTTAAAATCTAGAGCATTAGACATTGTTACTAATATAATTCACAACAGTCAACAGTAAACGTTTCAATTGTTGTTATGACGTTGATAAAAATAGACGTTAATAATACAACATCATAATATAAGGAAATAACCGATGACCGTTATATTATTATGAATGTAGCAGGTATAGCATCTAATAATAATTAGGCTATACAAAACTCTAGTCAGACCTATTGTATTATATTATGCATGTGGGGCATGGGCGTCAACAAAGACAGAAGCTAATGATTTTTGAGAGGAAAATATGAAGAATATTCGGTCTTAAAAAGAATACGAAAAACAATGGATACGAAAGAGAAATGAACGCAGAATTAAAAGAACTATAGTAGGTGTTCTAAAAAACACAAATATATTTAAACTTGTTTTGGTTACTAACACGGTTTTTAGTACCTGTAGGCTGACTACTTTGCTGACTAGACTGATCACCGATATAAAAATCTTCACAATTGTTTAATTTTTTTAATTTTTTTTTAAGAAAATTATGAACATTAAGCTGAAAACAGCGATTTTACTCAATATTAGTCGAGAACATATTTTAATGTAGGTATAAAACATTAATTAATAAGGATGTAAAAGATTATTTTCCTAATATTAAAATAGTTCTTCGAATATATCTTATTCTTATGATTACAAACGGCAGTAGTGAAAGATCGTTCTCTAATTAAAAACATATAAAAAATAGATTGCGGACTTCTATTGACGGAGACAGGCTCAATGAACTAGCAATAATGAGCTCTTAGTCTGATATTTTAAGAAAACTTGATTTTAAAGATGTTATTGATAATTTTGTGCAAATACAATCAAGAATAGTTCCAAGCATTTAATTTTAATAACTTGACATTATAATTTTACTATTCATTATTTAATTACTTAAATTTAAGTTAAGTGACTCGTATTTTGATAAAGCAATATTATATTATGATGATATTACTTAATATACTCGATTTAATTGTTTTTATGATTATATATATTATTTAAAAAAGAAGTTATTGCCACTACTACTAAAAATTATAATAAATAATAGTTAGTAAGTAAACAAATATATTTTCTTGTTTGTGTATAAGGGGCCCCCACAATACATTCCACCCAGTGGTACATACTTAAATCTGCCCCAGATAATGGTGTTGGTAAAAATAAACGGTCGCGAAACTAGCTAATGCAGTCCGATTAATAATATGATGATGCGGTGTAGTAACTGGCTACTAATAAACGACGTTTGTTTAAATTACTAGCGACAGCCAAGGACGAAGTTCGGAATCTTCTCATTTGCAATTATTCCGACTACTTATAAACGCACAATATACCTGCAGAGAAAATGGCTGAATCAAATAATATTGAAACACCTCAAGAAATCGAAAAAACCATTAAAGAAGTCATAAACAAGATAATCAACGACATTGAATACGAAGTCATGGACATAACATTGAGCATATTTGACAAAAATGAAGAAGAACCGACGATTGGAGATTTGGAGGGCCTGTTGTATTATGCGAAACTGTTCGCAGCCGACGACTCATCGACGATCATTCAACTGGACGATGAATCCAGTACTGGACCAGTTGAAATGTATCAAGACGAAACAAGATTATCCCCATCGGCGTACCACAGTATAGTTCATAGGTTGTAATGAACTTATAACGGCATAACGCTCATAACTATAATATAAGCATTGGACATTATTAGGATTACAAAAACATAATGTTTAAATAAAAGACACTATAATAATATAATAGGTGATGCATGTCGAAAAATTAAAGTGATGTTTAATACTTTAAAATCTTTTGTTATTCCTGTTTTTTAACAAATAAGAATAACCAATAAAATGTAACTATAGATATTAAAATAATGTACAACAAAACGTTCAAAGAACATAATTGTTAAAAAATAAAGCTTTAAGTACTTTTTTTGACAAATTGTGTAGAATGTAGATGATAATATACCATTGTCATATATTCAAAGGCGTATTTATATATTTACTGCTTGTAGGCCTGCGGAAAATTGCTGCCCTTAATTATGGTAAAATAAAATTTAACTAGGTAGGTATGCAAAACAAATTTTAATTATATTTTAAATACAAAAACATAATAATTAAAGTTGAAAAATATTAGAAAAAAAAAGGAATTACAAAATGTTTGTATACATTCTAAATGTCTTACATAATAAATTATTTATTAAACGATCAGTTTACGTCGACATTTGGTTTTGGCAAATGCGTCAATTAAATCCTCGCAATTCAATTCTTTTAACATTTCATTTTCTATAGAGAATAATGCTAAGCTGTTTAACTTCTCATCATTTTGAGTGGAATTTTATCTCAACATTTGAAAGTTTTGGGCACTATTATAGCTTATAATAAAAGTATAATACGTGGAAATTATAATAATATGTACGTTAAGTATTTTATCTTTTTTTTATTAAATTTAGATTTTATAATATAGGCAAAGTGCATAACTATACAAAATTATAAGTTATAAATCATATTAAGAACATTAATTAAAATTTAAAACTATAAAGCCGTGATAATAATTAATAAATCATAAGTGCGTCATTCCAAAAATAAAATAATGGTAATTTTATATTAAAGAAATTAAATTTGAATTTACATTTTAGTTTCTCAGAAGCGAAGATTCAGAATTGATTTTACAATAATGTATGGTTTTTTTTGTGTGTCTGTACTATACACGATAAGTATAGACATATAAGTATAAATAATGCTTCGATCTTCAACCTCGGTGGACTCGTATAAAATTGATGTCTTTTTACGGGCGACTAAATAAAATATATTTTGTTACATTGTTATTCCTATAATATCCAATTACTCACTTTTTTTTTTAAATTGCTGTTAGAACAACTTCGGAGGGACATCGACATATTGTATCACATTTTCAAATCTATAAATAGGTAGGTATAAATTAAAATATTTCAATACAAAATGGAATAAACTTTTAAATACAAACCAACTAATATTTTCGAATGTTCGAGATATCCATTGGAAAAAAAAACTATATAATTTTGTAACAGACTATAATGAAATGTTAATGTTGGTAGTTCCAGCGAAGCACTAAATTTTGTTTTATTATCTACATTTTAATAACGTTAAAAAGACAGCCCACAGAGGGCGGGGCTTGTATTCACCACTGTAATAGAGTTTATACTGTTGATGCGTATTTATAAATTTAAAATTAAACGTAAAAAAAAGTATAGCAATATCATAATTGAACTCATAGCGTACAAAGATTTTTATGAATAGTTTTTGAACAGAAACGTCGTTCTAAATTTATATACGAAAAATGATTTTTAGTTACGTCAGCCAATATTATTACTAAGAATATTTTATCTATCATGTTGGTCAGCTTAACCTCATATTAGATTTTCAAGTCTTAGCTATAAAAATTGAAAATTTTATAAACTATTAGCTAGGCATAAAATAATTTACGGATTAATGTTTGTGCTTTCTAACGCTCTACAGTAGGTTACAAGTGGGTCACAGTAATGGACAGTGTTAAATTTGACTTCTACTCATAGTTCACGAAAAACGATTCTGAGCGGAGATGGTTTGTCAGCCAAGGATATATTTTATATTATATTATTATTATGAATATGGTAGCCGGTAAGTTATGTATATTATTTGTACTTTAGAAGTTTCAAGCACCCGAAAATAATATTTTTAAACAATAACGCAAAACTAAAATCGTTATTCTTTATTTATGTATCTAATTTCGTCCAAACTTGATCTTAAAATAACTATAAAAACATGTCTTTGTATATTTTAGATTGTTTGGTTACATTATAAACTACTTACTTGCAAACTAATTTTATATTTTTAATCCTTAGCTATAAAAATTGAAGATTTATGACTATTGACAGAGTGATACGTGTGTGGATATACTCAATAATTATTTATATGAGGTGAGCAAACATTTAATTTTTTTATTTAAATTTATAAAATATTTTATTTAATTTATTAATTTATTTAATTCTTAATACATGCCTGGTGAATATAATAATTATAATTTTACTAATTAATCTTAAAAAAAATATTGAATTTGAATAACAATTTTAGATAGGAGTTATTACATTAGATGATTTATTGTTTGTGAATGGTGGAGAAACAGATAAATCTGAAGAATTTGTCAATACTATAGAAGTGTACAACCCAACACCAATACCTGGTCCATGGAAACAATGTCAAGAAGTAACATTTACATCTGTGTTTTTAGTAAAATAGTTGTTAATAGGCCATTACATTTTATATCTAATTAGCATTGATAATAGTTTCATTGTTGGTAGTTATAATACACACATATTTATAACTTATGATAAAACATATTACAGTAGAAACTCGATTAGCTATCACTGTCGGGACAGGGACTATGATGGACGATGGTTAATCAAATAGACATATTTTTCAATGTGTACATATTTTCATACAAAAATAATAAAAACATACATATACTGTATAAAATAGTCTGTCATCCTCTTTTGTTACTTCAAGGTTTGAGCCTTTTGAGCGGCAATGTTCCGTATTTTACGGAGAAGTAAAACCTGCATCCAGAGGCGTATTTATATATTTACTGCTTGTAGGCCTGCGGAAAATTGCTGCCCTTAATATGGTAAAATAAAATTTAATTAGGTAGGTATGCAAAACAAATTTTAATTATATTTTAAATACAAAAACATAATAATTAAAGTTGAAAAATATTAGAAAAAAAAGGAATTACAAAATGTTTGTATACATTCTAAATGTCTTACATAATAAATTATTTATTAAACGATCGGTTTACGTCGACAAAATCCTCGCAATTCAATTCTTTTAACATTTCATTTTCTATAGAGAATAATGCTAAGCTGTTTAACTTCTCATCATTTTGAGTGGACCTTAAGTAGTTTTTTACACGTTTGAGTCATGAAAACGATCTCTCGGTAGTACAATTGGAAACTGGTACACTTATGAAAATTCTTAATGCAGTGTCAACATTTGGAAATATTTCAATATGTAAAGATTTTTCTCTCAAATACTGACACAGTGTGATTGGAGTTAAAATATCGATGTCAATATCGATATTACTATTCAGTAAATAAGATTGCAAATGTAAGCATTCTGACAAAAAAGTATTATCCAAATCATTCGGGTACATTTTTTGCAATTTCTCAGCGGACTCAACTATTTTCAAAGAATTTAAAGATGTAATTTTTAGTAATACTTCGAATAAATCACAAAACGTTTTGTAGAACTGGTGTCTTTTTTCAAGTAGTTTGCCACCTTGAGCACTATACTATAAATATATACATACATAAATCGATCATAATATAGATGTATAAAGTATTTATTATTTATTCAGTTCAAAAAAAAATGGTTTAAAATTTTTTTTTTTAAATTTTAGAATAAACTAGAAATTTTTAAATTTTCTATTTTTCTAAAGGGGGGGGGGGGTTTAAACCCCTTAACCCCCCCCCCCCCCGTAGTTACGGCCCTGAGTCAGAAATGTCAATATCGTGTGATTTTAAAGTATTGGTAATGGCCTTAGTCAAATCTAAAGCTTTATGTCCTGGATTTGAAACAAAACATAAGAATCGTTCTACAGGAAGACCTGTTTCGAGGACATATCTCACCATAAATGATAATTTATCGACGTGCGAAATATCTGGCGTCGAATCAATACTTATGGAAAAATATTTTGATATTTTGAATTCTTTAACAATATTATGTTTTAATTTTTTCATCATTAATAAAATAAACTCATCACATATCACGTGAGATAAATACGATGTAGAGCCACTACCTTTATTTCCAAAACGAACTATATGATCGGCTAAAAACGGGTCAAATTTTGCGATTAATTCGAGTGACATTAAGTAATTACCATTGTGTACAGAACCAAAATACGAATCATGTCCTCGAAAAGGGAATCCACGAGAAGCTAACGATTTAATAGTTTCGACTACTCTCTTCAACACATTTCTCCAATATTCGATTTCTGTATCCAATTGTTTAATCAATGAATAATAAATACGCCCCAAGACATTACCTCTATGTTTTAAATTAATAATAGCATCTCTGTGCTCTTTACTATTTTCGTGGTAACTGAAACGGCTAATAGCATTTTTCCAATCATTAAATCCTTCAGTAACAAGTTGAGTTTCTAAAGATGTTTGAAATATACGACAAGGCCCACAAAAAACTACTCCTAAACTTGGAAAATAAACTAACCATGAACGAACAATTATTTCTCCATTAATCAATCGTCTATTAAACATAATGTTGGTCAAATATCTTGTTTTATCACAATATACACGTTTGGAGTTAATAAAACCGTTTGTCATATTTTGATTAAAACCATTTTTTGCAACATAGTCGTGAAATTCGTCGTTAATAACTCATTTAACTGGGTCTGTCTCGAAAATGGTTTCATTTACTATCATATTAGTTAACTCATTTGACCCACAACTACCTTCAGGTTCAATATTGTCCACTTCAACAGATAAACTAATTGTTGTTTCACTAACCTGAGCATCTGTTTTCTTCAGAATATCTATAGTGTTAGTGTTACTATTACTACTACAACTACCAGAAGTAGAAGCTGGATTTTTAAAAAAATCAGTCAATTTGTGTGTTTTATTTAAAACATTATGCAACTTTTCACTTTTTAATTGGGCAATTTTTTTGTATTGGTCACCACTTAACCGTTTTCTATTCGTACTCATATTCACAAAATAAATAGGATATTTAAAAATAAAAAACCAACAAGTAACAACGATATAATAAGTAGACAAATAAAAGCGACACAGCTACAGCAGTAAGAACTCTACACTACACAATACGGCCAGTACGCACAGACTGAATTATAATTAATTATTATCACTTCTCCAGAAATAAAATAAAATATCGTCAACAAAATATTCGTATAGAACCGGCGTGCCGTCTTGATAATATTAGATTATACTATTATACTATTATTATTATTGCCAATTATTATAAATATGTTTTATAGACGCTCACCGACCGCACCGCCGCGACGTGAATATATTCCCAATAGGCGGCGCGCGGCGGTAAAAAACTATAAAAATAATAAATTCGAATTCTATTTTAAGCCAATGCCATTGTTTTCAATAATTTAAAATAATCTTGTAGGCTGTTGTGGCTATTAGAGTATTTTACAGTAACAGAAAACGATATAATAAGTCTCACCAAGTCAATATATAATACCATAATTATCGAAAAAAAACCCTTGAAAAATATGCCGCCCCTCAAAATTTGCCGCTGTAGGCACGTGCCTATAGTGCCTGAATATAAATACGCCACTGCATATATTTTAATTCAATACAAAAAAAATTACAGTAACAGTTTATAAACTTTTATTTTTTACCGTTAACAACTGACAAAAAGAGGCAAAGAGCATTATCTAAAAATTGTATAAGATATATATTTTTTTTCCAGTCATATAAAAGTATTCATTACGAAAATTTATTTATTTCATGAACAGTTTCGATTAACACCCAAAAAATAAAGTGCTTTAAGAAGTATATGCATTTTGATTGTACGACTATACATAAAGTATGGTTTAATTCACCATCTTCAATCAAAGCACATTTAAAAGGGTAAACTTTTAAAAAATTTTTTTACATTATAACCCTATTGATGAAAATCTATCTGCGCTATCTGAGCAGTTTAAAAGTTTTGTGGTCACTTATGATATTTATCTGCAGAATTATGACGCGAATTTGCTTCTTTTGATGAGGCTGTGCCACTGGAGACAAAAAAAAATAAACCATGCTCTAATCAATGACGATTGTTCATCAGAATTAAGTTCAAAATATGCATAACGTTTATTAAAACTACAAAAAATGCAAACGAGTCAATAGAAAATGTAATCTATGATCTGGTATGTGTCAATATTAAAAAAACTATTTAAACAAATTGCAATCAATACCACTTTTTTGAATAAAGAACCAGTAAATTGGGAAAACAAAGACGATTATAATAAAGCTTTGTTAATGAAAACAAATATTCAAGTTGTAAATTATGATGCAGAAATAGGAGTAAAATGTATAGAGAATTATAACAATAAAATAACCAAAGATGAATCTCAAAAACAAAATCTACTACCTACAAATTGTTAGTGATTATTGTAAAAGATATCCTGACCACAAAAAAAAAAACATTTACACTGTCATAAATTTAATTAAATCATTTATATTTAAAATATGTTAACTGAGTTCATATATTTTTATTTTTTACCGTGTACAACAGACTAAAAGTGGCAAAGAGTTTCATCTAAAAATTATATAGGATATATTATATATTTCTTAGCTATTCATATATAAGTATTCATAATATATTATAATACATTTATTTTTTTACTTATTGTTTAGAATCTTAACTTAAGATTACAAAAATGCATAATAATGCTCAAACAACACAAAACCAAGCAAATAAATCAAATATGTCGACAATATTAATATGTAAAATTAAAATCAATCATATTCAGGACGTTCGTGGATTGCCTTCAAACGGCTGTGACAATAAGGTCTAAGAGAGCCGTCTCGGTGACAGTTGCCCGAGCTATTCTCGGTGACGTGACGAAGTTTCAAACACGAAAAACCTATGGAACGTTTGGGGTCAACATTGAGCTGTGTACGTGAAGGTATCAAAAATTGAAGTGTGTGTGATACATGATAAAATAATGTTAAAATGATTCTATAACTGATAACGTAATTTTTTTCTGCGCAAATACAGTATAAAAATATAAAATACGAGAGTCAGCCCTTTTTTAAAAAATAATGGTCCAATATTCGTAAAATATTCGTATATCATTCGTAGGCTGGATATCAAATTCACGATAAATGAAATCGATAGTAAAATACTAAGATTTGCGATGTTATGTACAACGGAATCTACACAGAGTTTAACACACTTTTTGCAAAGGCTTTTGAAAATATACAAGTACAATAAACTATAAACAATTTATTGAACTAAAATAAAGACTACGTATTTGAATTGAAAAAAAACCCATAATATCTTATCAACACACAGCCATTTATATTTTCTTTACAATTGCCATCGAGTTTGAAAATTTTTTAAATCGTTCTTCAGTTATAATTCATACACTGAACACATAATGTTTTGCTTAATTTACCAAAAAAAGGTTATTTAAATAATATTTTAACAATCCTAACTCAAACCAATATTATATTATTACTTTTTTTTTTTTTTCTGTTTGAACCGACAGCAGAGGAGGATCTGTGTGAACACTACTACTCCTCATATTATATTATTACTATGATCATTAAAGTTGTTGAAACCCCAGAGAGACATTTAATACAAAAAAAATAATGAAAGATAATATATTTTAGATTTAGCATGATTGTCATTGAATAATTATCTTGAATGTAACACGGCGTAAAGTGTATGCAATATTGATACTTACGAACGACTATTTACCATACTATTAACACAATAATAATAACCAGGGCTCATAACTTATAACTCTAAAAAGGTTGTTATAAGCGTAATAATATGCTCTTAAAAATATTCATAAATTAGCATAAATGTGCACTAAAAATACTAAAAAATGCGAAAAACAAATATCATGAACAACAAAAAAATAAAATAAGGTTACCATGTACCTTCACTTTTGAGAATAAGAACAGACGGCACATAGCCAGAAAGTTCTTCTTAATGCACACAAATAATAACAATATTTTATATAATTCAAATATACAAGTTGTATGCGTACCTACTATTAGTGTTGAGACAACTGACAAGCGAACTAATGTGAACATAATACATATTATAGTTTTTCATCATTTAGTTATATCTTGTAAAAATATAAAAAAAAATTTTTTCAGTTGTATAGTCCTTTAATTATAAATGTTATTTAATATGAATAGATCAAGAACAAAAACGGCCTTAGTTACACTATTTTTTACACCTCATCTCGTCTGAACCGGAACTTCGAAGAATATGAACGATAACTAAAAATTAGTATAATTATATTATTCTTTATTATACATAATATAATGTTAGAATAATAATTATAATATTACATAATAATATAGTATAACATAGAATCTAGTTCGATGACTCGACGATTTAGGAGACTTGACATCATTGTGCATCATTAGCACGCGGAGGCTATTTTTTGGGTTGTGTGTCGTTGGGACTCGCAAGTTTGAAACTCGTCGCAATAGACAAATCAGTTATTGTTTTACTTTTTGCTCGTGTTAACGTTGTTCCCATGTCCAATTTAATATATTTGTTCCCCACGTTTTGACGGTCCTTTGATGGCTGTTTATGATCTTTCGAAAAATACTGAGAAGAATACATGTCGTTGGTAAGCTAAAACAAAATTATGAGATAGTTAAATCATATATTTATTTATTACAAACATCAAAATGTATTATACCTAATTGGTAAATTAATAATTGTCGATGTATATTATGCATTATTTTTTTACGATTACTAGTGGTATGTTATGTAGTTGTAAAAATGTATTATTTAAATATCATAAAAAAAGTATAAAACTATTGTGGTAAAATAAGATTTTAATGAGAATACATTTTTTTACAAATCATACAACATCTCTCAACGTAAAAACCGATAAAAATGTCGCCATACATAAAAAAAAATCAATATTTCTTACCGTTATAAAAATGGTGTAAGAATCAATTGTCGTCTTTACATCGATACACAAGAGAGCAGAAAAATAACAATACAAACAACTGAAATAATGTTGATGAACCGATTTTAGACTAAACAATTTTGGTTTTTCGCGACTGGTTTTCATAAAGCACCTTATCGATGATTAATCGATTGGTGATTCAGTTATTCTATTAGAAAATGACTCATTTGATAACATTTATTATTCTCATATTTAAATGTCATCGATATGATAAATACTTCGGTTTTCTTAAATGTAAATACTATATTATGATAAAATAAAATGCCCCTTATGATTTAAAACTTATTAAATGTGTATGAATAATTTTTATAGATTAACAAATATCATTAAAAACCGTTTTGACGGTCCAGTCATTTCGTATCGCGTTATTAAAGCGTTCTTGTATTTATTTGAATACAATAATTATTATGGCCTTTTTGTGTAATTGCTTCGTCTAGTTTCCATCTTCATTAAACAAATTACTAAATACCAATTATAATTATTATGATTATAGATAATAACGCCGAATTACATGAAATTTAATTATTTTAATTGTAAGTCAAAATCTTTCAGACAAATATTTGAAAAGTTTCTTGTTTCTCATTTAATTTCCCGTTTACAAAATTATAGAGTTTTGATTTATTTATATTCTTGTGTGAGTGTGTGACTACCTAGTGTCCTACACCATACCTATTTAAGTTCATTGCGTTTACTGAGGAAACAATGTAATCGCTAACTAATTTGTAAAATTTCCAAAATTTTGAGTGGCAAAGAAGACAATATAGAAAATTTAGATCTACCTGACGATATGACTGCAAACGATTTACTGTACTTTAAATACACACCTCATACTTCAGCAGATGTAGAAAGATTCTTTTCCATGCTCAACAAATTGTTAGTAGACTATCACCGATCTTTTAAGTTGGAAAACATTAAAAAACACTTATAGTACAGTGTTATTTCTAAAGAAAATATAATTTTTATAAATATTATACCAAAATTTCTAAAAATGAAATACCTAATATTTCATTCCGGATGTTTTCGTTGTAGGTGCTGGATAAGGGTGTACACAATTAGACAAAAAATGACTACCTAATTAAGAATTATGAAGATAACAAAGCTATTTTGACTTCAAAAGTATTAAATTAATTTTTTATTTCATTAACTTTCACTGTTAAATATATAAAAAGGTGGATAAGTGGACTTAATTTTAGATTCCGAGTGGAACGATGAATGTATTGATTTTACAAGGATGTGTGTTTTTTTATTTTATTTTTTTTTGTGTGTCAGTAATTATCTTTTAGGACTAAAAAAATGCTTGGATTTTCATCAACAGTATCTTTTCTGATAGGAAAATTTATTTACTTTTTTTTTTAATTTATAACGAGTTTTTCTATTATTAGTTAGTGTTAGTACTTGTAGTATATAGGTATAAATTACTATTACAAACTGTTACAAATAACACCAAAAGAAAAAAAATAATTAATTAATTTTATTTAATTAATTCAATAAATTAAAAAAAATCAAAACTAAATGAAAATAATATAATAAATATATGTATTTCAAAATATTAATTAGCTTGGCGGGCTAGTGAAACTTTAGCGGGCCGTAGGTTGGTTGGTTGGTACGTTTAGGCTGCTCTTGATAATTGTTATTAAACCATATTTTTTTACCAATTTAAACGCAAGATTTACATTTTATTTACAGTAGGTAAGTACATAAACATTACTCACCCAGTGACGCTGTATCCTGAGGTTCGGTTTTATATTTCCAATCAATCTCAGATAGGCGCTCGCTGCCAACCAACAGAGGCACGTCTGATAGTACCGTTTCATGTCCACCAGCTTATATTAGTGGTACATTCCAGTTTTCGACTTTAGTCAATCTATTTGCCAGCACCGCACCTAAGTTATAGTTGTTGTATTTTTATTTCATAATATTGTAGGTACCTATTTAACTCTTTAGAAATTATCGACACGATATCGTGATAAAAATATTAACGAATGTACAAAACGTGTAATAAATAATAATTTTATAAGATAAATACCTATGGCTATAATATATATTATTTTTACCTGCCGATCCGCCGCCAACTATTATAAAATCGTAATAGCTGAGTAACATATCTACAGGCTGGTCATTGATCCCTGGACCAGTATCTGTTACATCGCCTTGGAAGTAAAGAATAGTTGTATACAACATGGTCAGGAAGGCCAAATTAAAATATGTTAAATTAGCTTATCACAGTATGATATCTATCTTTGGAATATACTTTACAAAAGATTGATGTTTTTAGGTGATATAAAAAACAAAATAAATATTATTTTAACGCACGAAGACGCGTGTTTGCATGTGTGAGTACTGATCACTTCGCAATTTTTTTACACTACGCAGACACACACACTTAGGTACGTAAGAACTGAGACATTTTTAAAATTCTCTCTATTGAAAACATAAAGTTGGTCAATGTGAATCAAAGATTTTGATAGGGTAACTGAGATCGAAAAGTGAATGGCGGAATTTCAAGCATATTAAATATAAAAAACTACAGTATAATAATACCTATATAGGTAATACCAAAGAGTCTATCATTTAAAATAACAAAAAATATGAAATATTGTGTGCCGGTTACAGCTATAATTACTAAATACTTACTATACAATTAGATATACATATCAGCAACTAACATTCTTTACAAATCATTATTATTTGATAGATATTAATTTATTTTTTAAGGTTAATTAATTTGATTTTAAAATATAATAGTATATCGTAGGTCGGGGCCATGATTAACAGATGTACAGGTTACTCAATAAAACTTATTTTTTGGTGCACAAAATGTGAATTCGTGCGCATGACTGTTGTTATGTATGTGCATAGGGTCGTTGAGTAACTTGTATATCTTAAATCGTGGTGGGAGCATGTTAAGGTTATTAGATACTAATAATAAATGAATAATGATAACTTATAATAATTGTGCGTCCTAGGAAGATGGCCGCTGCCCGCTAGACCGTCACGATTTTGTTTACATCTAAAATTACTAAAATTTCCTTTCTGATTGTATCTATTCTGAGCTAATAGTATCTAATAATCTTGATGCATGTATCGTTTCCGCAAATATACCTATCTATATATTCCATGTTTTTGGAAAAACTATGCATTTTCACGTACTTATAGATACGTGTGTAATATATTATTATCAGTAGGTATTAGAGTTTAAATAATAGGTATGACATATCTGATATGTTGAATGTTTCTATACAAATAATAATAACAACTAATATATTATCTAGCATACGAGTAGGTATACAATATTATATACTCATTACAATTTCTAATGTAAAAAACATATTCACTATACGTATAAATTAAAATACATAATATTTTGTAACACATTCTATATAATATATGAAATATAATAGTGATTGAAAAGTCATGCCAAAAGTAGCTTGTACATAAATACATAATATTTTGATTATTTATTCAACGTAGGTAATTAAATTCAGCACACTTAACATGCTCGTATTATGATATATTTTTAAAGTGACTTAAAGGTTTACTAGTCCTTATAAGTACAGGCCTCCCATATCAAGTGTTTGGCCCCTGTTTTAAATTTGAATTCAATGATATGATATCATTGTATAAGAAAAATGATTCTGAGAAGATGTTTCAGTCAGTAAAAGAAAAAAACTCAGGATATTTAAAATTTAAAATATGAGTAAATTCTATGGTCATTGAAAACATTGCAATGCTCAAAATGTTCTGACCTGCATTATGGTTTTGCCAAGTTAAACAAGAATTTATGCAAGTGGGAAGTCAAGCGTTAAGTCAAGTGCAAAAAATTAGAATTACAGGTTTTAGATAAATATTTAAAAATTAAAATTGATTTAGTCAAAATATCAGTAATTAAATATCCTGGTAATGTAACTTAAAAAATAATTTTAGGTTCATGATGTAATTTGGGGTGTTGCGGGGTATTATGCTTGTGCATACACAAAATATGCATAAACTAAATAATATGTTCTAAAAAATATGAATTATTAAAAACTAGTGATAATTGTGAAAAAATTTGATAATATTATGTGCTGTTGTAATACAAACTAATAGAACTAAATTAATTATATGTGAATTAATCAATTGCAACTTTAAACTTTAAATATAATTAGAATTAAAATAACTAATAAGTAATATTATTTTTAAAATAATGAAATAATAAATTCATATCATTAAATTTTGCTCCTGCCTGTTTTAGTCTAAAGAATAAATTATTAAATATTATTATTATTATCATTCAGACAAAATAAGTGGTTTATGTTGTCCAGAGTGAAGAAGTCAATTGTATGTTTTAAATTAATATAACTATGCTAATTGTAAAATATGGACGTAGTTATGTGATCAATGTCATAACATTAACCATGATATATGTTTAAATAGTATACATTTTAATTTTTAATTAGTTATATATTTCTGTTACATTATGTATTTTAATATAATATGACTTAAAATTTTATTTTTGCCACCTATTTATTTTATTTGTATTGAACTTTTAAACATTATTTTTTATTTTTTTGACACAAAATGGACAGGAAAACAGAATCTCAATTTTAGAAAGAAAATGGCTACAACCCTTTAAGTGTTTAAGTATATGGAATAAAGAAATAAACTATAAACACCCGCTAAGTCTCAAGGAGTCTATTGGTATAACTATTTATTGAAACAAGTTCAGTAGTTATTGAATCTATTAACTTTGAATAATAATCAACTATAGTAAAAATCAAATATAATGGTATTTATACTATCAATTATTTATTTATTTAAGTTTTAAACAGGCCAGGCCCAATTACATACATAATAATAATAACAACAATCGATCATTAACAGTAATATACACTAATTAATTTTTGTATAATAAAATTACAATAATACATACATAAATAATCTTTCTAATAAATACCTATATTTATAGGTAACTAGCTGATCCCGCTGGCACTTCGCTGCCCGTTAAATGTACCAAGTCTATATGACTCAATCTTTGTTCAATTCGTTATTTAATATTCGGTGTACGGTGTATGGTGTTCAAAATTTATCTTAACTTTTCTGTTGCCCGGAATAAAAATATTTTGATTCGCAGCAGTATATTATCAGGTAGGCAATCTACCTGTAGTAGATCGCGGACCCCGTGCTGTTTGTACGTAGGTGTATGATTTAACTCTTAAGTATCAAAATTGTACCAAGTTTGACATTTTTACTTAATTCCACCTACGGATGATTAATATAATCAATTAATACAAAAGCCTAACGCAACCGTACTAAAATCGGATGAATAAAAAAAAAACAAATTTAACACGTTCTTCTTCCCATAGTTCTAATCTTCACACAAACATTCATTTTGATCTATACTAATCTATACTAATATTATAAAGAGGAAAGATTTGATTGTTTGTATTGAATAGGCTCCGAAACTATAGAACCAATTTAAATGAAATTTGGTTCATAGATAGTTTAGACACTGAGAAAAAACATAGGCTACTTTTTATTACTAAATAGGGCTGTAAGAGGCTGAAATGGGCTTAAATGGGCTGTAAGGGGCTATACTGGTTCGAATTGAAAAATTATTTTTTTGTTGCATAGTCCATTCATTGAGGAAGGTCATAGGCTATATAACATCAAGCTACATTCAATTAATAGAAGTGCTCAAACAGAGATTTTGAGATTTATGATGGAAATATTTGTTTATAAATGATTGCTATTGGTTATAGGAGAAATAATTAATAGAAATAGTATTTATTTATTATTGGTTGCTATTGGTTAATCGGGCAGATCAGGTACAAGCATGCATCAAATCGAATTTTCACACATTGCCTACCAGGGTGGCTGAGATGCACTTACTGCAGTGAGTTACACCAAAAAGAAGTTGAACAATCACAATTTGTTTAAGAGTTGTCATTTTTTACGGGCCACAAAGTGTGCAGGATCAGCTATAGCCTATATTAAAATATATACGTTTGTGTGCAGATCTCTGTGAAGAAGATAGGCTAATTTAAAAAGAGTTAAATTTGGTTTTTATTCGTCGGAATTTAGTACGTTTAGGTTAGGTTAGGACTATGTATTAATTGATTACATTAATCCGCAGTATTATATCAAAATAAACTTGGTATAACTTTGATACTTTAGAGTTAAATCATACACTTACGTACAAACCGCACCGGGTCCGCGATCTACCGCAGGTAGATTGCCTACCTGATAATATACTGCTGCGAATCAGAATTTTTATTCCAGGCATCAGAAAAGTTAAGATAAATTTTGAACACCATACACCGAATATTAAATAACGAATTGAACAAAGTTTGAGTCATATAGAGTTGGTAAATTTAACGGGCAACGAAGTGCACAGGATCAGCTAGTCTATATCTATACTAATATTATAAAGAGGAAAGATTTGATTGTTTGTTGGGGATTAACTCCGAAACTACTGAACCGATTTCGAAAATTCTTTCACCAATACAAAGCCACATTCTTTGTGAGTGTCATAGGCTAATTTAAAAAGGTAATTGATCACCCCTGGTAGGTGCTCAAACAGGAATTTTGAGATTTACGATAGACATTTTTGTTTTTTAATGGTTGCTATGGGTTATATATATAGATAAAAATAATATTATTCTTCTATAAACCAATAGCGACCTTTATATAAACAAACACTTCCACCGTAAATCTCAAAATTCCTGTTTGAGCACTTCCCCAGGCTTCAATAAATTTGTAGTAGCGTGGTGTTATGATATAGCCTATAGCCTTCCTCGATGAATGGACAACAAGAAAATAATTTTTCATTTCAAAACAGTAGTTCCTGAGATTAGCACGTTCAAACAAACAAACTCTACAGCTTTATATATTAAAGTATAGATATATAAATTAATGTTTTTGTGTAGATTAGACCTCTGGGAAGAAGACAGGCTAATTTAAAAATGGTTAAATTTGGTTTTCTTTTATTCATCTGATATTAGTACGGTTAGGTTAGGTTTGGATTTTGTATTATAATCTATATATATAAAAATAAGTGTACATTTTGAATAAATTTTATAACTCAAGATGCGCCAAACCGATTTTTAGACTAAATTTAAGAATATTATATTAAATCATTTTTATAAATGGATCTCTATAAAAATCATATTAACTAACCAGGTGGACCAGGTAATGGAAGATCCAGTATTTTATTATTATTATAGGCTTCAGTAGTGCAGGATTATGAACAACCTAAATGTATAAAGTTAGCAATCATAACAAATTTTAAAAATAATAAAAAATTAAATAATTATTTAAAATAATTAAAAATTTATTTACCTGAACCATCAATAATATATAGTTGAGTGTTTGAGCCACACTGTTTTGGTTTAATTGGTAGTCACATCAAAATCACCTTTTCAATCTGAATACAAATACAAAATAAAGGGTGGTTAAAAAGTTATTTCTGTTGAATGTATTAGTTCTTACATACCTAGAAATAGTGTAGACATAGCATGTTGCTGAAACCTGTTCTCCAAATCATTAGTAACATATTTTTTTTGAGATGTTTTCCATACAACTTCACATTTTTTTTTTTTTTTTTGATAGAATATCAGCTTTATAACCAAATTTCACACCTAAAAGTGTAATAAAAAAATAGTTTATTTATACTACAAAACACAACTGACTTGGTACAAATTATGTATTGTGCACTGTTTTATTTTAATTTGTATAGATCTGCCCTATTGTTTACAAGACTAAAAATATTGGGTAATAATGTGTAACTGTGTAACATTACGTTGTATATTTAACAAATACCATTGACTCGTTTGACAGTTAACACTTAACATCAATGTAATAGAAATTACGTACCGAGCAGGGTCTTTGGCAAAAGAAAGAAACCAATAGTTTCTTTTTGCGTTTTCATTTCTCCGAACGATTTCACTACGCATTTAAAAGAATAACAAGTCTTACGAATTGACAATGAAATAGTATGTAGATATATTATATAATGCACAATATAAATCACGGACACAAAATAGTACACTTAGTAAACACAGTACAGCAGTGACCAGTGAATTCGGATTAAGCTCGTGGTAAGTCGTGATAGTATAACTAGATGGAGATATTAAGGTAGCAGCAAAAGTATAAACAAAATCGACCACGGTTAAAACTAAACAAAATAAACCATAGACCTCTCAACAAATGGACTGCGCATTGATAATGTGTAATACCGCCAATATGAACGTAGGGCAACCATCGATAAATATCTCATAAGGATTATACTCCAAGAGAAATTCACCCGGCCAAATAATGTTTATATAACTAAAATAATGTAACTTATCTATGATTAGCTTTGTACGTTCGTAACTCGTACCTATATAAAATAATTATTATTATTCGTCATTTTTAGTTGTTTTATTTAATTTGAATTTTATATTATAAGAATAAATATTTAATAATGTCAAACTGGTGTTCTATTATAGGTTTCTCAAATAATTCTAAAATTCCAGGAATCAAACTTCATAAGTAAAACACTTATTTAAATTAATTATTTATAACGATGTTAAAAGTGAATTCAAAACTTAAGCCTGGGGTACCTACCAAAAGACAACATAGAAAACTAGGGCCTATATTATTTTGAATTATATTATTATACTCTTTAATAATATAAAGTAGGTTCACGTGTTGCTAACCAAACGTACCAACTAAACCAACCGTAACCCCTACAATAGCTAATGGCCGTAGTTGCTGGGCTCTAGACCAATAAAAAAATAAAAATAAAAAATTATTATATTATTTTTTCATTTTCAAATGTAGACCATACGCTACTGTTTGATACGAAACGAGTTAATAAATTATTTCGTTGTTTTTGTTCTTAAGTTATTCATTATACAATATTATTGATGTCGTAATTACGAATTACACTTTAAAAGTATTAAAAATTGTATTATAATATGTCGTATTAATAACAAGGTTAGGTTAGGTTTAGTACCTACCAAAAGACAATATAGATTGGACTGCCATAATACAAAACTGCATCTACATTATGTACTTATAGAATATAGTGTTGTATGTGGTGATCATTTTGAAGTTTCCGATTATTTAGACAAATATTTATGCGTATGCGTGTCCCAGAGTGGTACTCGCACTCTCAAAAATATAATTATTTTTGATATTAAAAATTGTAAAATTCATTAGGTAATTTATTGACAAACAACAACTTAAATCCACATTTTAATAAAAAACATTTTGGGCATTAGTTTGTGCCCCCTCCCTCCCTTACATCATTCGAGCACTGAGTAGGTACATCTATTACCTAATAATGTATTACAAATAAAATTTGGTCACTATCCACTCAGCTGGTAGTAAAAACTAGTAATATGATTTAGTGTTTTAGTAGCCCTAAAAAGGACCATTTTGTTGAAAATTATGAAAACGTTTGGCACCTCGATCCTTTTCCCGGACCTTTTGCCTCTTTGCCACGACCAGTCATGATAACTTATTGCTGAAAATAATACTTGTGATAAATACGAGACTTGTTGAGATGAATGATAATTTATTGATCGGTGACGTGGTATTTAGATCATCGATCCCGCAGACCCTGCATCGAGGGGTGTGTGAGGCCACACCCTTCGGCTCAATGAGACGTCTGCTCACCCTCCGAAAACCGTATAAATAAGGTACGTAGACATTGTAATTATCTATCAGAATAAAATAACAATTTTCATTAATTTATAGAGTATGATGACAATATTGTCAAAATTCAAACAGAAACTACTTAAACATTCGCAATATGCATCGTGGTACTTATTGTATTCTTGATATTACCAATCAATAATATTATACTGACTGATGTGTTTTTGTATTTCAAATTTTTCAATTAAATATTAAATTTAGAAAAAATATAATATTTTTTATTTTTATTTTTTTATTGGTCTAGAGCCCAGCAACTAAGGTCATTAGCTATTGTAGGGGTTACGGTTGGTTTAGTTGGTACGTTTGGTTCGCAACACGTGTACCTATGTGTGGCAAGGTTTTTTGCCACTATATGGGTGCGGATGGTATAGTGAAATATTTATTTCAGATTTAAATGCTATCTCTCTGAAATATAATATCACTTAGGTATTTATTATAGGTACGTTTATTAAAATATCTTTCAGTGACCAACATTCAAGAATATTATAAAAATACGACTAAATGATTATCATCAAACGTAACATATAAATTAAAATTCATGGAAGAAAACGATTTTAAAATAACGAGCATCGTCAGCATAAGCATTGATGATTTATTTTCAGCTTAACACGTTTAACACAAACGTATGGCCGAACTAGGTTTTATTCTCAAGTAATGAGTTAAATAAAAAGTTTGTTGATGATCCGTTGCAGTAAAAAAATTTTAAGAAAATTATTACTACTATAAAGTTTAAATTGCTTAATATTAATTAAATAGGTTCAAAATATGTACAACAAGTTCAAACAAGTCAAACCGATTTTGATAAAAATTTCAGTGCATATTAAGATTGATATGTAGATGGTTTCTGTGAAGTTTGTACGCTGTGGTACTACTTCTACTAACATTTAACACTTGTAAGTAGATACTAACTAATATTATCAAACGTATTTTCTTGTATAGTTATAGCTATAGTTGGTAGGTACTTGATAGTTCTTAAGTTGGCAATTCCTAATAATTTTCCTAATATTCGAGCAAAACTTACAAGAAACGATGAGAAAACTATAATATTTACATAACACCATAGTTTTCAACAAAATTAATTAGGTTTTTGTTGTATTCAAAAAAAAAAAAATAATAACTAAATTTGATATTTTCATAAAATAACTTTATAGTCGTGTAATATATTATTTTTCTACTTTCTACATTAATAAATACTTAAAATGTCTTACATCGGTGTAGAAAATTAAAACGCAATTTATATATGTTATTAAATACATAAAATAATTTATTTCTATAACTTGAATCAATATAATTACATAAATTCACAGTCATCAACGCACTAATGATGCCAATATATGGAAACACATCAGACAATCAGACTCAGAAGATATCATGCAAACAAATCATTATGTAAAAGAAAACCCATAAAAAAAAATCAATAAAAGTACATAACGATCATAGTACCTCGCTTTTGGCATTAAAGAAAAAAAAACCAAATAATGAGATCATCAATCATTTTCTCAATAACAAGGTAAAAAAAAATAGTTACACTATTAAGACCATCTCACGCCAGATATTGAAAGAAATGATACGAATAGTTATCACGTCATGACGTAATCGTCTACAATAACAAGGTAATTAAAACTGCACCTTCCAGACAAATCACATAGCCAGCATTCGGTTTTATATACGAAAATTAATATTAACACAAGAATATCAATAGAAAAAAGGACCAAGCATCAAAAGTCAAAAATATTAACTCACAAACTTAATAACTTATAGTTACTTTATACATCATATCCTTCGCCACACAAAACTCACTTCTTACTTAAAGCACCATTCAAACAAATCTACGTCGACCAATGAATCAAAAAATGAGGACGCACGAATAAGCAAATACCTACGTCAAAATAACAGAAAATCAAAATTACGTACAAAACTTAACACATGAATATTTATAGGAAAGATAAGCATACGGCCATATATACCAATAGTACCTATCAAAAATCAAAAATATTAACTTACAAACTTAATTCCTTTATACTTCACATCTCTCGCCATACAAAGCCACACACCTTACTTCAAAAGCCATACAAACAAATCCGTGTCAGCAAAATGAATCGTAAAACAAGCACGCATGAATTAAGCCAATTAGGTATTCAGAACAAAAACCACACATTTCTCGAAAAAAATCACAAGCACATCTAATGTGCGCTTACCTCAAAAATAATATATAACTATACATAATTTATTATTTTACTTATTTTATTTAAAATAATATAATGGCTTTTGGGTTTACTTCATAGGCATAAGCCTCTTTACAAAAGCATTTTCGTTTTTCAATATTTCCGACATAATACTTGGTAAACAAATTTTCAACAATAGCTTTTTACTTTGAAGGTCGACCCATAGTAAAAAGAAACAGTAACTAACGTTTAGGAACTTATAAGCTTGTAGGTAGTTAAATAGAATTATTAGAATTTAGTATAATATTATACTACGGTCTAGTATCTACGATTATCACTTATGACTTTTAGTTATCAGTAAGATATCAGACTATACGATTTACGAGCAATTACAATAGAAACGATTAGAATAGTTCTAAGGTGCTTAAATCTTTACAATCTCTTTCCTATGATCGTGACTACCACCTACCGATAACCATGTTACTTGTATGGCCGTACTCCGTCGTTGTATTATCGTTATCAGTTGAAACATTATGTATTGCGTATATTATATCTTTATTATTGATCTACCATTTATCACTGACTTTTTTTTACACCATCCGTATTTTATTTTTTTTATACATGACGTATAATACGCTTATATAATACAATATTATACAATTTACATCACTGCCTGTGTGCCACGCTTAATAGATATTAGTAGAGCAAGGACTTTCATGCATTTGCATATTTTTTCTGGTTAACTTTATCGTATGCTTGGTAAGTACCAAATACATTTCATAACGTTTATGCTGAAATACTCAAAGTTTTTAGTGCATATTTTTGATTATAAGAGCATATTTTAAGCTTTTAGTGCATATTTTGGTGGTTTATCGAAAATCAAGCGCTTTGGTGAATATTTTTTAACGAATCAATAGGTCAATAATTTGTTATTTACTCATAAAGACGATGGAGATAAATTTTATTTTGAAATAATAATTTGGCGTTTCACTGTCATTTGGAAGTAAATTGTAAAGTTGTAAAAAATGTACAGTTGATTTTCCATCAAAAAATATTTTATAAAATTCAGACGCACGCATTATAGACAAACCCTGACCAACGAACAATTTGAAACTAACGTATCCAGCAACATTGCCAATGACACGGAGTCATATTGTAAATGTCATTAATCGTTATCGCAATACTGCCCCAGCCCCACTGCGGTCTGCGATAATGTGCGTATACCAATAGTATAATATTATTATAATATAATAATAGGTAATTATAATTGTAGATCACAGACTTGTATAACACGGTAGATCACCTGCTACACGAATGCCCGTTCCGTATTATAAAGATAGAGTAAGGCTAAAATCACAATTTCCGCTTATCGGTTGATGATTACATTCTGGTATCGGCTATCTATATCAGCTATCGATTAAGCCTAATAAAGAATATATTTTTTTGCTAGGCATAAATTATTTATATTAACTATTTCATTATTTTATTTATTAATTATTGGAGGAAAATGGAAAATGGTCAAGAATTATTTTAATTTTTTTGATGGAAAATGGACAGTGGAGGAAAACTGTATCTCGTTTTTGGAGGAAAATGGCTACAGGTGGATTGTCAAGAATCTTAGCATAAAGTGTTCGGTAAATTTACGCACATTTATGATGAGCCACTATACAGACAGTCACACATCACTCACAATGGATAAATGGAAATAATTCCTAAATCCAACAACTTAAAAATGGTTCGCTTTCACCAGCCTTAATTACTTATTGGCTTTAATTATAGGTATTATGATTTTAATATAATTTTTTTTTTACCAACACATTTGTAGTATGACTATTATTTCATTAATATTTATTTTATTAATTTACATGTGTTCACTTATGATCTCAAAACACTAAAATAATATTTCTATGTGAATTTTATAAAAAAATATTTTGTTATTGTTATCAGATTATAATAACCTATAATATGACCCACAAAGGGCCGGCCCATCGGGAAGATCCCCGATTTCCCAATAGACCTATCCACCCCTGTTTACCCGTCTTCCTATAACCAAGATTTTTTGTTGCGCTCGTGACAATTAATTGTTTGGTAGACATTGTATACAAATATTACTAAATAGTAAAAAAACAAATAAAAATACTTAAGACAATAAAACTATACAACTAAAATGTCAATAAAAAAAAATTGTGAACACCTATTTTTAATATTTTTCAACCTTCATTGTAACAATATATTAGGAGCCTTGTATTCAATTTTCAATCTTTTTGACCCAACGAATAAAATTGTACTGACATAAATAGAAAAAAAAAACTAAAAAATTGGAAACTGAAAATCTCCGTAAACCACTCAAAACATGTCTAAATATTTTGAATAATTTTATTATGTATAGAAAATTAGAAAATGCTAATAAACATTCAGTAATAAATGCATATATCTACCGTTATTTGTTTTAGATTTACTCCAAAAACTAAAATCGATTTTCTTGAAAGAAAAACGATTCTGAGCGAAAACGGTTAGTCAGCATTTAGCCTATGATATAACTAAAAATATTTGATGACTTTATTGTGAATAAATTAATTTATATACCTAATAGTACTTATTTATACGCGGAACCTTGTTTTAAATTTTCAATACTTAGCTATAAAAGTTGAACATTTTATACATTTTTAACTACAAAATAATAATTGAATGTTATATTTGATAATTAATATTGTAAGTATTTAAAATTTAAATGCTTATAAAAAAAATTTTACCTATGTATTTTTAATATTTTTAAACTGTTATTTTAACAATATATCAGGAGCCTTTAATTAAATTTTCACGTAATTCTACACAACAAATAAAATTTTAGACAATTATAGAAAAAAAAATTTAAAAAGGTGGGCAAGTGGATGTCGTTCTGCTGTACAGTAGGTTACAAGTGGGTCACTGTAATGGATGGTGTTAAGTTTGAGTTCAATGATATAATATCATTGTATAAGAAAAACGATTCTGAGCGAAAACGGTCAGTCAGCCTATGATATAACTAAGTATATTTGATGATATTAAGGTGAATAAATTAATTTATATATAACCTATTTACGTGGAGCCTTGGTTTAAATTTTCAATCTTTAGCTATAAAAGTTGAACATTTTATAAATTTTTAACTACAAAATTATTATTGAATTTTAAATTTGATAAATTTGATCAAAATTTTAACTTAAAATGCTTATAAAAAAAATTGTGCTTATGTATTATTAATATTTTTTCACTGCTATAGTAACAGTATATCAGGATTCTTGTATTAATTTTTCACGCTTTTTTACCCAACAAATAATATTTTATTGACAATTGTAAAAAAAAAACCAAAAAAATTGAAAACTAACAATGGCCGTAAACAGCTCAAAAAGAGTCAAGATATTTTCAAAATTGTATAGTGTATAGAAAATGCTAATATAAACATTCAGTGAAATTTTCAAGTATCTACTGTCATTCGTCTTTTTATTACAATATAAGAAAATCGTTACATGAGACATCAAATGAATATAAAATGTTTTAAAAATATGAGTTTCAAACGCTTATAAAAATTTGACTTTCTTGTAGACATTTTTTTTTTTGATAAAGGTAGACAAACTCATGAATAATCTTGTATTACATTTTCAAATCTTAGATTTAAAAAGAAAATTTCTTATGAATTTCTAACTCAAAATAATTTGCAAATTTTTGTTGATTTTACGTATTATATTTATCTTTTAATTTAGTTGTCAAGCACTCAAACAGCTAACTTAATGTTTATTAAAATATGTAACCTCATTTTGGACACTTTGTATTAGTATAAGTAAAAGTAAATAATAAACTAATAATATGTACAATATAATGATTAATATGTTACAGTTCACCGACTGACGTATTAATTTTATTAAACAAATAATCATTTCGTATCGATTGTTTTATTTTTTATTTGTTATTATCATATTATTGTTCATAATATTAAATATAAATGTCTAACCTTTTTAGTACTGAAACAAGTCAACTATAAAGATGACGAATGTTTTTATAGCAACTTTAAGGCCAATTGTAATGTTATGCAAGATTGTAGGCATCATAAAAACATCGTATTATTTTGAATCAAATGGATTATTGGTCAAAATAACAAACTCAAGATATCACTCAATTTTTGAATTTTTAAAAACAGTTGTGTTGTTGTTAATTACTTACTATAGTCACAAAAAAATGGAATTTATTAATTTATTGGCTCTATATACATTTTGGGCCGTCATTATTACATCAAGAATATCAGAAACCTGGATCATAAAGTATGATAATTAATTAAAATTATTATTAGGTATGCGAAATCTTTTTTTTGTTTTTGAATGAATTATAAAAATCTTAAAATGTATGTAATTATAATAAACTTATCATATCATATGTAGTAGGTACTGACCAATTTTAAGTACAGTGATTTTAACTGTTATTTGTTTTTATTAGTTTATGTATTTGGTATAAATTGTACTATATAGGATATCTATGACTGATCCCCAAAGTTGTATTTCTTCAGTTCGTAATATTGGCTTGATGAGAAAAGCATTAGCAAAGTTTTATTTTTCAGATTAATAAGTCTGGATGTAAGAAAAATATTTAATTTATTTTTGATAGCGGTTATTCAAATCAAAGTGTTTAGTGTGTTTATAACTTGCTGTATGGAGTGGTAGATCATTCAGTGACGTGATAATAGCCGGTAGTACAATTATTTGTCTGTGTGTGAATGTAGATTATTACAGTTAATAGATTTTGATTCAGTTGCCTACCTTAGAATAAATCATTAACATTATAAATAAATATATATTTTACGAGTTACAAACTTTCACTAACTATTAGTAACTCTATATAGAGATGACTAAATTTCCTAATAACGGCTGTTTTATTGCGGGTTACGTGCCAACATTTTGTAATTAACGTTTTAAAAAAAAAATCACATGCCAACAATATATGTTCATAGATAGGTCATAGGTTAGTACATAATTTAAACAATTGTTTCTCAGTGTGATGGGGGCCTTAAAAAATTTCACTGAAATAATTTCATATCAGTTGTATACTTTTATTATTATACTGTATTTTTTTGGTCTTAAATGTTGAAACGTTAAATGAAACGAATTTCGAGCAGCGCAGAATTAGCTTTATTCAACAATATATTCCTATATTCTTATGTTTTGATTCGAAAAAAATTCATTGTGGAACATAGACTTTCACATATTATGATTTATGATGTATTTCTTAATAACTAGTAATAGATAATAGAACAAAATCGAACACCCACAATGTCACGCACTACACGACAAAACAACACTGCACGTAGCTACCGCTCATCTTGTCGTGTCCGCATGTTGATAAATTGCAATGTATATTTTTGTTTTTCTCAGGTTGATTAATGGCATCATCGAATTCGATCAAAAACTGACATCCTTCCCAACATACTTACAGGCTCAACAGCGTCAGTTAAATAAACATCATTGGAATATAATCTTTATTAGTGCATTTTTGTATTACATAACAACAACATTATTGTACATGTATTTATGGCCTGTAAAAATAATAGATATTAGTATCATCATTATATATTTTGTTCGTGTTGGTTTCATCATAGACTTTACAGTGATTGCATCTTCACACTTTTATTTGAAAAACTTGGAGTATAGATTCGAACTATTGAATGATTTATGGAAATGCCTTCCAGCTGAATTGTTGGCTGCTCCTGGTGAATGTTCACACCATGAAATTGCGACGATGGTGGATAACATAAAATTGCTACACGCTGAACTATCTGACATATTAAGAATATTTAGTTTAGGTTACGGACAAATACTTTTAGGTTACTTTGTATTCAGTTACATCAATGTAGTTTGTTATCTTTTTTTTACAATTTGCTTTAAATATTCAACATCTTCAGAAGATAATCCAATGATGGAAAAGATCCTGAAAGAATCTGTACTATTCATCTTCTATTTACAAAGTATATTTTTTACAATGTCCATTTTAACTGCTGCCTCACGAGTAAATGATAAGGTAAAAAAAAATATTTGAGTTATAAATCATTATAATTAATTATAAATGTTTGTTTATTATGTAGTACATTTAATTCTCATAGCACCATTTAGATTTACAACTGTGATGATTGTTTTTATTTCGGTATAACGATGTATTCAATATTCAGTATTCAATATCAATTAATTCATACTGAACTCAATAAGCGTAACCTACCTTAAACCTTACATTTAACTATTGTCTATTTTCTATAAAATAATTAAAACTAAAATTCTTTATTACTTCCCTAGGCTTGATTTTTTTTTCAAATTCTGTGAGATGAATTTAATAGTTTTACAATGATGTTTTTTGTCTGACGTCACCTTTAGGAGCAATAAAATGCTCACAAAATACAATTTTGTGGGTGGTGTCTGGTGTCCAATTAGATGTTGAAAATTCCAAATACTCGAAAACACACAAATACACAAAAAAAGTTAAAATTAAGAGGATAGCTTTAAGCATTACTAGAATTCGAAACACCTCAGTTTTGGACCGTAATGATCCAAATCTTAAAGTGCATGACCATTGATGCACCTTTATATTGTTTAATGTTTTCATTGTATTATACATGCATTGTACATTTGTTTTACTTTATATTTTCAGAAAAGACAGATAATATCTTATTTACGATTAACCAGGATTTCAAATTTATCCATTGCCTTAAAAACACAGGTTATTAAATCAATTTTATTTTGACTTAAACAATTTCCACCCAGGGCAACATTAATACGGCACTGACTAATATATTATACTAAATTGTATATTATGATAACGTAATACTATTATTTTCTATTTTTATACTTATCAGTTTTATAATTATTTTTGAATTAGATTAAAATGTTCATGAATCAAGTATCAGTTTTTGAATCAGACGAAATTACAGCTTATGGAATTTTCAATATTAATTTGAATCTAGTTATATCAGTAAGTATGTATAAGTATATAATAATTTAGTATGAGTACATAGAAAACCCGATACTTAATCAACATTCAGCGTGAGGATGCTTAGCGGCAATCGGTTTTGGCTGGAATGTCGATGGTCGGTGGGACAGACTGGGTACCTACTAGACTGAGTCACTAGTCATTAGGTATAATTCAATAGTCAATAATATCAACTATAAAATCTAAATATATAAAATAGGGTTAGCTGCAGTATTTATATAATTATTGTCAACAACATAAAATACACAACATCCAATAATATACAATATATACACATTATTATTTCCACAAATGGCTATAAATATCGTTACTCTTTTTCATACAAACATTGTCAACAGTCAAGAGCTGTTTAATGGCTGTTATTTGTATACAATATAATTACAATCTAGGGCTGTCTTATTGCTGTTTATTTTAAATCTATTATGTTAACAATATTTAATAACCACCTATAATGGTTTTTTGGGATGATAATTAAAAAATATATTATTACAGCGCAGGGTTGTTTGTTTTATAGACAATGAATGTATAATATATAATAACAGGCCCAAAACGACCATCCAACACCGCAATACGCTGTTGCTTCTCATACATAAAATATACATTGCCGAGATGTGAGGAAACATAAAATGTTCAGTGGGTATAGGCCAAGTTGGTGTACCTATGTATAGTTTTACACTTTACAGTTTGAGCCTATTAAAAATATATATCGTACCAAACTATACAATTTAAAACGTAAATATTTTTTTTTCGCAGATAACAATATTACTTATTTCTGCAATAGCAACATTGATACAAATGAAAGAACACCCATTTTTAGTGCATACATTGAATACTACGAAGAATTTCTTTCAACACTTAAATATATCAGTGTAGTGTACCAAGTACGTGTACTTTTATAGTTAAGCTTAGTTAAACCCGGCTGACGAAGTGTTGACTTTTTAATAGTCCCCACCTTTGTGTATATTTATTAAGTCATTCATACAATATAGATAGAAACGTGATACTGATAAAATTCATCGAGTTTTCTATTATAAATTAAGACTATCCGCCAAACTCCCGGCACTCCGTCTCAAGCTGAGTTGTCTCCAGAAGCTACATATCGTCAGATGATGGTTGGTACTCTATGTTAAATTGAATTGCAGTCACCCTAATTTATTGAAAACATAACAATTCGTCAGTTGAAAAAAAAATAATGATAGTAACATTATAGTTTCATTATGCACTTTAAATTCAGTTGAAGCTGCATTTATCAACTCATTGAATTATTTACACTTTTAAAAATTTAACTTCATCTTTAATCATAATAATAAATTACTAAACCTCGTAATTAGTAACTCAGTATACTTAAATGTTATCGAAATAGATAAGTTGCTTCTTATTGATTCATTCCCCCCCCCCCCCCCCCCACCACTTAGTATATAACATTCCAAATTGATAAACCTAATTTACTATCTTTCAATGAAACTTACTTAGATTACACTAATGACGACTATATTGCATTAAATAATTATTTAAAATCTATTAATTTCTATTTATTAATTCGTATATAGAATTTTCTAATTTAGATTTGAATCATGCCCGTTTATCATTTTTATAATATTATTTATATGATAATAAGTGATTATATTCGTAGGTACACGTACCTATTACTCATCAATCATCTAATACAACAATTGGTTTAGCAAAGAATTAAAAATGCTCATTAGACAAAAATAAATAGAGTACTTAAATTTCCAAAAGCTGAGTATTTGATCTTTTCACATCTTCGTAAATCATGTAATAATAAAAGTAGAGTAGACTATAATAAATATTTACAAAACAATAAAAACTCAATCAGAAAAAACGGTAAGCTACTCTGGAATTTCATTAAATAAAATTCATCTCTCGGCTCTTTACTTCAAACTGTTAACTTGAATGATCACTGTGCTAATAACGGACATAATATATAGACATATAGTTAATTTATTCACCAGACATTTCTCTTGTGTGTATGTAAAATACTAAAATCTAATTTACCTACCAGTAAATGACTGCACCCTTTACCATAATAACCTAATTAATATTCATAATATTAATATATTGTTTAACGATGTATACAATGCTATTATTAAACTAAAAATATCCACACAAATAGGTACATATGGCGTATCAGTTCATTCCTTAAAATCCTGTATAAATTATACTGTTATTCCTATCCAATTTTAGTCCCTGGATTTAATATAATATATTAAAAACAATACAGGGCATAATGATGTACCTTGAATAATACCATAATATTTGACATCCTTACTATCCCTTTGGATACAGATAGGTACAGAGATAGATTAGACATTGAAGAACAACATGGGCTACCTACCTTTTGACGCGAAAAAATACCTGAAAGGGATTTTTTTAGAGACTGTCATAAGATGTAATTTAGTGTTTTTTTAACATTAGTTTCTGTTGAATTTGGAACGTGATTTAGCTACCTTAAATTTGATAAATTGAAATATTTAATTGATCGCACAAAAAAAAAACCCATACAGATAATAATGTAAAATAAAATAAAAATATATATCCCAGATAGCAATATTATATTTCAATTATATTGATTAAATTTTGTTGAAAACAGATTATTATTGCAACAATATGTAGATTTTCTGATGTTCAAAAATAAATTCTCACCATGTTTACACAATAACCACCAAATGGCAGAAAATCCATCATTGAGAAAATAATATGTTCCAATTCAGATTGTTGCAATGATTTATTTAACATAGGTACATATTTTAAAGGTAGTAATTTGGTATGTAATTTTAATGTTGCTGTAATATATATTTAATATTTTTGATATATATTTTTTGATTATATATTGCTCCAATATTATTCCTACATCCTACATAATATTATTTTTAATAAATATGTTACTCCATATATGTCCACAATATTAAAATAGTTTTAAATTTAGCAACTAAATGTATATTATTTACCTCCACATATATAATATATAATATATTTTATATTGTAAAATAATAGAATATGTTTAAGTAGCAACATATAGATTTGTTTTATACGTCATATTATCATTGTGTTTATGGTACATACTAAGTCCAAAATTGTACATTTCACTATGTGTACAGCGATTATTCTACACATCGCAAACTGGACAATGTTGCAGTACAAAGTAACTAGATTTTACAAGTTACATTATACAAATCACGATGTATACAACAATCACGGTACAAATCACTAAATGTAAAAAATATATTCCAATTGTATTGAGTCTTTATTAATAAAAAGTGAATATTTTTAAATAAATTCACCAATTTGGTCAAACATTTTGTTTTTTAAATACCTAAAATTATAAAATAATAAAAATCACAAAGGCATCATATTGATTGAATATTTACCTCAGGGGAGACGACCATCAACGCAGCGAGGGTATTGTAAGACCCTAAAAAAAAATTAGAAGAGTGATTTAAAATAAAGGGAGGGGTCTGTTTACAAGTAGAGTCTGCCTTCTGCACGACAACGCCAGACCCCTCACGGCCAATGTCACGAAGCAATTGTTGGACTCATTTGGATGGGATGTTTTGAACCACCCCCGTATTCCCCTTGACCTGGTGCCTTCAGATTACCATTTATTCACTTCCCTGAAGAAGCACATGGGTGAAAAAAAATTTTCAACCGACGAGGAGGTGAAGGAGGTGGTGGCAGAGCTCTACTAGGCAGGCATTAAAAAACGAACCTGCCGTCTCACAACCGGTATTGAAAGAGATTGCGACTATGTAGAAAAATAGCACACAAATATATCAATGTAACCAGGTAATTTTTATTTTTTTTTTTTTTTTGAAGCCTACAAAAATTGAGTACACTTACATTCTGGACATGTCTCATAATATATTAAACGTAGAGCCTGGTTATTTAGGCATTTTCTTACGTTAATGAACGCATAGTGTTCACAAACACATTTTTCGTAGTTTCATTATTCGCGGGAACTACACAAAAATAGTTATGGCAACTTGAAAAAAAAATTATTGCGTTAATACATATTGTGTGTGATATTATTAATATAAATTCGGGAGGTAAATTTGGGTATAACGTTATTCATAAAGGGATTAAAAATTCCGTGAAGTTACAATAGATTTAATTTAATCTAGAGTGTAACTTCTAATTTTTTTTTAATATTTCAATAACACAATCGCTTCATTTTGAACTTTGAAAGTCTCTGCACCTGTGCCTACTTTAGAGATCGTCAATTATATTTTCAATGATACTGTTTCAAAATTATTGCCCCTTGTCCAGTCTCAAAGAAATGGCCTATCTGATGGTATGATTTGCACATACATTGCTCTTTGTTAGGTCCAAAATAATGTTGGCCTAAGCAAACCATTATTTTTTATTACAGTCTGATTTTTTTATTTATTTCAGAATCATTATTTTGTATTGTTCATGTATAACATAGTTGGAAGGGTCCTGTAGTATGACAAATATCATTTGAAATATCGAGGAATTAAACGAAAATCTCTTTCTGTTACTGGCAAGTTGGACATTTAAAAAATGTACAATGAAAAAGTGTCACTTAAACTAATGTTAATTTTGAAGACGAAAGTTAAAATTATCTGTAAACGATGTAAATAGATATATTATTTTATAAAAAGTTTATACAAATTTTAAGGAATACATAATATTACTAACATAATGTTTATGCAATAACTATTTCTAATTCTAATTCTAAGGCGTTTTAAATAATAGATAACAATTATTTTTAAATCGTAAATTCTATTGTTATTTTTTGAATAACTAACCATTCCGAGGTGTATATTAATTGAGGATATAACCTATGAGCTATGACATTAAATGTAGAAATCATCGGTCTGGTTATGATAATTTCAATCAACATCAAATTTTAGAGAATTTAACACTGAAACCCAGTTTTATTTATCAGTTCACTTTTAAAAAAAAATTTAAAAGAAATTAAATAACAATAGAGTAAAAACATTCTACTTTTAATTAGAAATGTACAACTACATAACATACCACTGATAATCGTAAAAAAATAATGCATAATATACAACGATAATTATTAATTTACCAATTAGGTATAATACATTTTGATGTTTGTAATAAATAAATATATGATTTAACGATCTCATAATTTTGTTTTAACTTACCAACGACATGTATTCTTCTCAGTATTTTTCGAAAGATCATAAACAGCCATGAACTTGCTGGCTATGTGCCGTCTGTTCTTCTTCTCAAAAGTGAAGGTACATGGTAACCTTTTTTTATTTTTTTGTTGTTCATGATATTTGTTTTTCGCATTTTTTAGTATTTTTAGTGCACATTTATGCTCATTTATGAATATTTTTAAGAGCATATTATTACGCTTATAACAAACTTTTTAGAGTTATAAGTTATGAGCCCTGGTTATTATTATTGTGTTAATAGTATATGGTAAATAGTCGTTCGTAAGTATCAATATTGCATACACTATACGCCGTGTTACATTCAAGATAATTATTCAGTGACAATCATGCTAAATCTAAAATATATTATCTTTCATTATTTTTTGTATTAAATGTCTCTCTGGGGTTTCAACAACTTTAATGATCATAGTAATAATATAATATTGGTTTGAGTTAGGATTGTTAAAATATTGTTTTAATAACCTTTTTTTGGTAAATTAAGCAAAACATTATGTGTTCGGTGTAAGAATTATAACTGAAGAACGATTTAAAAATTTTTCAAGCCCGATGCAATTGTAAATAAAATATAAATGGAAGTGTGTTGATAAGATATTATTGGTTTTTTTTCAGTTCAAATACGTGGTCTTTATTTTAGTTCAATAAATTGTTTATAGTTTATTGTACTTGTATATTTTTAAAAACCTTTGCAAAAAGTGTGTTAAACTCTGTGTAGATTCCGTTGTATATAACATCGCAAATCTTAGTATTTAACTATCGATTTCATTTATCGTGAATTTGATGCCCAGCCTACGAATGATATACGAATATTTTACCAATATTGGACCATTATTATTTAAAAAAGGGACGACTCTCGTATTTTATATTTTATACTGTATTTGCGCAGAAAAAAATTACGTTATCAGTTATAGAATCATTTTAACATTATTTTATCATGTATCACACACACTTCAATTTTTGATACCTTCACGTACACAGCTCAAAGTTGACCCCAAACGTTCCATAGGTTTTACGTGTTTGAAACTTTGTCACGTCACCGAGACGGTTCTCTTAGACCTTGTCACATACGTTTGAAGGCAATCCACGACCGTCCTGAATATGATTGATTTTAATTGTACATATTAATATTGTCGACATATTTGATTTATTTGCTTGGTTTTGTGTTGTTTGAGCATTATTATGCATTTTTGTAATCTTAAGTTAAGATTCTAAACAATGAGTAAAAAAATAAATGTATTATAATATATTATGAATACTTATATATGAATAGCTAAGACATATATAATATATCCTATATAATTTTTAGATGAAACTCTTTGCCTCTTTTAGTCTGTTGTACACGGTAAAAAATAAAAATATATGAACTCAGTTAACATATTTTAAATATAAATGATATAATTAAATGTATGACAGTGTAAATGTTTTTATTTGTGGTCAGGATGTCTTTTACAATAATCACTAACAATTTGTAGGTAGTAGATTTTGTTTTTGAGATTCATCTTTGGTTATTTTATTGTTATAATCCTCTATACATTTTACTCCTCTTTCTGCATTTGACATAATATGTTTCATATAAATTATAATTTTGGTAACTATTTGAATTGATATTTAGTAGAGGCACACTATACAGAGATCAAAAGTTATATTACCTATATTGGTCTTTTTTTCCAAATTCATTGCCCTAAAAATTTTCAAAATATGCATTTATATAATATAAACAATTTTAAACTATGCACTCAAAATATGCATTATATGAAAAAATCATGAGCAAATTTTAAAATAATAAGAATAAATCCATACATTTTAAAAGTATTTAATTCCATTTAATTTTTATATATTTAACAGTGAAAGTTAATGAAATAAAAAATTAATTTAATACTTTTGAAGTCAAAATAGCTTTGTTATCTTTATAATTCTTAATTAGGTTAGGTTAGGTTAGGTGTTTTCCAACTTAAAAGATCGGTGATTGTCTACTAACAATTTGTTGAGCATGGAAAAGAATCTTTCTACATCTGCTGAAGTATGAGGTGCGTATTTAAAGTACAGTAAATCGTTTGCAGTCATATCTTCAGGTAGATCTAAATTTGCTATATTGTCTTCTTTGCCACTCGAAATTTTGGAAATTTTACAAATTAGTTAGCGATTACATTGTTTCCTCGGTAAACGCATTGAACTTAAATAGGTATGGTGTAGGACACTAGGTAGTCACACACTCACACAAGAATATAAATAAATCAAAACACTATAATTTTGTAATCGGGAAATTAAATGAGAAACAAGAAACTTTTCAAATATTTGTCTAAAAGAATTTGACTTACAATTAAATTAATTAAATTTCATGTTATTTGGCGTTATTATCTTTAATCATAATAATTATAATTGGTATTTAGTAATTTGTTTAATGAAGATGGAAACTAGACGAAGCAATTACACAAAAAGGCCATAATAATTAACGTACATTTCACCAGCCCCCCCAAATATAATTTTTGACATTTTTTTTTTGCGAAACATTAGTGTGCCATTAGTGTGAATTTGTGTGACTATTTTCAGAATTTGTGCGATACTGGTTTAACCGTAAATTCAAACATATATATGGGGGGCTGTAGAAATGTTCCCCCCCTCACCAAAATATTTGATATAGATTTATAAAGAAAATGATAAATTTACATTTCGGACTTTTGGTATTAAAAATATAATCACATCATTCACGTCAATAAATTAAATGGTTTAATATCAAATATCAATGACATAATTTCAAACACGGAAGAGACTGTAAGCAAGTATATTAAGTATTTATCATTATCTATTGGATAAAAAAAGGTATGATAAAATGTGTATAAATAATAAATTAGAATGGAAGGTATATTAAGTATTACGTAAAAGAGGAATAAAATAGTATACTACCTACGTTTTATGTATTTTATATTTGTATCATCATTCAATTAAAATATACACAAGTATAGTACATAATAGTATGGGCATAGGAAATAAAGGAAAATACAGGTAATTGATTTGAAAAATGGAAAAACTGTTTTGTCATTCAATTAAAATGTACACTATTAGTATAGTACATAATAGTATACGCATAGGAAAACGGTTTTGGTCGTGTTTGGGGGGATGTACAAAATTTAATTTTGGTTGTACAAAATTGTACAAAAAAAAGTACATAGTACTGTACAGTTTAAAATTGAACTTTTTAGATTTTCGACATTGGCAGTGCTGGGGAAACGTTTCTCCAGCACGCGCATAACAAAACCGGGTTTTCTCGGGTTAGGAGGGTTGTACAAAATTTAATTTTGGTTGTACAATTTTGTACAAAAAAAAGTACATAATACTATTAAGGTTTGGTATTATGATTCGAAAGTGGCAATGCTGGCGAAACAGACCTCGTTGACACGCTACATATTATACGCGTCCCAAAGCAGTATTGTTTCATCGCTGGCTTAGTGGCTATCTGGTAATCGGTGAAGTAAAATATATTATAACATTACATTCAATTTCAATTTACCTACATTAAACATTAAATGCTCAAAATTTTCCGAGTATAACGGGTGTCGCACGAATTCTGGTTGTTGTCGCACAAATTCACACTAATGACGCACTAATGTTTGGCAAAAGAAAATTTTGAAAATTGTAATTTTTTCCATGAGGGGGGGCTGGGGAAATGCTCAAAATGGAAAAACGATTTTTCCGAGTATAACGGGTGTCGCACGAATTCTGGTTGTTGTCGCACAAATTCACACTAATGACGCACTAATGTTTGGCAAAAGAAAATTTTGAAAATTGTAATTTTTTCCATGAGGGGGGGCTGGGGAAATGCTCAAAATGGAAAAACGATTTTTCCGAGTATAACGGGTGTCGCACCAATTCTGGTTGTTGTCGCACAAATTCACACTAATGACGCACTAATGTTTGGCAAAAGAAAATTTTGAAAATTGTAATTTTTTCTATGAGGGGGGGCTGGGGAACATTTCTACAGCCCCCCATATATATTTTTGAATTTACGGTTAAACCAGTATCGCACAAATTCTGAAAATAGTCACACAAATTCACACTAATGGCACACTAATGTTTCGCAAAAAAAAAATGTCAAAAATTATATTTGGGGGGGCTGGTGAAATGTACGTTAATAATTTTTGTATTCAAATAAATACAAGAACGCTTTAATAACGCGATACGAAATGACTGGACCGTCAAAACGGTTTTAAATGATATTTGTTAATCTATATAAATTATTCATACACATTTAATAAGTTTTAAATCATTAGGGGCATTTTATTTTATCATAATATATAGTATTTACATTTAAGAAAACCGAAATAATTTATCATATCGATGACATTTAAATATGAGAATAATAAATGTTATCAAATGAGTCATTTTCTAATAGAATAACTGAATCACCAATCGATTAATCATCGATAAGGTGCTTTATGAAAACCAGTCGCGAAAAACCAAAATTGTTTAGTCTAAAATCGGTTCATTAACATTATTTCAGTTGTTTGTATTGTTATTTTTCTGCTCTCTTGTGTATCGATATAAAGACGACAATTGATTCTTACACCATTTTTATAACGGTAAGAAATATTGATTTTTTTTTATGTATGGCGACATTTTTATCGGTTTTTACGTTGAGAGATGTTGTATAATTTGTAAAAAAATGTATTCTCATTAAAATCTTATTTTACCACAATAGTTTTATACTTTTTTTATGATATTTAAATAACACATTTTTACAATTACATAACATACCACTAGTAATCGTAAAAAAATAATGCATAATATACATCGACAATTATTAATTTACCAATTAGGTATAATACATTTTGATGTTTGTAATAAATAAATATATGATTTAACGATCTCATAATTTTGTTTTAGCTTACCAACGACATGTATTCTTCTCAGTATTTTTCGAAAGATCATAAACAGCCATCAAAGGACCGTCAAAACGTGGGGAACAAATATATTAAATTGGACATGGGAACAACGTTAACACGAGCAAAAAGTAAAACAATAACTGATTTATCTATTGCGACGAGTTTCAAACTTGCGAGTCCCAACGACACACAACCCAAAAAATAGCCTCCGCGTGCTAATGATGCACAATGATGTCAAGTCTCCTAAATCGTCGAGTCATCGAACTAGATTCTATGTTATACTATATTATTATGTTATATTATAATTATTATTCTAACATTATATTATGTATAATAAAGAATAATATCATTATACTAGTTTTTAGCTATCGTTCATATCCTTCGAAGTTCCGGTTTAGACGAGATGAGGTGTAAAAAATAGTGTAACTAAGGCTGTTTTTGTTCTTGATCTATTCATATTAAATAACATTTATAATTAAAGGACTATATTATAATGGTACTTTTTTTATTTCGCATATTTTTGCATATTTAGTATGATCGAATTTATTATTGTATTTAAGTCGATAATAATTAAACTGATCAAAGTATATAACTTGGTTTTATGGTCGAACATAAATTTTATTTTTATAAATACAATTCTATGGTACAATATTCTATGTACATTCCCCGATCATTTATATTTGAAAATTTAAAATAATATTTGCAGGTCGTATAGCATAAAAAACACATATTTCATCTATTGATTGAGATTTATAAATTTTATTACTAAAATAATAATTAATGCACGCGAAAAATAAATAAATAATTTTTATTTTTTAATCTCAAGTATTTTGGTAAATAAAATGCACATTTTATAGTTTTTTATTGCTTACATCAAATCCCAGCCCTGCTTTTGAGTGAAAATTCGTCAAAATCATAAATATTTCCAAAACAATTGTTAAAATTTGTAAAAAATGTTGTATAATTAGCTAAGAGTTGAAAATTTAATACTAGATTTTCCATAAGTTTAGCATACTATAATTATAAAATAACTTGAACGTTAGCCAATTAAAAAAATTTATTTTTGTTATAGTTAAAAAATATTAATTGTAAAAACTTGAAACATACATCAGTTGTAATTAAATTGACATTTACTGTACAATTTTCGTATACAATGGATACCTATCATTAGAGAGCGGATTTTTAGGTTTTAACATATTTTTATTGGCTTTATGCAATTTTAAGTGGTTGAAAAAATGTGGACGATTTATCCGCCACAGAGTTTGTGGGAAAAAATTTACTTTGTATGTTTTAGAATATATTCTAAAACTATTCATAAAAATCATATAAATTGTTAATTTCCGAATTATAATTTTTTCTTTTGTTTATGAAAAAAATATTTGATTTAAGCATAAAAAAAAAATAAAATTCATTCAATTACCTACTTTTTTGTAATCAAATTGGTAATAGTGGTCATTCTGTTACTCTCAATCCTTGATTGTCGCAGATAAATAGAATAAATAAATATATTATATTATACATATATTTATACTTGTATATATTATAGATATATAATTTTTTTTTCATTTTTGAAACGACAATGCCACGGGAAATGCTTTCGCATTACTTCCGTGGCGCAAAGTATAAAATTATATTTAATTTATCTGTTACCAAAGGAATGGTGCATAGCAATTATTTATTGTTTTTATTCAACTATTTTAGAAAAAAAAAACATATTATTTGTTTACTTACAAGTTTCAAGAATATTTTAGTTTTTTTTATAGAAGATATTTTCATCAATTCATCGTATTTTAAGCTTTTAAGAACCTAAAAACCCGCTCTTTACCAAACATTATATTCAAATTTAATACATTCATTATAGTGACCTACTATACAGCAGAGCGTTACCCACTTGACTACCCCTTTATTTTTTAGTATTTATACCTAAAGTTCAAAAACTTCAATACAATGTGTTCCATAAGCTTTTCTTCAGATAAGTACAGTAAAAAATTCGAGCGTTATTATGGAAAACAATCTTATGAGAGTCTAAAATTTGAATTTTTCCGTAATCGTATACGATTACGATTTTAGATTATTGAATTTTCTAAATATTTTGATTATTTTAGTTATTTATACGTAGACGTATGAAATATTCGATTTTTTATAAGTTTTTATTTTATAAATGTTTTACTTACTTTTTTTTTAAAACTAAATTTTTCATACATTTACTAATTGCCTTCTTTCCAGTGGAACGTTTTTTTGTGCGTGTTTTTTTGGGTGACATCGTATAAATAATAAATTAATATAAAATTAAGTAATAATATTAAATATTAATTTTATGAATAAACAGTGAATACTCTTCACTAAACAAATGTTCAACTAAAAGTAAATTGCTGATGGGGTAATGTATAGTAAGTATAGTATCACTATCTAGGGTCTATTACAATAATTATAATGTGTTTATTTTTGTATATTACGAGTTTACATAATATTAGTGTGTCATTTATTATTAAATTATTTCATAATAACATCATAACAAAACTATTTCTGGAAATTATGATGGGCGCACTGAATGCCGATAATCATAGCGCGCGGCACTGGACACGATGTGGTGGGGTAAATCTTATTGGCTGCCGTAACGACCGTAGGCAGCAGCATATTACAGGTGCGTTACCCCAGCACCCGTACTTTCAAAATCATGAATTTCAATCACGCAGTATTATGTACTTTATTTTGTACAATTTTGTACAACCAAAATTAAATTTCGTACAACACTCAAACCCCCCCAAAATCCAAATTCATCTTACGGGTGCTGCGGTAACGTTACCCCAGCACCCGGATCAATTAATTTTCACGAATTTCAACTTTGAACCGAACAGTATTATGTACTTTATTTTGTACAATTTTGTACAACCAAAATTAAATTTCGTACAACACTCAAACCCCCCCAAAATCCAAATTCATCTTACGGGTGCTGCGGAACAAACTCGACTCATACACCCTTTTTATATCAAACTTTTAAACGTTACCGCAACTTTGACCTGAGTTTAAAAATATTAGGTGGAGAAAAAAAACTCTGAACTTATAATAGGTAAATATAATTTATTTTGAATGAATAAAAAAAAATATATTATAATACGTATATAATATGTTTACATTTGTGCTACCTCGGTTTGTAATTTTGTAAACGCGAACGCATAGGTTACGGACCGAATTGGCGTACGAACCGCATACCGGTGGCTTTGAAAAGACGTCTGCCGAGCGAATAGTACACAGACGGCGATTAAAAAGACGGAACGGATCGAGAACGACGGTAAAAAGAGAGAAATAATAGCGACGAAACGACTCGAGGCGGCACTATTTGCCATCGAATCGGGCGAGACGCGGACCACCGAGAACTGAACGCAAACGAAAACCGGAAGCGTATGCCTCTTCCCGAGCGTCCGGTACCAGAACGGGGTCGAAAAACGCACCTGCATATTACAGCCAAATAAAACTGAAATCTCTACGTAAAAACTTCGCGCGCGTGAAAAGAACCCAGAAGTCTAGAGTCATAACTAAGAAACGAAATTTTCACCACATATAATGGAGAACTTAAGCTGTGAAATATCGTTTTTATTTTTTCGATATTGGTACTTCAAAAAAAGTTATTCAAATTTAAAAAATCAAAAAAAAAATTGATTTTTAAACAATTATAACTTTTTTAGTATAAGTGATATCGAAAAAATAAAAACGACATTTCACAGCTTAAGTTCTCATTAATATGTGGTGAAAATTTCGTTTCTAAGTTATGACTCTAGCCTTCTCGGTTCTTTCCCGCGCGAAGCAGTTTTTACGGACGAATTTATATGTGTAGCGTCCCCTTAATAAGGAATACTTACGGGTTACGTGTTGTGCAGTCGCGCAACACACTGATGGTAGATAAACTCGTCTATTTTTAGAATTCGGTGTATTTGTTATGTCGCTGTCGTCGTTTTAATCCAATATCAAATATACATACAAATATTTTTTTGAAAATAATAAAAATACTATTAAATACTGACGATGCCGAATTGCCGAAAACATTGACCAAGTGCCAAATTTGCCGACTAAATATTTAAAAAAATCTTGAGTAAGGGTGGTGAGACAGCCCCCCCCCCTCAAAGGACGGCCCTGCTTGTAATATAGTCGTAACGCTGTAGAAAGCTATGGAAAATATAAGTATGGAAACATTGTGGCAGTGACGTATGTTCATTTTCGGGAAAACTATGAATAAAATGTAACAGGAACGTATGCTGTGATCGTGACGTGACCGCTGAACGTTGCCGCTGTCGTAAAACGGTACTGACATTGCCGCCGCCTTAACTGAAAATGAGTAACGACAAGAGCATGCAACCCTGGTACCGGACTCTGCGGCCGGACGTTTCTAAAATAGAAAGCCACGACGTGAAATGCCCGCCGCGATATATTTCAGCGGATTTTTCGATGTTTTTACGCGTTTTGTAAATAATTGAACTACACACACGCTAAAACGTTGCTCTACAAAAAATCCAAACTACCAATTAGATAGAATAGATAATCTTTTGAATTAAAATCAGAATACGTCAATTAATAATTGATATTGAATCAACACCATCTGATAATGATCCAGTATAAAACTATAAAATATGCCCCATTATCCTGCGTCGACGTTGAACGTTACTTCAGCCACTACAAGTCAATTTTGAGACCTAACCGCCGAATATTTAAATTTTAAAATCCCCAAATGTACGTGGTATCTAATTGTTTCCATGACGTCGAATACAATGAAGATGATTAGATGAATAATTGTTGATTAATAATTAGAATTTCCAAAAAATGTACGTAATAAAATAAACCCATAATATGGCTATATCTACAACAGGTACTTTTATTTTCTTTGAACTGTTTACGGACATTTTCAGTTTCTAATTTGTTTAATTTTTTTTTTCTATGAATGCCAATAATAATTTATTTGTTAGTTACAAAAGCTTGACAATTTAATGCAAGGCTTCCAATATATTGTTAAATTAAGACCTAGCCTAGTCTAGCCTAGACAACGCAAATAACATTATGCAGGTACAACACAGTAGTAGAACGACCTTACACATAAATTCTCAAAGGAAATACGATTTTATAACATTTCGGTCATCACATATGTACCCATCATAGTCCCTCTTAGATTAATACCTGTATACAAACCCATACTATAACTCGTTGCCGGATACTACGTCGTAGCGCAGCTCATTGAACTATCATTTCTCCGAAGGACCCAATGGTATTATGATTTTAATTCAAAAGAATATCTATCTAATAATAGTTTGGATTGTTTTGTAAAGCAACGTTTTTAGCGAGTGTGTAGTTCAATTATTTACAAAACGCGTAAACAGTTCGAGAAATCCGCTGAAATATATCGCGGCGGGCATCTACCGTGTCGGCGTCGTGGCTTTCTATTTTAGAAACGTCCGAACGTAGAGTCCGGCACCAGGGTCGCACGCTCTAGTCGTTACTCTTTTAACTTTTTCAGTTGAGGCGATGGCGCCAGTACCGTTTTACGACGGCGCGGCGGCAAGAATAACTCGTTCAGCCGTTCACATATTAACGATGACAACTATCCACAGCATGCGTTCCTGTTAGATTATTTATTCATAGTATTCACGAAAATTAACATACGTCACCATCACATATTTCCATAGATTTTCTACAACGTTTCCACGTACAAGAGGTGATGTAATAATAATATCAGAACACAGAAGTGATAATAACATTAATATTATAATATTAATTTTCAAAAATATAATATACATAATAGGTATGTATTTATGATGGAGAAAAAATGCAAAAGTCATAATATTTGCAATAATCATTTAGTGCAATAATAGTTATCGATAAAAATTATAATTTTCATTAAAAGTATTTAAAATTAAAATTAAAAAATTAAAAAACACATCATTGTAAAATCAGTACATTCACAATCTAAAGTTTAATCTTCGCCCAACAGTAGGGCTTGCATTTGAAAAAAAATTCCGTTTTACGTTATTTACAATTAAAACGTTACACAATTTTTTCGTTTATTGTTATTCAGAATTAAAACGTTATCCAAGTTTTGAATTTATCATTATTAAGAATAAAAACGTTATTTTACCCAACATTTTCCAACAATCCAGTAAATAATTTACAACTTAATTTTTTTTAACATCGTTACCAGAAAATTATAATTTATTATTTTATTAATATTCAATATTGGTATAAATGGTATTCTATGTACCAAACACCTAGGTATTTTATATAATTACGTTGGTACCTATACTATACCAATTATTATTTAATATTTTAATTTAATAAATTACCTAGGAATTATATAAAATCACTACACATTATATTACCTATAATAGCAAAAATAAAACCATTAATTATTATTGTTTTAATGTTTTAAATGTATTATATTATACATTTATACCTAATTGATCATCAATCATTATTATTTATTTATAGTTTTATAAGTGTTAGAATTATATAGTCATTTTTACAACATTTCATATTATGTAAATATCATTTAAAATTAGACAGTAATTTATGTTTTACACATTTGCACTGATTAGTTTGACATATACCTGAAATGTACATGAAATACATTACCTGAAATGTATTTATACCTTGCTACAATTGCCTAATAAATTATAGAAATATTGAGTATAGACTATAATATTATAGTATTCCTATTACTGTATACACAAATAATGGAATAAATACTAACACCAATATGTAAGTAAATAGTAATGTATTCAAGTATATATATGATACTACCCATGATAGCGTTTTTGTTTTAATATTTAGCTAGGTAATATAAATAAAACGGATGTTTTAATAACAGTATACTAAGAGGATCGCAGTAGTACAGACTACAGAGTAGACAAAGTACAGAGTGAATAGTGAATACAAAATAAGTCTATACTCTATACTTCTACAGCGCAATTATCGGGGCATTATTAATCATTATTAATAATAATAATAATTATTATTATTATTATTATTATTATACTAGGTATTAGCTATTGACAATTCAGTTTAAAAGTTATCAATAACTCCAAAAAAATGCGGGTAGGTAATGTCCCAGATACGGAATATAATATAATCAATTCTTAGATTTTTTCTAAGACAAAAATAAATAGCATGAAATAAAATATATTTCTACGAAACCAATATACCTTAAATACCTTTAAATAAATGGATTTTAAATTTTCAAATAATTTTGTTTTGCGTTATTTTTCGTAATGATATTCTATAATAAAATTTACGTTTTGCGATATTTTTTGTTTAATGATATATTATATATATTGTTAATCGTTATGTTTTGTTTTGCGGTATTTAATTATTTTTGATTATCGTTTTCCGTTATAATTACGTTTACAAATTTCAATCGTTATTTGTCAAATATAACGTTATTATAACGTTTGCAAGCCCTGCGGCCAACACCAATATTTTAAGTAGCGGTACCCATTTTTCTTATTTTTTAATTTAAGGAATATATACCTACTCATCTGATATCATGAAAATATTATGCTAGAATTCTAATATTTGAAAATTTATCGATCCCAAATTTCGTTAACAATACTAAGCGTAAAAAGCTGAAATATACTTATTTTTCATTATTTCACTATTTACCATTCATTAAAATTTACACAGGCACCCACGTTTGCCTATTTTATTGTGCCACAGTGGACCGGACCTTAAATATTTCACACCAACATCAATAAAACTCGTTTGAATACAACGTACGATTAAATTATATTATATTTTTTATTTTTCAAAATTTATAATATTATTAATTTGTTGCAAACCATGGCCGGTAGTAGATAATGGGTAATGGGTTTTCATTTTTCAACGGTTATCGGTTGGCGGTCTTGAGTTCCGTGATTTTCCCATTCAACGACTACTCTAGTATTTTCCTCTACACTTGTTTGACAATGCAGGCCTGGAAAATCGTGAACAATTAAAATTAAATTAAAATAATCAACGCGCATTCCCGTATATTAGTAGATGTTGATTATAATTTATAATATTAAATACTATTTTATACCAGTATCGTTAGATGGTGCCTCCTATAACCGGCGACCGAAAACCCAGCCAGTTATGAATATTATGATAATATTATAATACTTCATAGTGTTCATACGGCGCGCGTCGTTGTTGATCTGCGCGTGTGATGATGGTTGATAATGACAAAAATTAATTATCTTCTATAAATAATTATAATTTTAAAGAAAACCTAATAAAGTTGTTTTAGATTCTGAGCGGATGAATGTATTGATTTTACAATGATGTGTGGTTTTTTATTATTATTTAATTTTTTTATATTTTTTGTGTCTGTCATCGCTGTTTGGGGCAGTAAAACTGTTTCGATTTTCTTCAACAGTAGTTGTTCGATGGGAAAGTGAATTTAGTTGGTGCATTCCGGCATTCGAGAGGTCAAAATTTAAAATTCCCAATAGTCTTCAAAAGCGTCGGGAAAAACGTTTATTCTATTATATTTTTGGCGTTTCTTAACATATTTATTTAAAGTAATAGGTATTTGAAAAAGATTTATAAAAAATGTGTTTATTTAATATTATGTGGTATATTTTACCATATTTTTGCATATTTTTAATAAAACAAATAAATATTTCACCATTTTTTTATTGCATATAAATCCTAGCCCTATAATAAATGATACCTATACGGCTATAATACACTTTAGTACACAATAATACAATATTATAGAATATTATCCTTATCTCTTTCGTATTTATTACCAATGAAATAAAATTGGTAATTTTAATGTACCTATTATTTATATATTATAATATATACCTAGTACCTACATCTTATTCATAAAAATGAAATCTATAAAAGTGCTATATGAATGTGTAAAAATCGTGTCTTAGTAGGATCACCAAAAAATAAAAATAAATAGAATAATATCTACATTTCCGTGACTAACTACCTAGAACGTGAATTTCAATAAAAAGAAAGGTGGACAAGTGGATGTCGCTCTACTGTGCAGTAGGTCATAAGTGGGTGGCAGGTGGATAATTGGTCTCATCCGTGGGGGATTAACATTTTTACCTTATCCATTTGCGTAAATACACATTTTCAGACGCTTCAACCTACTAGCTAGTGGCTACTCCTACTTTATTCTAGTTGAGGCACCAAATATGTATAGGTAATAGGAACAGACATCAATAAACTATTGAGAGCTACTAATTTTAGATTCTGAGCGGAGCGAGGAAGTTATAGTGGTTTCACAGTGGTGTTTATTTTTATTTTTATTTTTTTTAGGTCATTTTTAATTTTCTCAATAGTTATTTAATTCCACGAGAAAAACTACAGACAAATTCCAAAAAAAACCGCTTAAAATGGGATTTTAACACTTTGGTAATGCATAGCGACGAATAAAAATAATAATTATAGTATAATAATATATTCAACTTACAGGCTATATTAAATAATAACCAGGGCTCATAACTTATAGCTCTAAAAAAGGTTGTTATAAGCGCAATAATATGCTATAAAAATATTCATATAGGTAAGCCCTTATATAATATGCTTATATGCACTAAAAATACTAAAATATGCAAAGAAAACGATTGTATGAAAAAAATTATCAAGCTTTTATTATTAAAAAACAAAAATTGAATAATATTACATCGGAATTATTGTTTATTGTATCATGGACGACTTGTGGTACTCATTTATTCTGCGATTGTTCAGTTAAAAAAAAAACTATTGTGATTAAATTTATAATTATATATTTTTTAAACATTTTTTAGCATTATATTTATATATTTACCAGGAAAGTTACATTGAATAATGAGATGTTTGTACAAGTTTTCAAAGTGAAATGATCTTCGATTGTTATTGAGTAGAGTCTTGTACATTGAAAAGGATCGCTCGATGTACACTGACCTAATTGGTGCAAACTTAAAGTACACGTGATCATCATTCATCAGTTGAGAAGTCTTCAAGAAGTCCAGGTTCAAGTTCTGTGTTCATATTAATACCAAATAATTAGGGAACGGATTTTATTGTAAATACATATTTTTATTGAAATGATATATTTTTAATCTGATAAAAAATGTGTACGATTAAGATCATTCTAATTAAAATAAACCCAAATTTACTTTACATATTATGTTTACATATTTTGGTAATTTTTGATTTTTTCATTAATTTTCGATGACTTTACTATGGTCCGAAGGAGTAAAACATGAAAATGTATTTTTATTTTTGTCCAATGCTGCTCCATATATGTGTAAAGCAGGTAATGTTCTGAATGTGTTTTTCCCTAAACTAATATATGACACTTGTTTAGCACATGGATTTCATCGGGTGGCAGAAAAAATAAGATCAAGTTACCCTTACGTAGACCAATTAATAGCAACGGTTAAGAAAATATTTCTTAAAGCACCAAGTCGAGTTTTAAAATTTAAAGAATTATACCCCGATCTCAATCTACCTCCAGAGCCTATTTTAACGAGATGGGGTACGTAGATAGAAGCCGCACTGTATTATTGTGAACATTTTGAAAAATTAAAAATAAAATTTCAAATCTAAATACTGAAACTGCCACCGCTATCGATAAAGCAAATAATTTTATGGAAAATAATAATTTAACATACATTTTTGCTAATTTTGGTTTTAATGTTTTAATAATTAGATAAAAGCTAAGATTTTTATATTTATTTTTTTTGTTAAGTGGTTATTACATATTTTGATTTTTTTATTACAATAAAATCCGTTCCTTACAAATAATACATTTAAAATATTTTTAGATTCTGAGAAAAGCGATGAATGTATTGATTTTACAATGATGTGTGTTTTTTTTTTTTTTATTTTTTTTTTTTTGTGTCTGTCATCACCTTTTAGGACGATTTTTTTTGACGATTTTAAATTTTAAGGTAATTTTTTGCATTTGAAGATTTTAAGAGCATTTTGAAGTTTTTCTACATTTAAATTTTAAATATTATTTTAAATTTTAGATTCTGAGTGGAACAATAAGTGTATTGGTTTTACAATGATGTGTGTTTTTTTTTAAAATTTTTTTTTATGTTTGTGTTTGTCATCACCTTTTAGGACAGTAAAAGTGCTTGGATTTTTTTCAATAGTAACTTTTCTGATAGGAAAGTGAATCTAGTTGGTACTTTGGGGGGTCAAAAGTAAAAATTTCACAGTAGTTTTCAAAAGCCTTCCAGAAAATCGGTTTTTGGTGTAACTCTAAAACAAATGACCGTAGGGACATGAAATTTTGACTGAATGTTTATATTAGCATTTTCTATACACCATAAAATGTTGAAAATATTTTGACTTTTTTTGAGCTGTTTACGGCCATTGTCCGTTTTTAATTTTTTTAGTTTTTTTCTATAAATATCAATAAATTGTTATTTGTTGGGTAAAAAAGCGTGAAAATTTTATATAAGGCTCCTGATATATTGTTCTAATAGCAGTTAAAAAATATTAAAAATACATATGCACTTTTTTTTTTAAAGTTCAAATTTTGACAAAATTTATAAAATTTCAAATTGAATAATTATTTTGTAGTTAAAAATTTATAAAATGTTCAACTTTTATAGCTAAGGATTGAAAATTGAAAACAAGGCTCCACGTAAATATTACTTTATTCACAATAATATCATCAAAATATATACTTGGTAATATCATAGGCTGACTGACCGTTTTCGCTCAGAATCGTTTTTCTTATACAATGATATTATATCATTGAATTCAGAGCGACATCCACTTATCCACCTTTTTTACATTTTAAGACCGACATTTTTGTGGATAACGTTATTGAGTTAATTAAAAACAGCTTTTCCAATCGGTCCTATTTAGAGTTTCAAATTCTTTTTCAAAATAATGATATCGGAATATCTGGATAGTGATATCGGAAACCCTAGAAAATTTAAAAATAAAATATTAGTGCATGCGCTACAATTATAATGTATTGATGGGAGATTACCAATTTTCGGGCGTACACTCTCGCTACGTCGAGCGTCGCCTAAACTCGTATAGTAAACTCATATAAGTTATATAATATTATAAGAAAAATTAATTAACACGAATTAATTACTAATATAAATAATTAATACGACTATATAATTATTTTTTATTATTAAGAAAAATGTTTTAAAGGCTAAGGAACTGAAAAAAAAATAAAATAAATTTTATGCAAAAATAATGTTGAAAAAATAGAAAAAAAGCAAAATAGCACTTATACTTTGAAATATGCAACATGAAATTTCGTATTTAGCTTCTTGGTTATCTGAAACGAATTTATAGCTCACATAAGTATCTCAATGATCTCTCAAAAAAAAATATGCCAATGCTAGAAGTCATGAGCCCTGATAATAACAATATAAAAAATCCAGACTGACAAACCATCTCCGCTCAGAATCGTTTTTCTTATACAATGATATTATATCATTGAACTCAAGTTTAATACGAATATACAATCCATCATACATTGACCTACTCGTAACCTACTGTACGTCTGTACAGCAGAGCGACATCCACTTACCTACTTTTTTTTTCTTCATGTTATAAACTTATGCTTTGTGCAAATAATATGTTAACAATGGTATCGGTCTTAAATCATTTAGAAAAGCTTTTTTCTTTGTACAAAATTCAGGTGTAGTCGATATTAAAAATATCAAACACTTAAGTCATTATTGAATTAATTATAATTTAAAATTGAGTATCTGATGAAGAAGGAAGACCCTCCCCTATATGCCAGCTGCGGTACACCTCTCACAATCAAACACATTATAACCGAATGCCTTTCATATGAAATGGATAGACGTGAAGCATGCATCTCAAACATTCTGTCAGAAGCCCTCCACCCAGACAACACAAGACGCATGATAACCTTTATTACTAAGTCCAACCTTATCAACAGTATTTAATATGTAACTTTTATAACTTGTAAATAATTTAGAGATAAACTCTTTGTCGCCAATGGCCATAGTTGCCGAGGCTTAATTCAATAAAAAAAAAAAAAATTTAAAATTGATTCACACAAATACACAATACACACAAATCATATAAAATAAAATTATACAAATATACAATATACAGTTTACTTTGACGTCTGGTCTGACTGAGTTCTTAATAAATTCTTATCATAATGTATGATATTATTATAATATTATTGATACATTACATCATGGCTAGGTCAGATGACTTGTAGCATTTGTATAGGTAGGTACCTATTTGTTTCGCACAATCAAAAAAAGCAGACTTCGAATCAAATACGTTTCTGGCTTCCCCGAAGCTATTTTTGAAATTTAATTTTGCATATAAATGCGTATTTTGAGAATTTTTGTTTTTAGGACATACCTATTTCTTCTATTTTATACTTTGTGAGACATATTTTAACTTAAATTATAATTTTATCAATTTTTTCTCCACTGACATATTTATTTTAAATAAGACAACCAAGACATACATTTTTTATTTTTGTTGTCGTATAATAATATAGTTTTTGACTGGTGGCAGGCGTACGTTTTCCTAGAAGCCTGATAATTTATTAATTTGAATACAATTTAATATTTGAAGTATTAACTGGGTTACAGTTTTGATCTATAGATCAGTCGGTGTTAAAAATGACGATTTTTGGACGTTAATATTGTAGTAAGCAAGTTACTACTTAACAATAAAACAAATTACACAGGTACATAATTATACTATACTATAATTTAGATACTGTAATTCGGCATAAATCGGATAATAGAAACGGAGTTAAGGGTTCTTTCTATGTATTACATTTTAATGTCTTGGGTAAGAGACGGTAGATATTAGGAACTCACTGAACCATAATTTGCTCTGTATACGACAGATGTTCAAATATAAAAATATATACTATATGATTATTTTGATTACAACGCTGTACGCTGCAGCTGTACGCGACGATAGTCATTATAAAAATATTAAAATTATATTAAAAAGATTATTTCAAATTTAATACACAGAATTATACTGGAAGTCATAATATGCGTGGGCTGGAACGATGTTCACACCAATCACATCCGTGAGCCGAGATACAGTATCTATAGGCAAGGGGTACGGGGAACTGCATATAAAAGGGAGCCCGAATCGGCCTGTTTTCAGACGTGTACTACCACCCATTAGTGCAAGCACCTTCACGCCACTCTGTACGAGCATTATTTTGGACTTAGAAAATTATCAACAATATAATAAAATTCACAATAAACAACAACTGTCTTTTATTTATTATCAACCACGACTTCAACATCAAATAAAGTGTCTGCGACCTGCATCTATAATATCTTGGCAGCCACTTATCTACTATCAGTACTACGATAGTAGGTACCAAGCTACCGAGTATATTACACTGGCGCAGTCGGAAAAAGAAGGTTCAAGGAGTTTCAAGACGAGGCGAGCAGTCGAAGCGGCGGATTTAAATTTCCAAAGGCGAGTCTAGCAGTCAAGGCGGCTACATTCAACTTCGGAGATCCAGTACCGACGCAGCGGCTACACCACGTCAACAGCTCCACGGAGGTAACAGTTAAGGTCTGATCAACCAATGCGACTCCGGAATCAACGAACAATTCAAGACGGGCCAGCAGACAATCAAGGAAAATGAACACAGCAGTGGCAACAGCGTTGTTGTGAGTATATTAATTAAGTGAAGATAGATAATTAAATTAAAATTGTATAGCTTGAAGTGCACGTCTCACGTTGATACATATATATCAGCGTTTATTTTATACTTGGTGGTGGTGTAAAATATTAGGGAAAAATATTCGAATGAAAATAAATAAAGAAAAAAAAAATAGGAAACAAGCTTGGGAAGAACTATATACGTATTTTATGATAGACAGCTGTGGACTGATCTAGGATTTTTATGGTAAATAGACGGCAAGGACCGATCATAGATTTTTTTGTGATAGACAGCTGTAGACTGATCTAGGATTTTTATGGTAAATAGACGGCAAGGACCGATCTAAGATTTTTTTTGTGATAGGCAGCAGGGACTGACCTAAGTATTTTATGGTATTTTGTGATAGACAGCGGAGACTGATCTAATAAATTAAAGTAGACGGCGATAGGCTGATCTAGGAAATTGATGCACGCGCGTAGCATTTTTGAATTATATATGGGAATAATTGATTAAAGTGAAATATTGAATTTTGAATTGAAATATAGAATATAATTGTTGAAAGAAGTTAATTGATATATATTGAAGAAAATAGATTTTGAATTGAAAGGCAGTAGATGACCTTGTTAAAGTAATTGACGTCAAATTTTGAAAAGTTTTGAAAAAAAAAAAGAAGGAATTAATTATAGGGGCCCCCCTAGGATAAGAAATAGTATAACGTTACTAAGAATAAGTTGATAGAATAATTATTAGAAATCAAAATAAATTGTTAGTGTTTAGAAGATTAAATGGTAAAGCGCGTAAATTAGGAAATTAAATCATTTAGGAAAAAATAAGTAATAAGAAAAATAAGGGATAGGAAGTCGAATATTATTGGAGGGATTTACGGAGTAATTAACCGGGGATTTTTTTTGTTATAATATTCGAGCGTAGTACGAGCGCGTACGCATAAAAAACATCGCGGAACAGTGCGTGGGAAACGGGTGAGGGGATACCGTATCGAAATTTAACACGCGTAACATAGGCGGTCGAACGTTTTACGTGTTATTAGATAGGTACTCATCCATATCCAACGTACGACGCGCGTTTACGTAATTTCTTTTTATTATTTGTGCATGATAGTTATTTTATAAGTAATAATTTTTACGTATTATTAATTTTGGTGACGGTAGTTACGTATTATTAGTTTATAAATCAATAATAGTATATACATGTAGAGTAAATACTGTTGGTAATTACTCACGCGGATAGGATATTAATAAATTTAGTAGATATAATTTAGTAAAAATTATATATAATATGTAATGTTTAGATAAATATATGTCAGAATCCGATAGTTCAGATATTGACACTAGTTCTGCGGACAGTTCAATAAAAGTTGAAAAATATAACTCTAGGAAAGAATTAAAAGAGGCAGTTTTAAAAGACGCTGTAAAGAAAGAATTTTTAGAACAAACTAGGAAACACATAGTTAAAACTGAAAAAACTGTTAAGAAAAAGTTAGTAAGAACACATAGTTTAACAGAACAGATAGGTACCGCGCCACGAAAACAAACCGTAGGTCGTTTAGGTACTAGGTCAGACTCAAGCGTAATTCACGTGCAGTTAGAGTCAGTGGTTAAGAAAAAAATGAGTGAAATGGATTTAGATAAAGCAATTGCTATGATACCTATTTGCACGGGCTAAAAGGACGTAGCCGAATTTATAAATATTTGTGAAATCGCAATTAAAGAGACAACGGAAGCAGATACACCGATATTATTAAAAATAATTACTTCTAAGTTAACAGGAAATGCGTCAGAAGTAACAAAATATCGAAATTTAGAAACATGGGGAGCAATAAAAACAATATTAGAAGGGGCATTCGAACAAAAAGTATCGGAGAGGGCCCTATCAATAGCTTTAAACACGGCACGTATGGCCGAGGGAGAAAGTGTGGCAAAATTCGCTAGTAGAATCGAAGATTTATATTATAAACTCTGCGCGGCAAGTACGGTAGGTCTAGCTCAGGCCGAGGCAGATATAGTGAAAAAACAAACAAAGAAACAGGCAATGATCATATTTATGACAGGGTTACCTCATCACCTATATACAGTACTGAAAAGTCGAAATCCCAGTACATTGGAACAATGTTTCAAAACGGCGATCGATGAGATGCTCGAATATGGTAGTCAAAAGTAGAAATGGACAAATTGCATTATTTTGGACTTAGAAAATTATCAACAATATAATAAAATTCACAATAAACAACAACTGTCTTTTATTTATTATCAACCACGACTTCAACATCAAATAAAGTGTCTGCGACCTGCATCTATAATATCTTGGCAGCCACTTATCTACTATCAGTACTACGATAGTAGGTACCAAGCTCCCGAGAATATTACAATATCTAGATAAGCGTTTGAGGTGTGTTTATGAAATTTGGAGCACATATGTATCTCGCAAGTCTCAATATATGAGCCAGATTTGACGTGTTTATGTGATATTGTTTTTGAGTTATGAGGGGATCAAAAGTGGCTCCAAATGGTTCGTGTAATATTACACATGGTGCGGTCTCGCCAGCTTGAACCAGTGTTTGGAAAGAACGTCGTTCATGAACGCACGTTCACACGATTACGTTCAACCTATAGTGAACGATACATGAACTTCACTCGTTTTTTGCAAAAAGAACGTGAACGACGTTTATATTTTTAATGAATTTGATCGATTTTTAAAACGTTCAATTTATTTACTATTTAATAAAATATTATATGTATACAATATATTAATTAATTATGTTATAATAATATTTTCATTTTTCCCATTATAATTCTTATAATATTTGTTTGATTGCAAAATATATAAATTACCTAAATACGTGAAATTCCAGTGTCCTGGCTAGACACACAACAACAATAATATTATGATTTCCACGAATTTGTAATAAACCTAGTCGGTTTATCATAATGTAGGTATCCTAGTATTCACTTAATTTTATCACTAGGAAATCCTTATTAAAATGCAACTCAAATAACGTGTCAGATGTTCAAAATTAATTCAGATTCTTTATAAATTAAATATTTAATAATTGTATTTTTATTTTTTGGTTGAGTCGTATACCTATGTTTATGGGTTTTTAATTTTTATATTGACTGAAGGCTAACGATTCATAAAAAAAAAAAAATTAAATGAACGACCCAATAAACGCGTTTGTTTTTTAAAAGAACGTGAACGTGAACGCGTTCGTTTGAAAAAAACACGAGCGTGATCGAGCTCATTTTTGTAGTGAACACTGGCTTGAACTTAGCTTGACAAGCTACCGCGTGTCTACATTCATCACTCCGCTCAGAATCTAAAACAACTTCATGAAGTTTCCTTTAAAATTATAATATTATTTATCGGCAATCATTAATTTTCGTCATAATCAATCATCGTCGCCCGCGCAGATCAACGACGACGCGCGCCGTATGAACAGTACGAACGTATTATAATATAATATCATAATATTCATAACGACTATAGGAGGCGCTACCTAACGGTACCGGCAGTACGGGCATCCACAATCAACTAAGAGAAGAGCCAGAGCGCGCCATGCACTACGGTTCGGGTCTGCGTCCCGGTGCCACGCGATAATAATAATAATTGTTATGATAATGATAATAAAATAATTGTTATGGTTGTGATAGTTGTATCAATGGTTATGGCATCTTAATTCGGGCCCACGGCCCATGCTGAAACATAATACCTCGGCTGCAGCTCTCGACCATTTTGTTCACATATTATTATATTTCACATCAAGCCGGCAAACAATATTTTACAATGTTCGGAATGTTCCGTATTGACGCTGCACCGCGCGCCGTGTTGTTCGTTATCGGCGTTCGATTGCTCCGACTGCTCCGACACCCCGCCCCACCGCTCACCAACGATCCGGCATCGCCAGTCGCCTGTCGCTACCACCGGTCACACACACGTCTGAGCGGTTCGTGTTCGTCCTTCGTCGATCGCCGCCGACCTATTATTTTTACGCGTGACGACTAACGGCGGTGATGCCAACAACAACAACAACAACAAGTAATAATAATGATATTCCATACATCGGGGCTGCGCGGCAGCGACGATAAAATATGGATTGCAGCGCACGACAAACGGAAATCCAACGCAGAAAATAATAATAATTACTAATGTTGAAACATCTTAACGGCGTTCAAATTTTTCCGTTTTGGCAGTGAACATTTTCGTACATTATCGTTTTTGCGTATCGCACGATACCTACCTATCATGTTATTAAAAGGAGAGGCGATTATTTTTATATCTGAAGTTCTACAGGTTTTTCAAATTTTTCGAAAAACACCGAAAATTCGTTTGCCACTAACAGTCGGACTGGGCGTCTACCTTGGAGGTAAGTCGAGTTTGGAATTCGAAATTCGGAGTTAGGAGATAATATTTTTTTTATGTTTTAGTTTAATTTGTCTGTCACAATTATGCGGTATGCAATGGTGAAAAACCACAGCAGGAATTTATACTTATTTCTACATATTTGATGATTCATTTTTGTAATCATTGTTTGGTAATAACATGTTTATATGAATACAGAATGAGGTATGTCTCAGAATATAACTAGAGGTGGTTGCTAATTTTTTTTAAAGTTTTAATGTTGTGTATCTATTATTATTTTGATTCTACAGGTATAGAGATGAGCTAGTACAGTCCAGTATGTAGTATGCAAGGGTGATTAATCATAAGACCCAAGATAACGACAAGATGAAACTTTTATAATCATTGGTGTATCAAGATTGTAAGCAACATTCTATACTTATTTCTATTTAATAATTTATTTTATTTTAGGTTATAACTTGTTTATATAAATGAATAATGTCTCAGAACAACTATAGGAGGTTGCTAATTTTTTTTTAAGTTTAAAAGTTGTGTATTTAGAATTATTTTGATTTTGCAGGCATAGTGGAGGATTGTGCAGTCGATTATGTGGTATGCAATGGTGAACCATCGTAAAACTCCAGATAATAACCTGATGAAATAAAATCACAAGAGGTGTATCAAGATTGTAAGGAACATTTTAAACTTATTTCTATTTTAAAATCAACTTTTTTTGGTAGTTAATTGTTTATATGAATGAGGAATGTCTTAGAAAATACCTAAGACGATGTTGCTAATTTTTTAAAAGTTTGAAAGTAGTGTATTTATAGTTATTTTGATTTTACAGGTATACAGATGGGTTAATACAGTATGTGGTATGCAAAAGTGATTAACCATAAAACTCAAGATAACAACAAGATGAAACCTTTATCATAGCTGGAGTATCAAAATTGTAAGTAAAATGTTATGCTTATTCTTATTATGCAATTATTTCTTTATTAGGTTATTACTAGACCACAGGATTATATTATGCACTTAAAATGTACGAAATATGCATGCATTTATGCACTAATTTTCATTAAAATATGCAAAAATATTTATGTTAATAAAATTCTATACATATTTATATTACATAATTTTAATTTTGTTTGGTAATAACTTATTTATATGAATGGGGAATGTCTCAGAAAATGCCTAGAGAATGTTGCTAATTTTTTTAAAGTTTGGAAAGTAGTGTATTTTTAATTATTTTGATTTTACAGGTATACAGATTGGTTAGTACAGTCCAGTAAGCTGTATGGAGAGGCGAAAAATCATAAAACTCCAGATAATAATCTGAAGAAATCTAAATCACGGGAGGTGTATCAAGATTGTAAGTAACATTCTATACTTATTTCTATTACATAATTTTAATTTTTGTTTGGTAATAACTTATTTATACGAATGAAGAATGTCTCAGAAAATGCCTAGAGGATGTTGCTAATTTTTTGAAAATTTGAAAGTAGTGTATTTATAATTATTTTGATTTTACAGGTATACAGATGGGTTAATACAGTCCAGTATGTGGTATGCAAGAGTGATTAATCATAAGACTCGAGATAACAACAAGATGAAACCTTTATCATGGCTGGTGTATCAAAATTGTAAGTAAAATGTTATGCATATTCTTATTATGTATTTATTTCTTTTTTAGGTTATGACTAGAGCCCGGGATTATATTATGCACTTAAAATGTACGAAATATGCATGCATTTATGCACTAATTTTCATTAAAATATGCAAAAAATTAAATTTTTTTAGTTTAAAAAAGTATATAGTTCATTAAATAATTAATATGGAACAAAAATATGTATGTAGTTGAAATAATTTAACTGTATTTTGTATAGCATTGCATTTTGAACATTCACTCATCTAAAAAAAAAAAGTCATGAACGAAAATCAATTTAAATAAATTTAGTATATTTTTATAACATTTCTAAGTTACCTGAAGAGTTACAGTTGACTACTAAAGACTTGGATATATTTTCAAATAAAAATGCAAGTCGGTTTTCAGTAAAGATATTCTTGAATCGAGAAAAACTTTGTTCTACATCCATTGAAGACATCGGGGCATACTTATAATTAGGGCCCGGATTTATATGCAAATGCATGTTCTTCTACAATTCACCTAGAATAATTTTGATTATAAATGTCGACGTTTCGTAATGTGTAGATTCTATGGTTCAATTTTTTTTTTGCATATTTTTGCATATTTGAATGAAAATGCATATTTATTGATAGTTGCATAAATGTTGCATATTCTACAATTCATAGAATTTACGTCTGTAAAGATACCTACTGTCGATTATAATTTATAAATAACACGTTATACATCGATAAGTTCATATGTCAATCGACATCATCGTTATCGACGGCCGACGAATGACGACAAATATTGGATTTTCTAATGGTAAATTTATTATTACCTAAACACGTTCACATTAGATAACAGTATAGTATACTGTACAATACGTATTGGGTAACACAGAATTTAGTTTTAGTATGGTCTTTATTTTGCGTAGGTAGTGTACAGTGTACGGAATATTTTGTTTAAAAAATCTAACTTGCGACTTTTATTTTTATATAATGCCTAAAGTAAATAATGCTTCCCGGTACGTAAATGAATATCCAAACATATTTAAAACAGACGGAAATATTTTATTTTGCAATTTTTGTTGTGTAAATGTATCATGTAACAGAAAGTTTCAAGTAGTACAACATTTACAAACTGCAAAACATATATCGAATCGCAGATTCAAAGAAGAAAAGACCACTCAACCTTTCATAAAAAAACATTTAATCAGGTCAGAACTAATAATCAAAATACAAACGAGTTTAACAAAGATTTATGTAATTTTATGGTGGCTAACGATAGTTCACTTTTTAAACTCCAATTAAAATCCTCAGTTTAAATTGTTTTTTGAAAAATATCTAAAACTCAAATTACCAGATGAATCTACCCTCCGAAAGAACTATTCCCCTTTTTGCTATGATGAAGTCTTATGTAAAATTAGGAATGAAATAGGGAACAGTCCAATTTGAGTTTCCATCGATGAGACAATTGATGTACAGGGACGATATGTTGCTAGTGTCATAATTGGGAAATTATCATCTGAAGAATGTACAAAACCAATTGTTTTAACGGTTGAGCAATTACAAAAGGCAAATTTTCAAACAATTTCCCAATTATTTAATGACTCCATAAGTATTTTATGGCCAGAAAAAATATTTCATGAAAAAGTACTGTTGTATGTAACAGATGCTGTTCCGTACATGGTTAAATCTGGCGAAGCTCTTAAAGTATTTTACCCTAAATTAATTCATGTAACGTGCATGGCTCATTGACTACACAGAGTAGTTGAAGCCATAAGAGAAAAATATCAAAATGTCGATTGATTAATTTCAAATACTAAAAAGATATTTTTAAAAGCACCTTCACGTGTAAATACTTTCAAAGAAATGTATCCCAATTTGAGTTTACCTCCACAACCTCCACAAATTAAATTCAAAGAAGGAGGGCCAGGAATAGATTTCGCTAGATCTAAATTTACAAATGTGTTGTCAAAAAATCGTGGATATTCTACATTGAAAAAAATCGATGATATAATCAACAGCGAGGTAACTGAATGTGGTGAAGACGAGGAACTGTCAGTTGAAGATTTATCAAGTTTTAAATATGCCCCAATTGTATCTTGTGACGTGGAAAGAAGTTTTTCCAAGTACAACAGAATGCTTTGAGACAATCGTAGGAGTTTTCAATTCGAAAACTTGAAATCCATATTTGTTACTTCATGCTGGTACTCGTCCAATAATAATAATTAATAAATAATAATTTAATATAAATAGAAAATAGTAATACTTTAATTAATTTATAACACTTTTATACTTACACAATGTCATTAATTTTTTTCATTTTTATTAATAAACAATTTTTATACATAATATATTGTGAATTTGTAAAAACATTCATTTTGCATATTTTTTGCATATTCATGATATGAATCTGCATATTTTATAGATTTTTATTGCATATACATCCGGGCCCTACTTATAATATATCAAGTGACTGCATGAATAGTCTCTGGTATATTGTTCATTAAAGTGTTTTCTTCAGTTAAAACTTTGGATTTTTTTGATAACTGCCGAAATCTGTCTTTTTTTTCAACGACATTTTTAAATGTATTTATATTTCAACATCTTTTGTACAAGATACCACTTTAAATTTATTTTTAATATTTTCAACAATTTTAATACAATCATTTAACGGAAGATCTTGCTTTTCTTTCGTAACGGCTGTTTTTAGTATTCCATAATTTGAATAAATTAATATGTAGGACATAGTGTTAGGTATTAGCATATGCATTATATTTAAAAAACAAAGCTAAAATATGCATAAAAAATTAAAATGGTCCAAATTTGCAAAAAAATGCAACATACCAACATTAGTTTAAGATTTAAATTTGTAGCTTATCCAGCTACTTTTTGGACTGTTAAAAAATAATAAGGAAATGCATATAAATCCGGGCCCTGATTATTACATATTTATATGAATAGGAAATGTATCAGAATATGCCTAGAGATAGTTGCTAATTTTTTTAAAAGTTTGAATGTTGTGTATTTATTGTTATTTTGATTTTACAGGTATAGAGATGGGTTAGTACAGTCCAGTAAGCTGTATGTAAAGGCAAAAAATCATAAAACTTCAGATAATAATCTGAAGAAATCTAAATCACGGGAGGTGTATCAATATTGTAAGTACAATTCTATACTTATTTATATTATATAATTTTAATTTTGTTTGGTAATAACTTATTTATATGAATGGTGATTGGTGAATGTCTCAGAAAATGCCTAGAGAATGTTGCTAATTTTTTTAAAGTTTGGAAAGTAGTGTATTTTTAATTATTTTGATTTTACAGGTATACAGATGGGTTAGTACAGTCCAGTAAGCTGTATGGAGAGGCGAAAAATCATTAAACTCCAGATAATAATCTGATGAAATCTACATCATGGCAGGTATATCAAGATTATAAGTAACATTCTATACTTATTTCTATTTAATAATTGATTTATGTTTGGTAGTAAATTGTTCATAAAAATTTGTTATTTTCCAGAATATCCCTAGAAAAAGTTGCTTTTTTTTTAAAGAAGTTTGAATGTTGTGTATTTATAATTATTTCTACTTTCCAGGTATAGTGGAGGATTTGTGGTGTGCAATGGCAAAACATCATAAAACTTCGGATAATAACCTGAAGAAATCTAAATCACGGGAGGTGTATCAAGATTGTAAGTAACATTCTATACTTATTTCTATTACATAATTTTAATTTTTGTTTGGTAATAACTTATTTATACGAATGAAGAATGTCTCAGAAAATGCCTAGAGGATGTTGCTAATTTTTTGAAAATTTGAAAGTGGTGTATTTATAATTATTTTGATTTTACAGGTATACAGATGGGTTAATACAGTCCAGTATGTGGTATGCAAGAGTGATTAATCATAAGACTCGAGATAACAACAAGATGAAACCTTTATCATGGCTGGTGTATCAAAATTGTAAGTAAAATGTTATGCATATTCTTATTATGTATTTATTTCTTTTTTAGGTTATGACTAGAGCCCGGGATTATATTATGCACTTAAAATGTACGAAATATGCATGCATTTATGCACTAATTTTCATTAAAATATGCAAAAAATTAAATTTTTTTAGTTTAAAAAAGTATATAGTTCATTAAATAATTAATATGGAACAAAAATATGTATGTAGTTGAAATAATTTAACTGTATTTTGTATAGCATTGCATTTTGAACATTCACTCATCTAAAAAAAAAAAGTCATGAACGAAAATCAATTTAAATAAATTTAGTATATTTTTATAACATTTCTAAGTTACCTGAAGAGTTACAGTTGACTACTAAAGACTTGGATATATTTTCAAATAAAAATGCAAGTCGGTTTTCAGTAAAGATATTCTTGAATCGAGAAAAACTTTGTTCTACATCCATTGAAGACATCGGGGCATACTTATAATTAGGGCCCGGATTTATATGCAAATGCATGTTCTTCTACAATTCACCTAGAATAATTTTGATTATAAATGTCGACGTTTCGTAATGTGTAGATTCTATGGTTCAATTTTTTTTTTGCATATTTTTGCATATTTGAATGAAAATGCATATTTATTGATAGTTGCATAAATGTTGCATATTCTACAATTCATAGAATTTACGTCTGTAAAGATACCTACTGTCGATTATAATTTATAAATAACACGTTATACATCGATAAGTTCATATGTCAATCGACATCATCGTTATCGACGGCCGACGAATGACGACAAATATTGGATTTTCTAATGGTAAATTTATTATTACCTAAACACGTTCACATTAGATAACAGTATAGTATACTGTACAATACGTATTGGGTAACACAGAATTTAGTTTTAGTATGGTCTTTATTTTGCGTAGGTAGTGTACAGTGTACGGAATATTTTGTTTAAAAAATCTAACTTGCGACTTTTATTTTTATATAATGCCTAAAGTAAATAATGCTTCCCGGTACGTAAATGAATATCCAAACATATTTAAAACAGACGGAAATATTTTATTTTGCAATTTTTGTTGTGTAAATGTATCATGTAACAGAAAGTTTCAAGTAGTACAACATTTACAAACTGCAAAACATATATCGAATCGCAGATTCAAAGAAGAAAAGACCACTCAACCTTTCATAAAAAAACATTTAATCAGGTCAGAACTAATAATCAAAATACAAACGAGTTTAACAAAGATTTATGTAATTTTATGGTGGCTAACGATAGTTCACTTTTTAAACTCCAATTAAAATCCTCAGTTTAAATTGTTTTTTGAAAAATATCTAAAACTCAAATTACCAGATGAATCTACCCTCCGAAAGAACTATTCCCCTTTTTGCTATGATGAAGTCTTATGTAAAATTAGGAATGAAATAGGGAACAGTCCAATTTGAGTTTCCATCGATGAGACAATTGATGTACAGGGACGATATGTTGCTAGTGTCATAATTGGGAAATTATCATCTGAAGAATGTACAAAACCAATTGTTTTAACGGTTGAGCAATTACAAAAGGCAAATTTTCAAACAATTTCCCAATTATTTAATGACTCCATAAGTATTTTATGGCCAGAAAAAATATTTCATGAAAAAGTACTGTTGTATGTAACAGATGCTGTTCCGTACATGGTTAAATCTGGCGAAGCTCTTAAAGTATTTTACCCTAAATTAATTCATGTAACGTGCATGGCTCATTGACTACACAGAGTAGTTGAAGCCATAAGAGAAAAATATCAAAATGTCGATTGATTAATTTCAAATACTAAAAAGATATTTTTAAAAGCACCTTCACGTGTAAATACTTTCAAAGAAATGTATCCCAATTTGAGTTTACCTCCACAACCTCCACAAATTAAATTCAAAGAAGGAGGGCCAGGAATAGATTTCGCTAGATCTAAATTTACAAATGTGTTGTCAAAAAATCGTGGATATTCTACATTGAAAAAAATCGATGATATAATCAACAGCGAGGTAACTGAATGTGGTGAAGACGAGGAACTGTCAGTTGAAGATTTATCAAGTTTTAAATATGCCCCAATTGTATCTTGTGACGTGGAAAGAAGTTTTTCCAAGTACAACAGAATGCTTTGAGACAATCGTAGGAGTTTTCAATTCGAAAACTTGAAATCCATATTTGTTACTTCATGCTGGTACTCGTCCAATAATAATAATTAATAAATAATAATTTAATATAAATAGAAAATAGTAATACTTTAATTAATTTATAACACTTTTATACTTACACAATGTCATTAATTTTTTTCATTTTTATTAATAAACAATTTTTATACATAATATATTGTGAATTTGTAAAAACATTCATTTTGCATATTTTTTGCATATTCATGATATGAATCTGCATATTTTATAGATTTTTATTGCATATACATCCGGGCCCTACTTATAATATATCAAGTGACTGCATGAATAGTCTCTGGTATATTGTTCATTAAAGTGTTTTCTTCAGTTAAAACTTTGGATTTTTTTGATAACTGCCGAAATCTGTCTTTTTTTTCAACGACATTTTTAAATGTATTTATATTTCAACATCTTTTGTACAAGATACCACTTTAAATTTATTTTTAATATTTTCAACAATTTTAATACAATCATTTAACGGAAGATCTTGCTTTTCTTTCGTAACGGCTGTTTTTAGTATTCCATAATTTGAATAAATTAATATGTAGGACATAGTGTTAGGTATTAGCATATGCATTATATTTAAAAAACAAAGCTAAAATATGCATAAAAAATTAAAATGGTCCAAATTTGCAAAAAAATGCAACATACCAACATTAGTTTAAGATTTAAATTTGTAGCTTATCCAGCTACTTTTTGGACTGTTAAAAAATAATAAGGAAATGCATATAAATCCGGGCCCTGATTATTACATATTTATATGAATAGGAAATGTATCAGAATATGCCTAGAGATAGTTGCTAATTTTTTTAAAAGTTTGAATGTTGTGTATTTATTGTTATTTTGATTTTACAGGTATAGAGATGGGTTAGTACAGTCCAGTAAGCTGTATGTAAAGGCAAAAAATCATAAAACTTCAGATAATAATCTGAAGAAATCTAAATCACGGGAGGTGTATCAATATTGTAAGTACAATTCTATACTTATTTATATTATATAATTTTAATTTTGTTTGGTAATAACTTATTTATATGAATGGTGATTGGTGAATGTCTCAGAAAATGCCTAGAGAATGTTGCTAATTTTTTTAAAGTTTGGAAAGTAGTGTATTTTTAATTATTTTGATTTTACAGGTATACAGATGGGTTAGTACAGTCCAGTAAGCTGTATGGAGAGGCGAAAAATCATTAAACTCCAGATAATAATCTGATGAAATCTACATCATGGCAGGTATATCAAGATTATAAGTAACATTCTATACTTATTTCTATTTAATAATTGATTTATGTTTGGTAGTAAATTGTTCATAAAAATTTGTTATTTTCCAGAATATCCCTAGAAAAAGTTGCTTTTTTTTTAAAGAAGTTTGAATGTTGTGTATTTATAATTATTTCTACTTTCCAGGTATAGTGGAGGATTTGTGGTGTGCAATGGCAAAACATCATAAAACTTCGGATAATAACCTGAAGAAATCTAAATCACGGGAGGTGTATCAAGATTGTAAGTAACATTCTATACTTATTTCTATTACATAATTTTAATTTTTGTTTGGTAATAACTTATTTATACGAATGAAGAATGTCTCAGAAAATGCCTAGAGGATGTTGCTAATTTTTTGAAAATTTGAAAGTGGTGTATTTATAATTATTTTGATTTTACAGGTATACAGATGGGTTAATACAGTCCAGTATGTGGTATGCAAGAGTGATTAATCATAAGACTCGAGATAACAACAAGATGAAACCTTTATCATGGCTGGTGTATCAAAATTGTAAGTAAAATGTTATGCATATTCTTATTATGTATTTATTTCTTTTTTAGGTTATGACTAGAGCCAGGGATTATATTATGCACTTAAAATGTACGAAATATGCATGCATTTATGCACTAATTTTCATTAAAATATGCAAAAAATTAAATTTTTTTAGTTTAAAAAAGTATATAGTTCATTAAATAATTAATATGGAACAAAAATATGTATGTAGTTGAAATAATTTAACTGTATTTTGTATAGCATTGCATTTTGAACATTCACTCATCTAAAAAAAAAAAGTCATGAACGAAAATCAATTTAAATAAATTTAGTATATTTTTATAACATTTCTAAGTTACCTGAAGAGTTACAGTTGACTACTAAAGACTTGGATATATTTTCAAATAAAAATGCAAGTCGGTTTTCAGTAAAGATATTCTTGAATCGAGAAAAACTTTGTTCTACATCCATTGAAGACATCGGGGCATACTTATAATTAGGGCCCGGATTTATATGCAAATGCATGTTCTTCTACAATTCACCTAGAATAATTTTGATTATAAATGTCGACGTTTCGTAATGTGTAGATTCTATGGTTCAATTTTTTTTTTGCATATTTTTGCATATTTGAATGAAAATGCATATTTATTGATAGTTGCATAAATGTTGCATATTCTACAATTCATAGAATTTACGTCTGTAAAGATACCTACTGTCGATTATAATTTATAAATAACACGTTATACATCGATAAGTTCATATGTCAATCGACATCATCGTTATCGACGGCCGACGAATGACGACAAATATTGGATTTTCTAATGGTAAATTTATTATTACCTAAACACGTTCACATTAGATAACAGTATAGTATACTGTACAATACGTATTGGGTAACACAGAATTTAGTTTTAGTATGGTCTTTATTTTGCGTAGGTAGTGTACAGTGTACGGAATATTTTGTTTAAAAAATCTAACTTGCGACTTTTATTTTTATATAATGCCTAAAGTAAATAATGCTTCCCGGTACGTAAATGAATATCCAAACATATTTAAAACAGACGGAAATATTTTATTTTGCAATTTTTGTTGTGTAAATGTATCATGTAACAGAAAGTTTCAAGTAGTACAACATTTACAAACTGCAAAACATATATCGAATCGCAGATTCAAAGAAGAAAAGACCACTCAACCTTTCATAAAAAAACATTTAATCAGGTCAGAACTAATAATCAAAATACAAACGAGTTTAACAAAGATTTATGTAATTTTATGGTGGCTAACGATAGTTCACTTTTTAAACTCCAATTAAAATCCTCAGTTTAAATTGTTTTTTGAAAAATATCTAAAACTCAAATTACCAGATGAATCTACCCTCCGAAAGAACTATTCCCCTTTTTGCTATGATGAAGTCTTATGTAAAATTAGGAATGAAATAGGGAACAGTCCAATTTGAGTTTCCATCGATGAGACAATTGATGTACAGGGACGATATGTTGCTAGTGTCATAATTGGGAAATTATCATCTGAAGAATGTACAAAACCAATTGTTTTAACGGTTGAGCAATTACAAAAGGCAAATTTTCAAACAATTTCCCAATTATTTAATGACTCCATAAGTATTTTATGGCCAGAAAAAATATTTCATGAAAAAGTACTGTTGTATGTAACAGATGCTGTTCCGTACATGGTTAAATCTGGCGAAGCTCTTAAAGTATTTTACCCTAAATTAATTCATGTAACGTGCATGGCTCATTGACTACACAGAGTAGTTGAAGCCATAAGAGAAAAATATCAAAATGTCGATTGATTAATTTCAAATACTAAAAAGATATTTTTAAAAGCACCTTCACGTGTAAATACTTTCAAAGAAATGTATCCCAATTTGAGTTTACCTCCACAACCTCCACAAATTAAATTCAAAGAAGGAGGGCCAGGAATAGATTTCGCTAGATCTAAATTTACAAATGTGTTGTCAAAAAATCGTGGATATTCTACATTGAAAAAAATCGATGATATAATCAACAGCGAGGTAACTGAATGTGGTGAAGACGAGGAACTGTCAGTTGAAGATTTATCAAGTTTTAAATATGCCCCAATTGTATCTTGTGACGTGGAAAGAAGTTTTTCCAAGTACAACAGAATGCTTTGAGACAATCGTAGGAGTTTTCAATTCGAAAACTTGAAATCCATATTTGTTACTTCATGCTGGTACTCGTCCAATAATAATAATTAATAAATAATAATTTAATATAAATAGAAAATAGTAATACTTTAATTAATTTATAACACTTTTATACTTACACAATGTCATTAATTTTTTTCATTTTTATTAATAAACAATTTTTATACATAATATATTGTGAATTTGTAAAAACATTCATTTTGCATATTTTTTGCATATTCATGATATGAATCTGCATATTTTATAGATTTTTATTGCATATACATCCGGGCCCTACTTATAATATATCAAGTGACTGCATGAATAGTCTCTGGTATATTGTTCATTAAAGTGTTTTCTTCAGTTAAAACTTTGGATTTTTTTGATAACTGCCGAAATCTGTCTTTTTTTTCAACGACATTTTTAAATGTATTTATATTTCAACATCTTTTGTACAAGATACCACTTTAAATTTATTTTTAATATTTTCAACAATTTTAATACAATCATTTAACGGAAGATCTTGCTTTTCTTTCGTAACGGCTGTTTTTAGTATTCCATAATTTGAATAAATTAATATGTAGGACATAGTGTTAGGTATTAGCATATGCATTATATTTAAAAAACAAAGCTAAAATATGCATAAAAAATTAAAATGGTCCAAATTTGCAAAAAAATGCAACATACCAACATTAGTTTAAGATTTAAATTTGTAGCTTATCCAGCTACTTTTTGGACTGTTAAAAAATAATAAGGAAATGCATATAAATCCGGGCCCTGATTATTACATATTTATATGAATAGGAAATGTATCAGAATATGCCTAGAGATAGTTGCTAATTTTTTTAAAAGTTTGAATGTTGTGTATTTATTGTTATTTTGATTTTACAGGTATAGAGATGGGTTAGTACAGTCCAGTAAGCTGTATGTAAAGGCAAAAAATCATAAAACTTCAGATAATAATCTGAAGAAATCTAAATCACGGGAGGTGTATCAATATTGTAAGTACAATTCTATACTTATTTATATTATATAATTTTAATTTTGTTTGGTAATAACTTATTTATATGAATGGTGATTGGTGAATGTCTCAGAAAATGCCTAGAGAATGTTGCTAATTTTTTTAAAGTTTGGAAAGTAGTGTATTTTTAATTATTTTGATTTTACAGGTATACAGATGGGTTAGTACAGTCCAGTAAGCTGTATGGAGAGGCGAAAAATCATTAAACTCCAGATAATAATCTGATGAAATCTACATCATGGCAGGTATATCAAGATTATAAGTAACATTCTATACTTATTTCTATTTAATAATTGATTTATGTTTGGTAGTAAATTGTTCATAAAAATTTGTTATTTTCCAGAATATCCCTAGAAAAAGTTGCTTTTTTTTTAAAGAAGTTTGAATGTTGTGTATTTATAATTATTTCTACTTTCCAGGTATAGTGGAGGATTTGTGGTGTGCAATGGCAAAACATCATAAAACTTCGGATAATAACCTGAAGAAATCTAAATCACGGGAGGTGTATCAAGATTGTAAGTAACATTCTATACTTATTTCTATTACATAATTTTAATTTTTGTTTGGTAATAACTTATTTATACGAATGAAGAATGTCTCAGAAAATGCCTAGAGGATGTTGCTAATTTTTTGAAAATTTGAAAGTGGTGTATTTATAATTATTTTGATTTTACAGGTATACAGATGGGTTAATACAGTCCAGTATGTGGTATGCAAGAGTGATTAATCATAAGACTCGAGATAACAACAAGATGAAACCTTTATCATGGCTGGTGTATCAAAATTGTAAGTAAAATGTTATGCATATTCTTATTATGTATTTATTTCTTTTTTAGGTTATGACTAGAGCCAGGGATTATATTATGCACTTAAAATGTACGAAATATGCATGCATTTATGCACTAATTTTCATTAAAATATGCAAAAAATTAAATTTTTTTAGTTTAAAAAAGTATATAGTTCATTAAATAATTAATATGGAACAAAAATATGTATGTAGTTGAAATAATTTAACTGTATTTTGTATAGCATTGCATTTTGAACATTCACTCATCTAAAAAAAAAAAGTCATGAACGAAAATCAATTTAAATAAATTTAGTATATTTTTATAACATTTCTAAGTTACCTGAAGAGTTACAGTTGACTACTAAAGACTTGGATATATTTTCAAATAAAAATGCAAGTCGGTTTTCAGTAAAGATATTCTTGAATCGAGAAAAACTTTGTTCTACATCCATTGAAGACATCGGGGCATACTTATAATTAGGGCCCGGATTTATATGCAAATGCATGTTCTTCTACAATTCACCTAGAATAATTTTGATTATAAATGTCGACGTTTCGTAATGTGTAGATTCTATGGTTCAATTTTTTTTTTGCATATTTTTGCATATTTGAATGAAAATGCATATTTATTGATAGTTGCATAAATGTTGCATATTCTACAATTCATAGAATTTACGTCTGTAAAGATACCTACTGTCGATTATAATTTATAAATAACACGTTATACATCGATAAGTTCATATGTCAATCGACATCATCGTTATCGACGGCCGACGAATGACGACAAATATTGGATTTTCTAATGGTAAATTTATTATTACCTAAACACGTTCACATTAGATAACAGTATAGTATACTGTACAATACGTATTGGGTAACACAGAATTTAGTTTTAGTATGGTCTTTATTTTGCGTAGGTAGTGTACAGTGTACGGAATATTTTGTTTAAAAAATCTAACTTGCGACTTTTATTTTTATATAATGCCTAAAGTAAATAATGCTTCCCGGTACGTAAATGAATATCCAAACATATTTAAAACAGACGGAAATATTTTATTTTGCAATTTTTGTTGTGTAAATGTATCATGTAACAGAAAGTTTCAAGTAGTACAACATTTACAAACTGCAAAACATATATCGAATCGCAGATTCAAAGAAGAAAAGACCACTCAACCTTTCATAAAAAAACATTTAATCAGGTCAGAACTAATAATCAAAATACAAACGAGTTTAACAAAGATTTATGTAATTTTATGGTGGCTAACGATAGTTCACTTTTTAAACTCCAATTAAAATCCTCAGTTTAAATTGTTTTTTGAAAAATATCTAAAACTCAAATTACCAGATGAATCTACCCTCCGAAAGAACTATTCCCCTTTTTGCTATGATGAAGTCTTATGTAAAATTAGGAATGAAATAGGGAACAGTCCAATTTGAGTTTCCATCGATGAGACAATTGATGTACAGGGACGATATGTTGCTAGTGTCATAATTGGGAAATTATCATCTGAAGAATGTACAAAACCAATTGTTTTAACGGTTGAGCAATTACAAAAGGCAAATTTTCAAACAATTTCCCAATTATTTAATGACTCCATAAGTATTTTATGGCCAGAAAAAATATTTCATGAAAAAGTACTGTTGTATGTAACAGATGCTGTTCCGTACATGGTTAAATCTGGCGAAGCTCTTAAAGTATTTTACCCTAAATTAATTCATGTAACGTGCATGGCTCATTGACTACACAGAGTAGTTGAAGCCATAAGAGAAAAATATCAAAATGTCGATTGATTAATTTCAAATACTAAAAAGATATTTTTAAAAGCACCTTCACGTGTAAATACTTTCAAAGAAATGTATCCCAATTTGAGTTTACCTCCACAACCTCCACAAATTAAATTCAAAGAAGGAGGGCCAGGAATAGATTTCGCTAGATCTAAATTTACAAATGTGTTGTCAAAAAATCGTGGATATTCTACATTGAAAAAAATCGATGATATAATCAACAGCGAGGTAACTGAATGTGGTGAAGACGAGGAACTGTCAGTTGAAGATTTATCAAGTTTTAAATATGCCCCAATTGTATCTTGTGACGTGGAAAGAAGTTTTTCCAAGTACAACAGAATGCTTTGAGACAATCGTAGGAGTTTTCAATTCGAAAACTTGAAATCCATATTTGTTACTTCATGCTGGTACTCGTCCAATAATAATAATTAATAAATAATAATTTAATATAAATAGAAAATAGTAATACTTTAATTAATTTATAACACTTTTATACTTACACAATGTCATTAATTTTTTTCATTTTTATTAATAAACAATTTTTATACATAATATATTGTGAATTTGTAAAAACATTCATTTTGCATATTTTTTGCATATTCATGATATGAATCTGCATATTTTATAGATTTTTATTGCATATACATCCGGGCCCTACTTATAATATATCAAGTGACTGCATGAATAGTCTCTGGTATATTGTTCATTAAAGTGTTTTCTTCAGTTAAAACTTTGGATTTTTTTGATAACTGCCGAAATCTGTCTTTTTTTTCAACGACATTTTTAAATGTATTTATATTTCAACATCTTTTGTACAAGATACCACTTTAAATTTATTTTTAATATTTTCAACAATTTTAATACAATCATTTAACGGAAGATCTTGCTTTTCTTTCGTAACGGCTGTTTTTAGTATTCCATAATTTGAATAAATTAATATGTAGGACATAGTGTTAGGTATTAGCATATGCATTATATTTAAAAAACAAAGCTAAAATATGCATAAAAAATTAAAATGGTCCAAATTTGCAAAAAAATGCAACATACCAACATTAGTTTAAGATTTAAATTTGTAGCTTATCCAGCTACTTTTTGGACTGTTAAAAAATAATAAGGAAATGCATATAAATCCGGGCCCTGATTATTACATATTTATATGAATAGGAAATGTATCAGAATATGCCTAGAGATAGTTGCTAATTTTTTTAAAAGTTTGAATGTTGTGTATTTATTGTTATTTTGATTTTACAGGTATAGAGATGGGTTAGTACAGTCCAGTAAGCTGTATGTAAAGGCAAAAAATCATAAAACTTCAGATAATAATCTGAAGAAATCTAAATCACGGGAGGTGTATCAATATTGTAAGTACAATTCTATACTTATTTATATTATATAATTTTAATTTTGTTTGGTAATAACTTATTTATATGAATGGTGATTGGTGAATGTCTCAGAAAATGCCTAGAGAATGTTGCTAATTTTTTTAAAGTTTGGAAAGTAGTGTATTTTTAATTATTTTGATTTTACAGGTATACAGATGGGTTAGTACAGTCCAGTAAGCTGTATGGAGAGGCGAAAAATCATTAAACTCCAGATAATAATCTGATGAAATCTACATCATGGCAGGTATATCAAGATTATAAGTAACATTCTATACTTATTTCTATTTAATAATTGATTTATGTTTGGTAGTAAATTGTTCATAAAAATTTGTTATTTTCCAGAATATCCCTAGAAAAAGTTGCTTTTTTTTTAAAGAAGTTTGAATGTTGTGTATTTATAATTATTTCTACTTTCCAGGTATAGTGGAGGATTTGTGGTGTGCAATGGCAAAACATCATAAAACTTCGGATAATAACCTGAAGAAATCTAAATCACGGGAGGTGTATCAAGATTGTAAGTAACATTCTATACTTATTTCTATTACATAATTTTAATTTTTGTTTGGTAATAACTTATTTATACGAATGAAGAATGTCTCAGAAAATGCCTAGAGGATGTTGCTAATTTTTTGAAAATTTGAAAGTGGTGTATTTATAATTATTTTGATTTTACAGGTATACAGATGGGTTAATACAGTCCAGTATGTGGTATGCAAGAGTGATTAATCATAAGACTCGAGATAACAACAAGATGAAACCTTTATCATGGCTGGTGTATCAAAATTGTAAGTAAAATGTTATGCATATTCTTATTATGTATTTATTTCTTTTTTAGGTTATGACTAGAGCCCGGGATTATATTATGCACTTAAAATGTACGAAATATGCATGCATTTATGCACTAATTTTCATTAAAATATGCAAAAAATTAAATTTTTTTAGTTTAAAAAAGTATATAGTTCATTAAATAATTAATATGGAACAAAAATATGTATGTAGTTGAAATAATTTAACTGTATTTTGTATAGCATTGCATTTTGAACATTCACTCATCTAAAAAAAAAAAGTCATGAACGAAAATCAATTTAAATAAATTTAGTATATTTTTATAACATTTCTAAGTTACCTGAAGAGTTACAGTTGACTACTAAAGACTTGGATATATTTTCAAATAAAAATGCAAGTCGGTTTTCAGTAAAGATATTCTTGAATCGAGAAAAACTTTGTTCTACATCCATTGAAGACATCGGGGCATACTTATAATTAGGGCCCGGATTTATATGCAAATGCATGTTCTTCTACAATTCACCTAGAATAATTTTGATTATAAATGTCGACGTTTCGTAATGTGTAGATTCTATGGTTCAATTTTTTTTTTGCATATTTTTGCATATTTGAATGAAAATGCATATTTATTGATAGTTGCATAAATGTTGCATATTCTACAATTCATAGAATTTACGTCTGTAAAGATACCTACTGTCGATTATAATTTATAAATAACACGTTATACATCGATAAGTTCATATGTCAATCGACATCATCGTTATCGACGGCCGACGAATGACGACAAATATTGGATTTTCTAATGGTAAATTTATTATTACCTAAACACGTTCACATTAGATAACAGTATAGTATACTGTACAATACGTATTGGGTAACACAGAATTTAGTTTTAGTATGGTCTTTATTTTGCGTAGGTAGTGTACAGTGTACGGAATATTTTGTTTAAAAAATCTAACTTGCGACTTTTATTTTTATATAATGCCTAAAGTAAATAATGCTTCCCGGTACGTAAATGAATATCCAAACATATTTAAAACAGACGGAAATATTTTATTTTGCAATTTTTGTTGTGTAAATGTATCATGTAACAGAAAGTTTCAAGTAGTACAACATTTACAAACTGCAAAACATATATCGAATCGCAGATTCAAAGAAGAAAAGACCACTCAACCTTTCATAAAAAAACATTTAATCAGGTCAGAACTAATAATCAAAATACAAACGAGTTTAACAAAGATTTATGTAATTTTATGGTGGCTAACGATAGTTCACTTTTTAAACTCCAATTAAAATCCTCAGTTTAAATTGTTTTTTGAAAAATATCTAAAACTCAAATTACCAGATGAATCTACCCTCCGAAAGAACTATTCCCCTTTTTGCTATGATGAAGTCTTATGTAAAATTAGGAATGAAATAGGGAACAGTCCAATTTGAGTTTCCATCGATGAGACAATTGATGTACAGGGACGATATGTTGCTAGTGTCATAATTGGGAAATTATCATCTGAAGAATGTACAAAACCAATTGTTTTAACGGTTGAGCAATTACAAAAGGCAAATTTTCAAACAATTTCCCAATTATTTAATGACTCCATAAGTATTTTATGGCCAGAAAAAATATTTCATGAAAAAGTACTGTTGTATGTAACAGATGCTGTTCCGTACATGGTTAAATCTGGCGAAGCTCTTAAAGTATTTTACCCTAAATTAATTCATGTAACGTGCATGGCTCATTGACTACACAGAGTAGTTGAAGCCATAAGAGAAAAATATCAAAATGTCGATTGATTAATTTCAAATACTAAAAAGATATTTTTAAAAGCACCTTCACGTGTAAATACTTTCAAAGAAATGTATCCCAATTTGAGTTTACCTCCACAACCTCCACAAATTAAATTCAAAGAAGGAGGGCCAGGAATAGATTTCGCTAGATCTAAATTTACAAATGTGTTGTCAAAAAATCGTGGATATTCTACATTGAAAAAAATCGATGATATAATCAACAGCGAGGTAACTGAATGTGGTGAAGACGAGGAACTGTCAGTTGAAGATTTATCAAGTTTTAAATATGCCCCAATTGTATCTTGTGACGTGGAAAGAAGTTTTTCCAAGTACAACAGTATGCTTTGAGACAATCGTAGGAGTTTTCAATTCGAAAACTTGAAATCCATATTTGTTACTTCATGCTGGTACTCGTCCAATAATAATAATTAATAAATAATAATTTAATATAAATAGAAAATAGTAATACTTTAATTAATTTATAACACTTTTATACTTACACAATGTCATTAATTTTTTTCATTTTTATTAATAAACAATTTTTATACATAATATATTGTGAATTTGTAAAAACATTCATTTTGCATATTTTTTGCATATTCATGATATGAATCTGCATATTTTATAGATTTTTATTGCATATACATCCGGGCCCTACTTATAATATATCAAGTGACTGCATGAATAGTCTCTGGTATATTGTTCATTAAAGTGTTTTCTTCAGTTAAAACTTTGGATTTTTTTGATAACTGCCGAAATCTGTCTTTTTTTTCAACGACATTTTTAAATGTATTTATATTTCAACATCTTTTGTACAAGATACCACTTTAAATTTATTTTTAATATTTTCAACAATTTTAATACAATCATTTAACGGAAGATCTTGCTTTTCTTTCGTAACGGCTGTTTTTAGTATTCCATAATTTGAATAAATTAATATGTAGGACATAGTGTTAGGTATTAGCATATGCATTATATTTAAAAAACAAAGCTAAAATATGCATAAAAAATTAAAATGGTCCAAATTTGCAAAAAAATGCAACATACCAACATTAGTTTAAGATTTAAATTTGTAGCTTATCCAGCTACTTTTTGGACTGTTAAAAAATAATAAGGAAATGCATATAAATCCGGGCCCTGATTATTACATATTTATATGAATAGGAAATGTATCAGAATATGCCTAGAGATAGTTGCTAATTTTTTTAAAAGTTTGAATGTTGTGTATTTATTGTTATTTTGATTTTACAGGTATAGAGATGGGTTAGTACAGTCCAGTAAGCTGTATGTAAAGGCAAAAAATCATAAAACTTCAGATAATAATCTGAAGAAATCTAAATCACGGGAGGTGTATCAATATTGTAAGTACAATTCTATACTTATTTATATTATATAATTTTAATTTTGTTTGGTAATAACTTATTTATATGAATGGTGATTGGTGAATGTCTCAGAAAATGCCTAGAGAATGTTGCTAATTTTTTTAAAGTTTGGAAAGTAGTGTATTTTTAATTATTTTGATTTTACAGGTATACAGATGGGTTAGTACAGTCCAGTAAGCTGTATGGAGAGGCGAAAAATCATTAAACTCCAGATAATAATCTGATGAAATCTACATCATGGCAGGTATATCAAGATTATAAGTAACATTCTATACTTTTTTCTATTACATAATTTTAATTTTTGTTTGGTAATAACTTATTTATACGAATGAAGAATGTCTCAGATAATGCCTAGAGGATGTTGCTAATTTTTTAAAAATTTGAAAGTAGTGTATTTATAATTATTTTGATTTTACAGGTATAATGGAGGATTTGTGCAGTAAAATATGTGGCATGCAATGGCAAAACATCATAAAACTTCAGATAATAATCTTAAGAGTTCTAAATCACGGGAGGTGTATTAAGATTGTAAGTAACATTCTATACTTATTTATATTACATAATTTTAATTTTTGTTTGGTAATAACTTATTTATACGAATGGGGAATGTCTCAGAAAATGCCTATAGAATGTTATAACAATATGTTTTGATTTTACAATAGATTAACAATAATAATACTAATAATAATAAGTCGGACTTGCTGACTAATACTATTACACTGATTAGTAGAGATTTGAGCTATAATTCTTTTCGACAATTTTGTAATACATCCAGATTTATAGATAAGTTAAACTTTGGAATGTAATTTTTTTTATATATTCGTACTTTCTTTTTTTGTAAGTAATATTTTCTCACCCGCAAAGAATGATACACGGTAAACCTACTACTTTTTAGTACAAAATAACTATTAGTTCATCTTCTATTATAAGGAGATATATGTATCATTGTAGAATAAAAATTACGTGTCATTGAAACTATACATGTGTACAGGAGTTTTTGACAAGGTGTGCAGTATTACTTTAGTAATGGTTATTTGACCTACTACAGTTCAGTAAGATAAATATTGTCTCTATATTATAATAATTAGCTTATAATAAATTTAAAATTTTTATACGCTGTCTTATTGATAATGAAAATAAAGAATATTAGATATAAATTTAATATTATTATTGACTATTGTATAAAATAAAACAATAAATTATTAGTTTACATATTATTGTATATACAACTAATTTTACTTGATATACAATAGCATTTTCATTTATAATGATAATCTTCTCTGTATTTGGTGTCCTCCATATCTAAAGAGTTTGCAATTTCTTGTTCTATAAATATTGTCAGTAAGGCGTATGTTTGAGTTAGATATGTTTATAACTATGATATTATCCAATGCTCAAATTAATAAGGTAGATACTTTTGTAATGCCGTCTTAACAAATGTTATCAGAAATAAAGAGTATTGAAAATATTCTCCCCGTTGATTTAAAAACACCAGTAAAATTTGATTTAAAAAATATTCAAAATAATGAGTGTCAAACTACATTTTATAAATGATAATAAATTAATATTTTCAATGAAAATTCCACTATGTATTATCGATAATTTCAACTTGAATCATATTTTACCTTTTTATGTCCCAATTAATGAATATGGTCAATTATATTTAAATAGTCATTTTTTTTTGTCTTTTTATGAAAATATGTAAGAATCAATTAAATTATATTTAGAGGTTCAAAGAAATTCTAGTGCTGAACCCCCCCTATAAGGTCTAATTTTTGATTAATATACGTTTAATAATGTACCCATAATAATTAAATAATGTATAACTATATAAAATAGTATTTGGATTCCGTAGTAGTTGCAATTGATTTAATTTATATTAGTATATCAATGACTGAACGTTTTTATTCAAGTTGTGATTTAAATCTATTTTGCATATATTATATTGTGTTTTATATTTGGATGAAAAAAAATCCCATTAAGTGGGGGCACTCATTTTGTAGAGGCCCGGAACCCTTGCTCCCCCTAAATCTGCCCAGGGTCTTTTCTCAGAATCATTTTTTGTATACAATAATGATTTTATCTCATTGAATTCAAATTTAATATTTACAATACAGTGACTCTCTAGACAATCTAATGTCCTAAAATGTAGGTATCAGTTAAATAGTTTTTGAAAATATTTAGTTTTCCGTGTGCGCACACACACATAATGCATGTACAAGATAAATTAAAAACCCCCACAGATGTACTATGTAGTCATTGTAGGTACTTCAGATGAATAAGACATATTATTTTATAACTTTTAAGTTAAATCTATCAACTGTTCTACCGTTACCTATGTTAGTAATGATCACCAGTCACCATCCTTGGTCCGTGGTTAAAGCACAGAAATACAGAATAGATGGCAAAAAAACTGTTTTAATTTATTCTGTGGTTTAATCAGCTTTATTGTTTCCAAGGTAGATTGATTGTTACAAAATATAAATAGTATTTGGGTGGGGGGCGGGGTCGGTACTGTATACTTGGTAAATACTGTAGGTTAGGTAAATTTATAAGTGTGATATTAATTGTTTATAGTTATTACATATATCTTTATATAATGCATTATGTATTTATGTATAATATGGTAATACCTACTATGTACATTATAATATTAGGCATGTAAAAAAATAATACCTATTTAGGTAATACATTATTATTTTTTATTTTATTTAAGGCGATAGGATTTATTTTTCTTGAATTTTCTACTCTTTGAAATGAGTAATATGTTTTTAAAAAAAAGTGGATGAGTGGATGTAGCTCTGCCGTATAGTTGGTTACAAGTAAATCAATGTACCTATGATGGATTGTATTAAACTTGAATTCAATGATATTATATCATTGTATAAGAAAAACGTTTCTGAGCGGAGACGGTTAGTCAGTCTGGATTTTTTATATTTAAAGTTACATTTTATAAATTGAACTAAATCACTTTGTAATCAAATAAAGCTATAACATTCTTTATCGATTTCACAAAACTTTCATCTAAAGACAAAAGCTTTGATTTTAATAACGGTCATTTGTTTTAGATAGGTATTAAACCAAAAACCAAAATCAATTTTGTGGAAAACCGATTTTGCATAAAACTTCCCGGTTTTCTATAATTTTTATTTTGTTTTTTGTTTTTTATTTTCCCATAAAATAACTACTGTTGAAGAAAATCGAAACAATTTTACTGCCCCAAACGGCGACGACAGACACAAAATGAATAAAAAAATTAAATAATAATAAAAAAAACCACACATTGTAAAATCAATACATTCATCGCTTAGAATCTAAAACAACTTTATTAGATTTTCTTTAAAATTATAATTATTCATAGACGATTATTAATTTTTGTCAATTGTCATTATCAATCATCATCACACGCGCAGATCAACGGCGACGCGCGCCGTATGAACACTATGAACGTATTATAATATTCATAACTTGCTGGGCTTTCGGGCGCCAGTTATAGGAGGCACCATCTAACGATACTGGCATAAAATAGTAGTTAATGTAATCAATATATACTATCATACGGGAATGCGCATTGATTATTTTAATTTAATTTTAATTGTTCACGATTTTTCAGGCCTGCAAAGAGACTCGTCAACCAAGTGTTGAGGAAAATACTATAGTAATCGTTGAATGGGAAAATCGCGGAACTCAAGACCGCCAACCGATGACGGAAAATATTGATAATATATTCTATATTACACATAATATTATTGGTGAACATCAGTATCCAATACATACAATTTATTTTATCGACAAATTTAGACATTTAATATTTTAGAAATTAAAATCATTAAAACAGTATAATTATTACAAATGTATAACCAACATTTCAGTAGACACAATAAAAATATATGCAGTTGCAATTGGCATTAAAGGTTGTTATAGTATTATGTTAAGTACCTATACAAATAAAACGTTTTACAATTATATCAGTCATCCCTTATAATTTTTTTTTTTTTTGAAAATTCAACAATAGTGTATTATTTTGTAACATTTTTGACAATTTCGAGGTTTTGAAGAATTTTGTTAAAATTTCAACTTTAGACGCTTATTAAAAAAAAATCGTGCCTACCTATGAATAGGTTTATGGATTGAGCCTTTATTATTTCTCAACTGCTATTATAACAACTTTTGATAAACCTTGAATTAATTTTTCAAACTTTTAGATAATACGATAAAAGTTTATTGGCATTCAGAGAACAAAAATAAAAATATTCTCAAATGTCTATAAATAACTGAAAAAAAGTCAAAATACTTAAAAAATATTGTCATGTGTATACAATTATAAAATACACGAAAACTTAGAAATCTTGTATTAAATTGTCAAATATTAGTTATTTCAGTCATTTTACTTAATTTTGTAAAAATAACAATCACTACCTAGCCGGTATATGTAATTGAGTTATTATTATTTTTATTTTTTAACGAATTTTACATTGTATTTTATTGTTTTTCTGCCATAATATTGGGTTATATTTTAATATAGCTAAACATTTTGTAAAATAATTTTTAAGTTAAGGTATATTGTATTTTTTTTTTTCGTCGTGGACGACAATATTTGACGATAATTTAAATAAAAAAATACATTTGCTATTAACTATTATGTTAAAATGTGTGTACCTACTACCTATATACCGTTAGGTAATTAGAAAAAAAATCTGTATAATATATGATAATATTCTTCAATAAACGGTCGGCAAAATCAACATAAATAAATAACCGACGGAATCGATATTAAAACAGCAAAATCGATAAAACCCCTGCAATATTAACTATTAGGCACGAAAAGGTCTGTACCTACAGGCGGACCACCGGACAGAATAGTTGATGCCCTCGTGACACCTGGACACAGGATAAAAAGGAACGTAGCTACCATGATGTGAGTACACGACGACAAACACATATAATTTACAAATGTTCAACGATGACATTGCGTACGGTGCTCCGCCAAGCGAATCCCAATTTGCAATTACTTGCAATTAATTTGCAAAATATTGACACAGGTTTGGAGTCAATCGGACTAGTTGGTGGGACTTACTTCACTATCAGCTATGCAACTAAATATTAATAATAAAAAACAAAGGGTCGGATGACCATTGTCCAACCACACGACGCAAACGGGCTGAACGTAATCCGCCTGGTTTAAGCGTTTGCAAAGGAAAAACAATTTAGCCTCGGAATATTGCAACGATAAATTGTTTATAAAAAATGAACATCAATTTTAATAATATTTTATAAAAATAGTAGTTCAGTTTCAGTATTTTTTAATTTTACTGCAATTTTAACTTTTTTTTCATAATGTTCGTTTACATTTAAGATTATATAAAATAAAAATAAGTAAACGTAGCAGTGAACAAATGTCTTTATTTGTTGTAATCCTTATTATTTTATTAATATTTCCGTAGAGCGATTATCGCATTTAGGTAGTTAAGATAAAAACTTGTCCCTCAATGAAATATACTATCAGCATTTAGTTATATTTACAAATACCGACATCGGACTGTAACTAGTATATAGATGTAATAGTTAATATAGGTATAGTCATAGACATATAGAACAACTAGATAGCCGACTATAATTTGTTATTGAAGCCGCCTCCCCCTCCCATCCGCTCTATGCCTAAACGGCAATGTTTATACACCTTTATATGATAACAATGATCAATATATATATATATATATATATATATATTTTAAATATGATAAAATATAAACATTGCCGTTTAGACAAATGGCGACACAACCTCAAGACATTGAATGACAGTTGTATAGTAGTCGGCTATCTAATTGTTCTATATATCTATGGGTACAGTACAGTATTATGGGGGCATTAGAATCATCCGCACGTTTTCGTGGCCCGTACTGTAGTCGTTCGTTATACTTTGTCGCATCTATTTCGCCCGTTAAAATGCCAAAAGTCAAACCGTTTAAATCAGCCATTTAAAAAAAATATGAATCGTATTTAATTTTTATTGTTATTTATTAATATATTTGATTTTATTGATTATAATTCAAATTTTTCGATGCAATTTTTAAATTTATAAGTATAATTTTTAATATATTTTAATGTAATAATGCAATCAATTTAGTGGGATTTTTAATGCAATAACTTCACTGCCCAAGTCATAAACAATGACAAAAAAAAATAAAAAAAAAAAATACGTTGAAAATCAAAAAAAATTTTGGTGTGAGGCGGATTTGCGGTTAGGCGGATGTTAAGACTGCTCCGGTGCGCGGCCGGTGACCGACCACGTAATGCACAGTGGAGCAATTATACTTAAAATTGTAAATTATATATATGTATCCGATGCAAGCAAGGGAAGAGAACACTAATCTGGCCAGTAGCCAGAGGTCTGCCGTACGGCTGGTCTGACACCGCCTACTGCGAGCGCCTCACGGTATTCGTTACGAGTTCGGTTGTATATATACATCACACATCGACCCTGGTAATAACTGGTTAGAGCAGGCCACCAATATACTGTCTATAGCCGCGGAGACGGCTACGGCCGGGGGACAGCGCGCTCTGGTAGTGGCATACAGTCACCACTGGCCTTCTCGACCGAACATCACACACACCTCAGTAGAGTGCAATGTCCTTACCGTGGACATAAAGGAGACTTGATACCAGAGCCTTGCACCCGAATTAATCAGAACTCCTAAAAAAACTTCAAACACCCGAAATCAATATAACTCGAATAATTCTGTTCTCGAAACACCCGAATTTACCAAAGTCCGAATAATTTTGTATTTTACAATCTTCGTGTCATATTATATAATTTTGTATGTATTTCTTGTATTGAGTACGATTCTGTAGTTAGCTGTTTTATAATAATAATAATAAATTAACAGGGACAATTTATTTTACAATCAATCATAGGTAAAATACCGAATCATGACGGTTATTAAAACCTAAACGTTTGTTTAAATTGTTTATTTCAGTGTTTGAACACCCGAAACCCGAATAAATGATTAGGTTGCTAATCCCAGCTTGATTCTGACTATTTAAAGGAGTTAAATATAGGTATAGACAATTACAAATATGAGTCTACGCGTGCATGTGGACTATGTGCGTATAAGTGGTCTAAAGTGTGTGACTGCGTGTAAAAAATATCCGAGCGCTCACGTGGTACATGTCTCAATAACGCACTAAATTAATATTAAATATTTAGCTTTTTTTTTCGTTAAAAGTTTAAAACTCAAAACTATCTATTATATTATAATATGTCAATCGGATTGACTGACCTATTATTTATCCGATAACATTTATCATTTGAAATCGTCATGAAATTTACTTTTATAAATTATTTTTTCCCTTATGCAGTGGCGGATCTAGTGCCTTATTTTTTTTTGTGGGGGGAGTGGCAATAGTACAAAACAATTAACAACATCTACACACTATCTCATCAATAAGGCTCGGATTTATATGTAAATACATATTTTCTCTAACGAGCTTTATTTGATTTTACATATTTTTACATATTTAGACAATTATACTGTTTTAGTGTCTTTTCTTCAGAGTTCAGAATTATTGAAAAGTTATCATTGACTATATTATATTATATCGGCGATCTTTTGGATTCGAAAATTTAAAAATGAATGTTATTAATTGTAATCAATATAGTTAGATAAATATAAATTTTTATTATATTTTATTATACCTATTATTGATTATTATTATTATTTTTTTTTTGATAATACATATTTTGAATTCTTTAGCACATATTTATGTACATATTTTTGTTATATAAATACATACTTTGGTTATATAAATACATAAAAATCTGAGCCCTATACTCATCAATATTAAAATTAAAAACATATAGGTGTTATAAATATTTATCCTGAAACAGTGAAACATCTCTGTACCCAACTAAAAAGTATAATATAATATGTTAAAATATTGTTTGTTCGATACTTCAAAATGTTTAAAGTACCTATTATACCCTGTTCAACAAGAGTACATGCTATCCACAGAAAAAGGGTTTTTTTTTTTTGGTTTATTATTAATAATAAATAATAAAAGGTATATGTCCTTCAGAAAAAAAGTTAAAGTATTAAATAATTATATCTATTACCATCCTTCAATTTAATTTTTTTTTAATTTTATTGAATAAATTACCAAATTTAAAATGTTTTTACTTAATAGTTAATATATACATAATATCATGTTCACATAAAACATCCATTCAGAAAATATTTAAAATACATTTAAAATACTTTTAAGGTTTAAAATAAGTAAAAAATAAACAGTGAAACATAATATACTAGTACACAGCTTATTATTGTAAAATACAACGCAAGCAAAAGCAACAGCAAGGCCAGATTTAAAAGAGACTTGTGTGGTTATACACAATGTCAGCATCATATGCATTTGTTTAAAAATGTAGTAATAAAATAAACTGTACAATTTATTAACCTATAATATGCAAACATTTAAGAAATTTTAATATATTTGGCATATACGAGTACTTAGGGTAGCCAGACGTCCTATATTATGCGGAAAAATTCCATATTTTGATATTTCAAAAGTCTGTACCGTTGTCCCGACATAAGCTACAACAACATGGACGCTAAATTGTCCCATGATATACTCATGTCATGTGACATACTACGGAAGTCCCAAATATGTGATTATGGCAGCATACCTATACCTATAATCAATAATGTAACAATATAATACATTTTAAATATTTTATGTATTCGTAGTATTTTGTTTTATGATATCACTTATTTTTAGAATATCTTTAACAGTCTGTAGTTATTAAATTTAAAAACAAATGTTTTCTCCCACGATTACTAAAACACCATGGCTCAACGGTCCTAAAGAATCCAAGTAAGTAGCGATTATATATTTTTGCAGGCTCAGAACCTTTCACAATTTACTCCACCCACTAGTCTTCGAAATACAATCCTATTTGTGCATGTGGTTTGTGCAAGTAACAGTGTATGACACACACTATACAGCTAGTCTATATATGAATGTCCCACCTCAGCTGTTGAAGGTAAGTAATGTGATATCCACCATTTTGAGTACGGGGATTGCATGGTAACTTAAGTTGGACGGGGTTAGGCCCCCTTATTTCCTACGAATTTGTCCATGCTCTAAGCCAGGGGTGGCCACTAACCTTAACTTAGGGAGCCGCAAATTTATAAAGCTAATTTGAGGTGAGCCACATTGTAAAGCGATGTTTTTAAAATGAAGACACATTGAAAAATGAACTCAAATGAAGGAACGTTTATTTTTTACATTACATAAAACATTATTATTATTGACATAGTTATTACCATTATTATTGATTTGAAGGAACGTTTATTTTTTACACTACATAAAACATTATTATTATTTATATAGTTATTAACATTATTATTGATTTATTTATGAGAAGTGCTTTTTCGAGTGTTCATTTTTTCTGTGAGCTTTGTGAAATCTGGCTGATAATTTGTAAGCGCAGTTCGCACAAGTTCACTTAAATGTTCATCAGTTAGTTCAGATCGATATTTAGATTTAATGAATTTAAGCGTTGAGTACAATGATTCACACACATCAGTAGTGCCAAAGATTGAAATAAGTTTCATAGCACACATTTTTGTTTGTGGGTATTTTTCTTCTGGGACATTTTTCCAAAATTCTATGGTTGAAACGCCACTTCGTTTAAGTCCTTTTAGTCCTTCATCCTATTGCAGTTCTAGTAACTCCAACTCTACAGCTGCTGTATCCTTTGTTATTGGTGATGAAATAGGACAGCCATCACTCACAACATCAACAGCAAAAGGATTTTCCAGTAATGAAAATGAAGGTTTAAGTGATCTTAAATCATTAAATCTGCGATTGATTTCTTCAGCAAGGCCTGACATCTTATTCATATATTTTTCAGTTTCCACCGGAATGTCGGGAAAGCTTTCACTAATTTGTTTAGCTACACATACTAAAAGCACCGCCGCCGTGCCAATCTATACCAAATAACGACTGTAATGATAACGAAATCGACGGCAATAAAAATGCTATCTAACGTTTCTAACGATATTAACAAATTTTATATTAATTAAGTTTAGTCTAAATTTAGTTCAAGAGCCGCACGAAACTGATTTAAGAGCCGCATGTGGCTCGCGAGCTTCGTTGTAAACTATTTATTTTTTTTTTTTTTATTAGTCTTTCAATTTATAATTTTCATTAATAAAAAAATTTTTATGTACCTATCATATTATAATCTGTTAAACGCGTTAGTACCTGAAACTTTACTACCGGTAAATGGTAATTCGATTTCATTAAAAATATATTAAAATGATACACTTTAAAAATTGTAAGTACTTATACCTAACAACAAGAACAATAATATTATCTTAACATTTATAACACCGCTAAAGGAACCCATTACAAAGACACGGTACTAGACCAGTAAAGACAACGGTCAAACAACAGTGTAAAAAACAGTGTAAAGTATAATAATATATGGTCTGTGATGGTAAACATCGAGCCTTTTCACCAATTTCAATAAATCGCTGCGTCACGTACGTGAAAAGGTAGCTTATATACCGACCGACAGCCGCGACGTGAAACGTGAATTACTTATAATTCGAAATTTCCATTAAAATTTTATCATAATATGATTGAAATGTTTTTTTTCAGTATTATGTGTATTTATAATATTGTGCTACTCCGGTCTTCGTGCGAATTATCGGCTTGAAATCTACACGATTTTGAATAATATATATTTTACACATCATGTAAAATGTGTCGTACGACCATTCGATTTGGTTATTTTATTTTAATACAATTCGTCTATACGAGTATACCCTTATAATTTAATAGGAAAACGATACAATAATAATATATAATTTGTTATATTCTCGTATCAGCATATTTCAAAGACCACAAAAGTGGTTATGTTTTATATATTATAATCAATTTTAAAGAACCGTTAAGTATATTATATTTAAAAGTGTTTTAATAGTATTTTAATAATACACAAAAGTGATCTCAGAACAAAATTAATTAATAATTATGAATAAACAGACATATCTATCGTTGTTTTTTAATTTCAAGTACCTATACCTAAATATCATAATTACTTGCACACGCCTATGTGCCTAGTCAAAGCGACACGAGTTCCCCACACCCAGTCAAAATAACCCTTTAAGGACACTTAATAAACATTTTAAGCGAAACAAGGACCAGCTATATTCGTTTGTTATTAATGAACCGTTATATTGGGTATAATGGAAAATACGCAAGACTTGCCCCAAATATTGTCACAATTCAACTTTATAATAGATATTATTACTATACAGTATTACTTTTGTTCTACTGCGTAACACATTTGTCTATGTAGTCCGTGTGTAAGATGGAGACAAGTAGACAACATAATATTATTATGTGGGTATGACGCCATCTTAATGATAACATTACTAATATTAGGCACCATTTAAAGGTGTTGAATGAACTTTTTTCTTGAATTATGCCTGACATTTGATTTTTTTAATGGGAGAATCCTTTTGATTTAATTTTGGAGATCTTGTTGAAATCAAACATCAAGCATCATAAGCTGAAAAAAAAGTTTTTACTTTAAAAATAAACAATTTACACAATAATACGCACAGTTTGGTAATTTTAATAGGTACTAATTTTAATATTATATTATAATATAATATATAATATAATTTTAATTAATTATTCACACACGCATGACCATGTTGACCAGTGGCGCCGAGTTCAGAAAATTAGGTGGTTCAATTCTAACCAAATCTCACCCACCTCTTTGACCCAATTCATCATCCAAAGACAGAAGAAAATATTCAAAACACCAAACCACAACAAAGCAGCTCGTTTCGCTTGCAAACTACAGAATTTTATTAAATAATTAAATTTTTTATTGTATAATTTCAATCATAGTCACTGATCAATTAGTCAGTCACTATGTTCACAAACATTTTGATTGCATGTTTGCATACAGTTATAATTTATATTATACAATATGAACGATTATTTTGCTCTTACCAATTTACTATTTTTGATCTATGTATAATATAATAGCTAGACACTAGAATTTTTCAAGGTATCTTCATATCACCATGTAAGGACTAAGTAAGGATTTTCCAAAATTCTCGTTTCAAAAAGGTAATCACACAAAGATTTTTGAGTTTCACGATAGATCACAACTTCTTTTGTTTATAAATGGTTACTATATTGGTTACATATAGTAATATTAATAGAACAAATTAGTAGAATATTTTTGTGTGTATTAATAGTTGTGTTAAATAAAATTTAAAAAAAAACACATCATTGCAAAATCAATACATTCATCGCTCCGCTCAGAATCTAAAATTACAAATTCTTGACTTGTCGTGGTATTATTATATTGTTAAAAATAACAGTAAATAATAATAATTTATACAACAAAATGAATTTTAAATTTAATTTGGTAAATATTTTATATTGCAAAAAAACAATGTGTAGATCCGAATGGGCCCCCCAACATAAACATAGACGGGGGCCCACAGGGAAAATCCCTTTTTCCCTATGGTTCTATCTACCACTCAAACACATGATCTTAAAGTCTTAAATGCTTATAAAAATAAAAATACCTACCTATATATTATATATTTTATTATATATTTTTTAACTGCTAATATTGTGAGGAACATTGTATACATTTTCAAAATGTTCAACCCAACGAAGAAATCTATTGAAAATTTAAAATGTCTATACTATTAAAAACAAGTCAAAATATTTTTAAAATTGTATCAAATATAGGGAAAATGATAAATACACATTTGGGGAAAATGTCAAGCCTGTGGTTAGTCGTAATTGAATTACAACAAAAAAAGAAAATTATTCGATGAGAATTTGTTAATTTACGGCTAAAAATCCAATGTTGAATAAATTTAAACTTCAAACGTTCATAAAAAATTAATTTGACTTTTCGGTGTATACTTTTTTTTGTTTAGGGTAGAATAACTTATGAGCATAGGTCAGATTATATAGCATTTGCTAATTGTATCATAATGCAGATAAAAATACCAGTGAGCTACACATTTTTTTATACACTAGAAACTCCAATTTTTTTCCAAAAAAACTCAAAAAACTGGAAATTGAAAATGTCCTAAACAGCTTAAAATAAGTCAAAATATTTTGAAAATGTTATGGTGTATTGAAAAATGAAAATTCTTATATGAACATTAACCGATTCCCGTTTTTCCTTAATTTTTATTTTTCATGGCGCTTTTGAAACTAATGGGAATTTTAAATTTTGATCTCCCCAATGCACTATCAATGTTCACTTTCCCATCGAACAAGATACTGAAGTTGAAAATCGAAGCATTATTTCGACTTCTTATCGCGTACATAGACACAAAAATTTTAAAAATTAAAAATGAAATTAAAAACACGCATTGTTGTAAAATCAATACATTCATCGCTCAGCTCAGAATCTAAAAGTTACTGGGTATTGCATAGGAATTAAACAGTTATCTTATACTCTCAACTTGCCAGCAACATGTGTAGAGTAGGCACCCATGGTTCGGCAATATCACAGGTATATATTATACATGAATCAAATATACAATTGTATTTTGTATCATGATACATGAAGACTGTAGAGGATTACACTACAAGGTTTAATGTGGCATCTCCACCCACCAATCATTTTTGTAACTCAAAATTTGGTTAGCCTGAATGCCTCATGTAATATACAATTTACTTTAATTTTGACACAAAATTCACCAATTGTTGGAAATCAATTTTATTATAATACATTAATACATATAAGAATATATCAACACAATAGTTTTAAACAATTATAATATGTTAGGTATGTGAGGTAAGCCAGTTTTATACAAATTACAATTTATATCTTATAATTATTTTTTAAAAAAATCGTATCATGTTTACAACATCAGATTATTTTATATTTTATGGTTATAACACCATTAGTCTATACATTTCATAATGATGTAATATAATACAATTGCCATTAAAAAACCAAAAAAAATGTTTATAAGACCATCAAAAATATTTATTTAATATTAACATTATTAATGTTCTAGAAACTTTTAATGAAGAAATGTATTATTTAAATCAATTAAATTTAACAAATTCTACGTGCTTTAATTATTCGTTCATAGTATTCTTGAGTTAAACCAATTTTCTTTAGACCCTCATCACTAGTTTCAAACATCTGTTTTTTTGAAATAATGAACCATTGCTTCCCAACATATGGCTTTTAATTTGGGTATCATAATCCATGCACTGGTAATATTGTTTGTACTTATAAAATCGGCAAAAGCTATACCACCATAGTAACACATACAACCAGAAGGCGTAACAGCGGTTGAGTGCAAGTATACTGGCCGAGGTATTATACACTTTGTCAGTGTTTCCCATTGCAAGGTGTTAAAATCAAAACACCAAACGTCTTTAAAGGAGAACGGTAACCATCAAAACCCCCACATATGTACACCAAATTCGATTCCTCAGGACATTGAACACAGCTATAGGAGTCTCTGTTATTCGGATTGCCAATTTGAAAATCTCTTATGACTATATAAAAGCAATGTAATTTACAAAAGCATCGAGAAAACAAAAAAAAAATTAAAGAAAAAAAGAAATAATTACGGTTTGATTTTGGGGTTTTGTGTGTAACTCTAAATAAAATTACCGTACATACATGCATTTTCACTGAAGGTTTATATTAGAATTTTCTATACACCACCAATTGTTCAAAATATTTTGATTCATATTAAGCATAAGCTATTTAGAGCTATTTATATATTAAATTTACGATTGTTATTTTATATTTTATTTCAAGCACTGATTACTGCTATGGCAGTAGTGCCAGTCAATATGAATATTACAGGCTAGAGCACATTAACTTATCATTGTATTCTGAGAAAAACTGTACCCGGGCGATTTTTTTCTCTCGTATATTTAATTTAAATAGTAGCTAGGTAGTATTATAGTACCTACTTATAAGAGTAAGTACTTATATCTCTTTTAAAAATGAAAATATAAAAAAAACTTTGCCACGTTTTAAAATTATATCAGTCATCTATTATTATTTTTTCTTCGGGGAAAATTCAACAATAGTGTATTCAAATATGTATTATTTTGTAACATTTACGCCAATTTTGAGGTTTTGAAAAATTTTGTCAAAATTTGAACTTAAGACGCTTATAAAAAAAAATCGTGGATTGTGCCTTTAATATTTCTCAACTGCAAATATAACAACTTATGAGAAGCCTTTAATTAAATTTTCAAGCTTTTAGACTATACGATAAAAATGTATTGACATTTAGAGAACAAAAACAAAAATATTCTCAAATGTCTATATCTTATGAAATTCTATAATATATATATTATAATAAGTAATAACAAAAACACATAGCAATGACACAAATACACTATTGAACTAAAAGTCACAGAGATAAATAAAAAAGTCCGTTCGGTGTTTAAAAACACAAGATATTGAAATATTTTGATATTAAAAAACGTTACAAATCAAATAATGACAAAAATAATATTTAGATAAAAATCTATTTCAGTAATTGTTATCGTATATATAACTTTTGATCAAACAAACCTCCCAGGAAAATATTTTAAAAAAACATTTCATTTGACATAATCAAACATAAAAATACTAACAATTGATATTAAATAATAACTAACAAACATTAATTATTGTTTTAAATAAAAATGATAGTATTAAATCACTACCTATGCATTTATCCTATAAAGGAAATGTATACCTATGCCTAAAAAATATAAAACCCAAAATGATTACCTATTTAATTTATATAGCATATAACAGCGGTCACCAAATGGCAGCCCGCGAGCCGTATACGGCCCTCAGACAAATTGTATCCGGCCCGCAGACAATTAAAAAAAAGTAAAAACCGACAATAATAAGTACATATTATGTATTTGTTTGATTTACCACCTGACAGTTGTAGCTGTTTTTAAAGTTTTCAATATTAAACGTTATTATGAGACTTCACATAAATCATTTGCCGAAAAATGTCCAGTAATTTGTGAACTACGTAAATCAAAAATTCAGAACCTGCATATAAAATATTAAGTGCACGAATTATATACGAATCATACAATTTCGTGTAGTTAGTAGAGAGCAAGACTTGCCATTTTTCTCAATAATTTTAACCCAATTTTCTATTTACACATTATAATTATTATAAATTTGTATTTTATTTTATATTAATTAATTTACTCGGGTAATTATTATTTTATTTCCACTAGGCCACTATCACTATATGTTATTGTTGCATTATAATAAGTAATATGTTAAGAATATTTGCTTTGAATTTTGATGGCCCCCAAAAATTTTCAAAATTCCCAATGAAATTCCAAAAAATATTAATTGGTGACCCCTGGCATATAATATAATAATATATTTATTAGTCTAGAATCTATACAACGCATTTTTCATTAAGGCAAGGGCGTTACAGACTCGTTTATATGAGAAGCTTTGCGAAGAAATGGGCAGCAGTATTCACAAATCACTTCTTCTTCACACTGAGGTACGTTAGCTATCGATGGGAAAAGTTCTTACAAGACTTGTCGAACTTCGCGAAGAAGTCACATATTATTTGGACGAAAAAAAACGATTACGTAAAATTCTTACGTGATGAGAAGTTTATTTTGAAACTTACATACTTAACAGATGTATTTTCCAAATTAAATGAACTTAATTTATATTTGCAAGGAATATGCGGAGATATATTTTCAATTCACGACAAAATTCGAGCATTTATGAAAAAACTTTTGTTGTGGAAAAATAATATTGAAAACATAATGTTTGATTGTTTTGAATCATGTTCTAATTTCATAATTGAAAATCAAATAGAAGTTGATGATATAGGTTTATCTGTTAAAATATAAATGTCTTATGTCACTGGATATTTTTTACAAAAAACAAAACATTTATTAATATGGCGCATATTTTATGTTTCGCATTTTAATTTGAATTTACGTTTGATGTATAATTGTGTAGTTGTTATTATGAAGACAGTTTGGAACATTTATATTTATTTTTTAAGATATCAAATTGGTTCAAATTCGTAAATATATTATTTTGTTTTTAAAATAAAATTATTTTAGTAAATAGTTACAATAATGGTTAGTTTTATTATATTTTTACATTACTATTATAATATTAAGAAACTTTTGACTGGTACTCAAAAGTTGAGTAAAAGTATTCAAATACTTTGTAAGTACTCAAATACGTATTCTAAATACATTTGAAAAAAATACTTGGGCTCAGTATTTGAATACTTTTTGAGAGTATCTGTATTAAAATCGAATACTTTTTTTTTTTTTTTTATTTTTAATCTAGAAACTATACAATCTGTACATTAAAAAAAAGTACAATAAGCATAAGTGATGGTTATTTTTAAATTATAATTTATGATCTTGAATATTATCTTGAAGGAAGAACCAACCAGTGAAGGCCCTTCGGAATAAAATCAAATACTATTTTTAAATTCTTTTTTCGTCTTACATTATAAGAGTTTATATTATTATTTATATTTACTTTACATATTTTAACGAGCAATGAAGTGAATGGGATCAGCTATAATATATATACAATTAATGCGTTTTTGATACCTTGAACTTATACTTATAAGCATATGCGCAAAGTAATGTTTGGGATTTGGGGGGGGGGGGGGCTATAACCTTATTTTTATAATATTGAATAAGCTTAAAACCAAATGTAAGAAATGTTTGGGGGCTTAGCCCCTAAAGCCTCCCTGTTTTTTGCGCCTATGCTTATAAGTTATAATATTGCCAATGTATTTCACCTGAGGTAATTTTTGACCGGGCAACGCCGGGTGGGAAAGCTAGTCTAATTATAATTTATCGAGCATCTACTATATTGTTCAGTTGTAGGTACTTGTATAATTTTCGTCAGTGGCGAAACTAGGGCTAACATGTTGGAATGGGGGGGGGGGGGCTATTGATTAGTGATTACATTGTTTTATTTTATTATAATAATTATTATTTGCATTGAAATCTATACCACGGTCCTTATAAAACATTAACATTTGATTACACCTTAATTCAGTGTTCGGACTTATCTAGATAAATTTATCTAGATGAATATCTAGATAATTATTTGTTCATCTTTTATCTTATCTAGATAAATAGTTACAAGGTATCTAAACGTTCATCTTAGATAAATTTTTTTACTAATCTAAATAAATTCATCTAGATACATTTTTTCTTGATAAAAATCATTAAATTGTACAAACGCATTTAATGTTACAGATTCTCAAACCGAGTTTATGGCTTATAAATAATGTAATTATTTTTATTTATATCATAATTATTATATTCCTAGTGCCTAACTAAAATATAACAAAATTTAAAACCCATTTAAAAAAAACCCGTATGAAAAATATGAGGTAAGTTATCTTTTATATCTGTCTAGATACATTTGAGTTGCATTATCTCTATCTTTATCTAGATAAAAAAATACTTATCTAATCCGAACACTGCACCTTATATTCATATAAATATAACCTCCACGCATAAATCATTTTATTTATCATTAATTTTAAAAGTAGGTTACCTTTAAAAAAAAAAAATAAATAATTATCTTTTTAAAAATGCTAATAAAATATTTTTAAAAAATGTTTACTTTTTGAATTAAAATAGATTATTACCTATTACGACTGGATAAACTTTATTGAACAAAAATATAAGGAGATTTCAAAATTTGTAAAAAATAATATACATAATGCGACATAATTAAATGTTTTTACAACTAACACTTTTCTAAAACCCACATTTACAAATTGTCAATTTTGAATTTTTCTAAAAAAAATTGCATCAGATTTAATATTTGTATTATAAGTATAAAAAAATAAAAATAAAAAATGTTCTACTATATATGTAGTGCAAGAGTCAATAAATTATATATAATCAAAAAATTGATTAAAACAAAAGTTTGTCAGGTCCCGTTACAGCCTGTATAACAGGTATAAGGACGTAAAATAAATATTTTACGTGTAATTGCCAATCAATGTATAAAATAAATTGTATCAAGAATTTAATTACAACAATTTTGGTTATTTATATAATTTATAAACAATGTACATTACTGTTACTTAGTTATCATAAGAAAGTGTTTTGCAGCAGACGAAGATCAAGAAAATTTAACGTTGCGTTCAAAGTGCCGAGCAGTGTTTATTTCAGGGGGGTGACCGGGGGGGGGGGGGTAATACCCCCCCCCCTGGAGAAAAATGTATACCCCCCCCGAAAAAAAGTATGACATTATTACGTAAATAGTATATTATGGTGCGATTATATATAAAACGAGTTATCGATGAATTGTCAGTTATTTCGTGCGAAGATGATATAATAAATAAATATTTAATATAATAATATCTTGGGTATTACTTGTTCGTACATCAATATAGTTAATTAATGTGTACCGATAATAGTCGTAATCTATATATTATTAAATTGTTCGTCAATATAATCGATTTTAGATAAGTACCTATCGCATGTGGGTAATTTTTAAAGCGTGCTGTTGTCTGTCGACTGTCAGTGTAGTGGATTACGCATTTAAGACTACGTCAAACTGCATTTGGTTGATTTATATTGTTTTTGGTTATTTTTCAACGCATTTTGGTTGGTAATTAAACTTTTAACCAACAGTTAACTTCCATTATGTCAAAACGAAAAAATAATCCTATATTAGATATGTATCGGAAAAAACAAGACAACGTTGATGATCCACCAGTTATACCTTCACCGACTTCACCCACTGAAATAATTGAAGATCAAGAAGATCAAAGTATTCGTAAAGTATTGAAAAATTATTCTTATCAAAAAAATTGGGAAAAATCGTTTAACTGGCTATATTATAATATTAAAAAGGGTGGGGCTTTTTGTAAGGTATGTGAAAAATTTCTTAGTAGTAATCATAGTGCTTTACAAAAATCAAAAGGTATTTTTATATGTACTCTATTTATAAATTATCGAAAAGCTACTGGTAAAACTGGTAAACTCTTAAAACACGCTAATTCAGAAAATCATGCTAAAGCTTTAGCTTTGAATGAATTATTTTTACATGGAAAAAATGAACCTATACATACACAAATGATCCAACAAAGTAATTCAGAAAAAATACAAAATAGAATTAATTTTTCTACTTTTGTGCATAGTGTTTATTTTTTGGCAAAAGAAGAGATTCCTCATACTACTAAATATGAACCATTAAGTAGTATAAAGTAGTGCTAAAACAAAATCAATCTTTACTTGAGTGGGTGGAAAAACAAAGTGATAGGTCGAATTACATGAGTAAAAATACAGCTATTGAAATATTAAATTGTATTGGCACTGTTCTTGAAACCCGTGACTCAAATGAATTAAAAAATAAATACTTTTCATTAATGGCCGACGAGTCAACAAATATTAAAAACGTTTGTGAAATGACAATAATTATTCGTTTTGTAACAGATTGTGGTAAAATTAGAGAATTATTATAAAAAAAATTAATTAATTTAATAAAATTATTTAATTATTTAAAAAAAAAGAGAACTTGATTATTCAAAATTAATAAGCCTTGGTTTTGATGGTGCTGCAAATTTTTCTGGTAGTATAACTGGAGTACGAAAAAGACTATCTGAAATAGCACATAGAGAAATACCGTACACTCATTGTAGAGCTCATTTATTATCATTAGCATTAACTTCTGCTCGTAATAAATATGTTTCAATTAAACGAACCCTCCAAGTTGTTAAAGATATTTATAAATTATTTCATAAATCTGCTAAACGTGAAAAAATATTTCATGATATTCAAGCTATAAATGAAAAAAAATTGAAAATACCGGAAACTATTGATACTCGTTGGTTAAGTAATCATCGATCAATTCATGCAGTCAAAGAGTGTTATAAATCAATTATTTTGGCATGTGAGCATATACACACTGACGGAGCAGATCTTGCTTCACTAGCAGGAGGTATTCTGCTAGAAATCACTCAGTCAAGTTTTTTAATCACATTAGTTGTCCTAGATGAGGCTTTAGGCGCAGTCAATAATTTAAGCAAAATCTTACAAAAAGAAAACCTACAGCTATCATCAGTACCAGTTTTAATTTCTTCTTCGATTGATCATCTTAAAAATGTCTCGGCCCAATGTTCATAAAATGACGAGAATAATTCAATTCATAAATGTATAAATACATTAAAAAAAAATTTTAGTAATTCACGAAAAATAATTGAAAATGAAAATAAAATAAAAAGTCTAAAAGAAGCTAAAAAATTTGTTGATGCAATGATAGAACAAATGCAATTACGTTTTAATGAAAAATCACTAGAAATAATTAAATTAAGTGCTTTATTTGAATCTTTAATTACAATCACTGAAGAAAATGTATTGAAAATATGTTTATATTTTCCTAGTCTTGAACCAGCCGATGTTTGGATAGACTTGAATTCATTTAAGTATGTTGCAAATAGTTTGGTAGATGAAAACGTAAACAATCCATTGTTATATATTTATAAAGCAAATTTTGGGTATAAAAATTTGAAAAAACTTGATGAATGTTTAATGTGTGTACCAGTTTCAACGGCCACTGCGGAGCGCTCTTTCAGTACAATGAATAGGATTATGAACAAAATAAGAAATAGAATGGGACAAGAAACTTTGCAATCCTGCATGAAAATTAGCACAGAAGGACCTTCAGAACTCGATGAAGATACTGTAAATTAGGTAATTGATTTGTATGCACGTCAAAAGCAGCGCCGGATTCGTTTAATTTAATTTAATAAACATAATAAATATTAAATGTTAAAATGTATATGACTTAAGCTCATATTGGTGTATTATTAATAATATAGTATAATGTATAAGTAATGTGTGTACAGTAAATGTGTGTTAATTTGAGCTTAAAATAATATTTTTACTTCTCTTAATTATTTACTTCTAAGACATACCCCCTTAAAAATTTACGATACCCCCCCGGGATAGAAGGTCTGAAATAAACACTGGTGCCGAGCGTTGCTATTACGGCGCGGCGTGCCGGCAGCGATGCGGCAGCGCTTGACCGACAGTAACATAAATCATATGAAAATGATTTTCTTCGTAACTATCTATTATGCCATTACTATATTATAGAGTCCGAAACGCCGAAATTTAATACTACAGAAATGTGCCTACTGAATATGTATAATTTATGATGCAGTTATAAATAGGTACTCATAATATAAAATTCGTTGACAAAAAATATGCAATTATACATTTTTTTTTCATTATTTGATTTTAATGTTTTCAAATTGAAAATTATGACATGATGTTTATTTTAAATTAAGGTACATTTCAGTCATTGCTGTAATAATTATTTTAAATATTAGGGATTATGTATGATTATATTGTATATACATCACTTCTAAGACCAATTTGGAGTATCGAGAGATATAGTACACGTATACGATACGTTCTCAGGATTAAAATTTAAAATCTGCAATGCCTCAAGTTAAAATATATAATCCCAAATTATTATTATAAACGGTATTTATCAACAAATAGACGTTAAAATCATAAACAATTAGTATTATGCAGAAGACGATATCTTAAATTAAAGTCTGTAAATATGCCTACTCAATTATTCAAGAAACAATTTTGATATAAAATGAACTCATAGCGTTGTGCCTCCACATAAGATTTGCTTGGTGAAATCAGGTATTTTCTAAATTTAAATAAATACATAGCTCAAAAAATAAAAAATAAAACAAGCAGATGACATGCAGATTGCATAAAATATGCAAATAATGCAACAAAGTGTGAGCCTTAAGCTTTTCGTCACTCGTCACTATACTAACATCGCGTTGCTAAGATTATAAGTTATAACTATGACATAGGAATATTGATAGTGCATATCTCTAAAAATCCCTAAATAGGCAAGTATGACTTCACTTATTAACCAAAAAGAATGCATAAAATAAATATGCACTTCTAATTAATTTTTATAATCATTTTGTTTTTAATACTTCATTGAGTTTAATAATAACTATTGAAATTAATAATACATATTGTTTAGACGTTTCACGTAGGTACATGAATTAATTGTCAACTGTGTATTAAACTCGTTAAATATAGATATAGGTAATATTATAAATATTAATACAATTATAAATATGTATAACATTTTTTAAATTTAAATTATTGAAATATGCAACAAAAAATTCAAAGTAAAATAATTAGGTAGGTATGTCCTAAAGCAAATAATAGTGCATTCAAAATCAAATTATATTTCTAGCTATATATAGTACCTTTTAGGTGATCGTATTTGTTTTTCACACAGTCACCTAAAATATACTACGCAAAAGTCTTCAACCGTAATTCTAACGTAATAATGTTATACCTAACTTATAAGCAGTGGTGGTTTTGAGGGTGAGGCAAGTGAGGCGCCGCCTCACTTGTAATTTTCAGGAAAATAAAAAATATATGTTTCTTTATTTTAGTAGGTATTTTGTACTATTTTGAATTTTAAAATTTCAATCGTATACTTTAAATTTTAATTTATGTAGGTACTCGTATAATGCTTTAGAATTTAAGCTTAATAAACAACAATATTGAATATTATTTTTTTGTACAAAACTTGTACAGTTGTACCTACGAACGCGAGAACGGCTGCGCGTCGCTGTAACGTAACTTACGCGCCCGGTGCCGCCGCCGCTAAAGCGCTGAGATCGACAGAGGCGGTAGCCGCCGTCGCCTAAGTTTGTGCATGCGAGGTGCGTCTACGCACGCACATGTAAGCTCGTAAAGTCCATTATATCTTAGCCCGTGCTTAGCACAGAACACAGAGTAAGTTACTCTATGGCACAGAGCCACAGAATAGTTTTTATCATAACTGGCTAATCTTCCCGCTCCATGTTGATAACTCAATACCATTTAAACATTTTTGTTCCTGTGGGCTGTGTTAAAGTAATAATGTATTTTAATATTTTTCCGCCTCATGTAAAATTAAATGTGAAAACCGCCACTGCTTATAAGTATTATTAACAGTAAATGTATACATAGGTACCTACTTGAAAATACTTTATTGTATTTTTGTGTATGTAATAGGTATATACCTACCTATAATTGCAAATTAGTAGGTACCATCGATACTTTAAAACCAGTCCGTCCGCCTCGCTGTAGCTATGCGTTGTAACTCGCTGCAAAAGTACGTAATGTTTGCCTGTGGCTTTGGACGAATAGGACTAACCTATTAAAAAATGTCGACAACGGTCTCAAGTGTCCGCGAAGCTTACAAAGCTTATCTAGCGCTGTGCTAATTTAATTTTATCGCGTATAGACGGCAATTGATAAACGATCGATACGTTTTTTGAATGAACAAACGAACGCATCACAACAATATATTATATTATTATCAGGGCTCGTAAGTTCATGCCCTAAAAAATGCCTAAATAACCATGCACTTATGCACTCAAAATTGGCAAAATATGCATTGAAATGTGCCTTAAAAAGTTAAAAAATATGCACTAAATATCTAAAATTATGCAATTCAAAAATGCTTATAATATTAAAAAAATCATTTTTGATAGAATCGATTAGAATCCAATAGAATCATTCTATCTAATGAAATAATAATAAATAATAATAGCTATTTAATTTTAATCATTTTATGATGCGACCGAATTCCCAAAAATGTTATATAATATTTTAATTAAAAATTATAAACGATTGCGTTTTTATTTAGTCAAAAGTTGATTTTTTCATAGTATTTCCATAAAAAAATGCATATTGATATAATAATATGAATAGGAATATCAAAATCATGTATAATATGCCCGATAAAATAGAAATATGCATAAATATGCCCCAAATGGGCAAAAAACCTCTAAATATGCAAAGACATGCAAAATAAGACTTCACGTATTTAACCGTGGTACCTTTAAATGGATTTATATGTCATCTAGCATTAAATACAACTTAAAAAAATTTATATGCAAATGCATGAACTTACGACCCCTGATTATTATATTAAATTTTGATTAATCGCACATAAAAACGCCTCCATTCATGTTTCTCGTATGCTCTAGTGTGCTCTTCATTAACATACAGCCGGTATAATTATTATAGTCAACGTAGGCGCAATTACGTCAAGGTACCTATTTGTTTTGGCGAGACGATTTTTTTACATTAAATGCACCACAGTTTTTTAACGTACATTTTAACATGGATACAATTAATGTAGACGGTACATGTATACCGTTCTAACTTCTAATATGCAAATATTATTTAAATAATAAAAACCAATTACCAACGTGGAAGTATAATATTGTACGGAACTATCACCTTGCCGTGTGATTTATTGGTTATAAACGATTTGTGATTATTATTGTAATACAAGATTCCTCATAAGTTTGTCTACCTATATCAAAAAAAAAAAAATGTCTACAAACAAATCAAATTAAATTTTTATGCGCGTTTGAAATTCATATTTTTACAATATTGGATATTCACTCGATTTCTCGTGTAGCTTTTATTATTATTCAAAAACGAATAACTGTAGATACATGAACATTTTACTGAATGTTTATATTTTCATATTCTATACACCATACAATTTTGAAAATATGTTGACTGTTTTTGAGCTGATTACAGACATTGATGGTTTTTAATTTTTAGATTGTGAGCGAAGCGATGAATGTATTGATTTTACAATGATGTGTGTTTTTTTTTTTTATTTTTGTGTCTGTCATCACCAATAAAAGTGATTGGATTTTCTTCAACAGTAACTTTTCTGATAGGAAAGTGAATCTAGTTGGTACTTTGGGAAGGTCAAAAGAAAAAATTTCCCAGTAGTTTTCAAAAGCGATGTGAAAAACAAAAGAAAAATTAAGGAAAAACTGAAATTCTTACGCAAAATCTGTTTTCGAGAAAATCGATTTTGGTTTTCGGTGTAACTCTAAAACAAATGACACATACAATTTTGACTGAATGTTTATATTAGCATTTCCTATACACCATAACATTTTCCAAATATTTTGACTTATTTTTAGCTGTTTACGGACATTTTCAATTTCCATTTTTTTTAGTTTTTTTTTCTATAAATATCAATAAAATTTTATTTGTTGGTTAAAAAAGCTTGAAAATTTAATACAATGCTCCTCCTATATTGTTACAATGACATTTGAAAAATATTAAAAATCCTTAGTCACAGTTTTTATTTATAAGCATTCAAAGTTCAAATTTTGACAAAATACGGAAAAATCACGAAAATTAGCAAATTATTTTGAGTTGAGAATTCATAAAAATTTTTCTTTTTAAATCTAAGATTTTAAAATGTAATATAAAATTACTCATAAGTTTTTCTACCTTTATCAAAAATAAATGTCTAGAAGAAACTTAAATTAAATTTTTATGAGCGTCTGAAATTTATATTTTTACAACATTTCATATTCACTCGACATCTCATGTAACGATTTTCTTATTTTGTTGTAATTAAAAAGCGAAAATTTGAAAATTTCACTGAATGTTTATATTAGCATTTGCTATACACCATACAATTTTGAAAATAATTTGACTCTTTTTGAACTGTTTACGGACATAGTCAGTTTTCAATTTTTTTAGTTTTTTTTTCTATAAATATCAATAAAATTGTATTTGTTGTGTAAAAAAGCGTGAAAATTTAATGCAAGGCTTCTGATATAATGTTACAATTGCAGTTGAAAAACATTAAAAATACATAGGCACATTTTTTTTTTATAAGCATTTAAAGTTCAAAATTTGACAAAATTTATCAAATTTAAAATGTAATAATTATTTTGTTGTTAAAAATTTATAAAATGTTCAACTTTTGTAGCTAAGGATTGGAAATTTAAAACAAGGCTCCACGTAAATATTACTTTATTCACAATAATATCATCAAAATATATACTTGGTAATATCATAGGCTGACTGACCATTTTCGCTCAGAATCGTTTTTCTTATACAATGATATTATAGCATTGAATTCAAATTTAACACCATCCATTACAGTGACCCACTTGTAACCTACTGTACAGCAGAGCGACATCCACTTACCCACCTTTTTTAGTTTTTTTTTCTATAAATTTCAATAAAATTTTATTTTATAAGAATTCTGGTTTCTTACAGCCAGAAAACTACCCACATGTTGAGGGAGGACACCTCTCTCGTGACCTACGAGCCGCACCGCGTGTAGGCATTAAGGCCAAGTCGGCGGAACTCGTAGGTTTTAAACACGCAGTGGCAAATGAATACCAGAGATTTATATAAAGGGGAAAAAGGTTGTATTAGTTAAGAAAAATGAAATAATAAGGGTGGAGTTTAAGGTAATTATATAGTTTAAGGTTTTTATATTTTACATAGAGTAAATAATAGTTATAATAATATTGGCAATCATAAATAATAATAATTTGACATTCACACATGTGAATAATAAAGTTTGAGTTTAATAATATAATATAATAATTTGGCACATGGCAGGTATGGTAAAAAGAATAATAATAATAATAATACGGAACCTGTTGCACATCATAATGTATATTAGTTCATTGGTAATAGTAATTTGAATAATAAACATCCATACTATAAAATATAATATTAAAATTTAGGCCCACGGGAGACCGCACGCCACATAACTCATGGTATGCTCTCATTGGGTTACCTGGTGTGTACATGATCGTATCTTTTTTGTTGAGTTTGAATATATTTTTGAAGTACGCCGGAGCATGGAGCTTGCGACAGCTTGGGGAAAGAAAATATAAAAAATGACCCGCGCCTTGCGACGCCTATAAATCGTGCTTTTGAAGCGGGGGGGGAGGGGGGGTACATAGGGAAATTTACAATATTACAACATTTGATGGAAACAACGACCGACGACTTGAGCTGCATCTTCTGTGGAGATTCCGTTGTCTGGTACCCTGGGCCACCAGCGGCCCACGGGAGACGGCTTGGCCCACCATGGCGGTGTTGATTATACGTGCAGAAGATGGAAAGCCAGGATGTGTGCCGTAGAACTGCGAGACGATCGGCAACGAGGTTTGTCAGGTATCCGTGTTGGTAACAGCGAGACGATCCCGTGCCGTGCTGGTGTACGAAAACGTATTGTGTCACCAGTGGTTATATATTATATTATATTATATCCTTATCAGCTATGGGTTGCGAAAAAAGAAGTGTTTTTGAAATCGGCGACGGAGCTCCGTGTGTGTTGTGGAAAGTGGTGGCAGGTCAGTGTCGGCGTTTTTATCGTTATTTTACAATAATACAATTAATTAATTTTCGGAGACAGGTTGCTCTGCCGGTGTAATGCTGCCGGTCGCGACCTAGGCGCTGACGGCATCGTCGGCCGTGGGCAACGGCGTGTGGATACCGAACACTGCAGGTTATGGAGGTCGGGGGATATTTGTTACATGATATACTGCGATCATTTACGCATTAGCGCGCGATAATCATAACAATAACTGATTTAACGTGAAAAATTCCGCGATGTTACAATTTGTTGGATAAAAAAGCTTGAAATTTAATGCAAGGCTATATTGTTACAATAGCAGTTGAAAAATATTAAAAATACATAGGCACATTTTTTTTTATAAGCATTTAAAGTTCGAATTTTGACAAAATTTATCAAATTTAAAATTTAATAATTATTTTGTATACAAAAACTTTGGTTTGTATCTAACTATAGTTAAAAATGTATAAAATGTTCAACTTTTATAGCTAAGGATTGAAAATTTAAAACGAATTTTATTTTAAACAAATATATAAATTACTTTATTCACAATAATATCATCAAATATACTTAGTAATACCATAGGCTGACTGACCGTTTTAGCTCAGAATCGTTTACCTTATACAATGATCAGTGGCGTAGTTATGGGGGGGGGGGGATGATGGGGATAGATTCCCCCCCAGAGCCTTTTTTTTTTAAAAATGTTTAATGTATTGACATATAAAATATATATTATGTGTGGGGGGCTTTGGCCTCCACTTTACGTTTATCCAATTAATTAAATATCCCCCCCCCCCCCAGAACCAAATCATAACTACGCCACTGACAATGATATTATATTACTGAATTTTAATTTAACACCATCCATTACAGGGGCCCACTTGTAACAGAGCAGAGTGACATCCACTTACCCATTTTTTTTTATATATAGATGTAGCTTTAGAATTTTAAATTTAGCTCAGAATCGTTTACCTTATACAATGATATTCTATTATGTGTTGAAGTGTTGACGTATTAAAAAACAATTAAGTATGTATTAAATATTATAGTAATATAATAATATGTAGGCAAAACATACTTAAAATTGTTACTGAATAATTAATAATTAATTAATCGTCTGTATAAAAACTCGTGACTGTATACCGAGGAACTTCGCAGTGGGAACGCATATTATGACTAGCCATCTGTGGTACTAAAGCCAACACGAGCCACGCGCCGTGGGAAGCTGGCCTTAAAAATACGGGTGTTGTGATGTCCATAACAATCAGGGTCGTGTTCTAATAAAAAAAAAATGTCCGTCTATTGCGTCGGACTAATCCGACAAAACGGACTCCGGGTACCAGGGTCGCACGTGCTAGTTGCTACCGGTTCTTCAGTTTCCGCGGCGGCGGTGTCGCGATCGGTTGCCACTGGTGGCGACGGCGGCTGTGCTAATGCAGTTGTATAATATTAAATATTATTATGCTCGTTCGACAAAACGGACTCCGGGTACCAGGGTCGCACGTGGTAGTTGTTACCGGTTCTTCAGTTTCCGCGGCGGCGGTGTCGCGATCGGTTGCCACTGGTGGCGACGGCGGCTGTGCTAATGCAGTTGTATAATATTAAATATTATTATGCTCGTTCGACAAAACGGACTCCGGGTACCAGGGTCGCACGTGCTAGTTGCTACCGGTTCTTCAGTTTCCGCGGCGGCTGTGCTAATGCAGTTGTATAATATTATTAATATTATTATGCTCGTTCGTCACGATCGCAACATACACTCCTGTTACATTATATTCAGAGTTTTCCCGAATATTTTCACATTAACCAACTAAATAATATGTAACCTAACCTACAAACCTTTCAAAAATGTTCCTACTCGTACGCGATTAAAGATAGTATTATCAGCTATAGCCGTGACTCGGCCGTAAGTTTCCACCACGGACTAAGATAGTATGGACTGGAAACGAACGCCTAATCACGAGTCCGCTTAAGGTTAGGAGTAGGCTTGTGCGGGGTGAAGTTGGGCAAGTACGATTCGCGCTCTATCTATGTTTATATACGAGAACCATAAATTTCTACTTTTTGAATTTTCCCTCCAATGTTATTGTAATTATTATTTATTTACGTGTTTATAATTCATCACATTTGACTTGGTTTTAGTCACATACGAATCCCGGAAAACAAATCCCCAGACTACAATATTACTCACAACCACATGCAACATGAACAAATATTTTTTAAACGCTAATTAGTATCTATAACTATCATTTACCACATTATTAATATTCAATTACAAATACGTATATTATATTGTATTATTAAAAAAAATTATACATTATGAATAATATTTTGTTTTAAATATTATGTGTGATTAAACTTAATTAATTTAACAACTTCACAAACATAGCATATAAAAATATTTCGAATGATCGATACGTCAAATAATAAAGTTAAAAACATAGTATACAAAAGTATTATACAAAATATAGGTAATAATAATAATAATTATCAAACAATAATGTATTAAATGTAGTCACGAGGCATATTACACATGATATATTATCGTAATTTAAAACAAAATTGTATTTATTATATATAATTTTTTTAATAACATAATATAATATAATATAATATAATATACGTATTTGTAATTAAATATTAATAATGTGGTAAATGGTAATTATAGATACTAATTAACGTTTAAAAAATATTTGTTCATGTTGCATGTGGTTATGAGTAATATTGTAGTCTGGGGATTTTTTTTTTCCAATTACCGTCACATACATAATACTATCTTATAGTCGGTGGTTTTATTACTTATTACATACCTATTTACATCAAATTTAATTTTTCTATTCCTACTTTAAAAGTTGCAAAATGGCACCAAGACGTAAAGTACGTAAATGTTCAATTAATGAATGTGAAAGTCGTGAAGATCAGATAAATGTTACACTGTTCAAAGTATACGAAGTAACAAAGTAGCTTGTGAATCAGCAGTACATAATACAGTAAACAATCAATTAAAACCATTGAACTATACATTTGTTCTAAACACTTTGCACCTGATGACGTTATTACTAACTATTCACAAACACCATCTGATGTATTTATGCCACATTATACATTTCTATTCAATTTGTTGACGAACGTGGAGGAATCATTTCAAAAATTTTGCAATGATTAAGATGTTTTTTCAACAGACAGTTGATGATTTTTTCAACAAAAAATTGAAACTTATCAACACTTTTCCATGTAGTATACATAAAATTGAAGTACTGACTTTTATATAATATCATATTACGTAAAGATGAGGATGTGTCGATATTCAAAAGTTTTAAACAATGATCAAAAAAAAAAAGGTGGATACCAGATAACGAAATCTCTGCAGAAGATGCAGCTCAAGTCGTTGGTCATTGTTTCCATCAAATGTTGTAATATTGTAAATTTCCCTATGTACCCTCTCCCCCCCCCGCTTTAAAGCACGATTTATAGGCGTCGCAAGGCGCGGGTCATTTTTATATTTTCTTTCCCCAAGCTGTCGCAAGCTCCATGCTCCGGCGTACTTCAAAAATATATTCAAACTCAACAAAAAAGATACGATCATGTACACACCAGGTAACCCTATGAGAGCATACCATGAGTTATGTGGCGTGCGGTCTCCCGTGGGCCTAAATTTTAATATTATATTTTATAGTATGGATGTTTATTATTCAAATTACTATTACCAATGAACTAATAAACATTATGATGTGCAACAGGTTCCGTATTATTATTATTATTATTCTTTTTACCATACCTGCCATGTGCCAAATTATTATATTATATTATTAAACTCAAACTTTATTATTCACATGTGTGAATGTCAAATTATTATTATTTATGATTGCCAATATTATTATAACTATTATTTACTCTATGTAAAATATAAAAACCTTAAACTATATAATTACCTTAAACTCCACCCTTATTATTTCATTTTTCTTAACTAATACAACCTTTTTCCCCTTTATATAAATCTCTGGTATTCATTTGCCACTGCGTGTTTAAAACCTACGAGTTCCGCCGGCTTGGCCTTAATGCCTACACGCGGTGCGGCTCGTAGGTCACGAGAGAGGTGTCCTCCCTCAACATGTGGGTAGTTTTCTGGCGGTAAGAAACCAGAATTCTTATAAAATAAAATTTTATTGAAATTTATAGAAAAAAAAACTAAAAAAGGTGGGTAAGTGGATGTCGCTCTGCTGTACAGTAGGTTACAAGTGGGTCACTGTAATGGATGGTGTTAAATTTGAATTCAATGCTATAATATCATTGTATAAGAAAAACGATTCTGAGCGAAAATGGTCAGTCAGCCTATGATATTACCAAGTATATATTTTGATGATATTATTGTGAATAAAGTAATATTTACGTGGAGCCTTGTTTTAAATTTTCAATCCTTAACTACAAAAGTTGAACATTTTATAAACTTTTAACAACAAAATAATTATTACTAGAGGTCGGATTTTTATGATTTTACATATTCGTTTCTAGTCTATGCAGTTAAATGGGAGTGAGAAATCTTTACGATTCATGAAACACAGAATTCACAGGAAAAAATTTATTTTGCATAAAAAAGCATATTTTAGGGGTTAGAGAATATTTAATACGTAAGAGAATATTTGAGAATATTTTTCTAAAATTGGCATATAATGAACATATTTCACGTATATCAGCACTTTGATAAATACAATGTTCACTAAATGATTTATTTCTGGGTTTTAATAAAAATTAATCTCCATGTATTCCTTACCGATTGCGATAGCACATCGGTTATTTCGTTAGCTGTCACGACTATTCTCGTCGTCTACTAGTCGTCCGTCGCATCGCGTCGAGTGTTGATATCTGAGTGTGATATACATAATATTTTCTTTCCACTCGTCTCATATTACTATAACTGTCTATAACATACAAATATGCCGAAAACTTCAAGCAGTTTAAAAAGTTTATTTGCTCAATGGATTTCGTCGTACAATAACCAACAAACGATTTTCACGACAGATGGTGCAACAATTTTTTGTCAAGTTTGTGACAAAAATATTCCTTGCACCAAAAAGTCACAGGTAACACAACATGTACATACTAATGTCCACATAAATGGTTTAAAACGTAAATTAAATACTTCATCAAAACAATTATTTTTATCAGAAGCTACTCCCAATGAAAATAAAAATGATTTTAACAAAGATTTGTGTCTAGCCTTAGTAGCAGCTAATATACCTTGGTATAAAATGCAAGTTCCTCAATTTCGTACATTTTTAGAGAAATACACTGGCAAACATATACCAGATGAAAGTGCGTTACGTAAAAATTATCTCGAGCCGTGCTACTATAATACTTTAACAAAAATCAAAAATGAAATTGGTGAAAATAATATTTGGATTGCTGTAGATGAAACTACAGATACAAACGGTCGTTATGTTGCAAATTTACTGGTGGGAATATTAAAATCAAATACTCCGACTCGCCCATTTCTCCTGACATGCAAAGTTTTGGAAAAAACTAATCATTCCACTGTTGCTCGGTTTATCAATGATGGACTAAAATTATTATGGCCGTTGGGTGGAAATGACGAAAAAGTGTTGTTAATGTTATCGGATGCAGCTCCATACATGACAAAAACCGGTGATACACTAAAAGTTTTCTACCCAAATTTAATTCACGTTACGTGTGTAGCTCACATGATGAACAGGGTTGCAGAGAAAGTCAGAGAAATGTTTCCAAATGTGAACACATTAAACAGTAATCTAAAAAAAGTATTTTTAAAAGCGCCATATCATGTCCAGGTGTACAAAGAAATATTACCCAATGTGCCATTACCTCCAGAACCCGTATTAACTAGGTGGGGAACTTGGCTGGAAGCCGCTGTATTTAATTTCGATCATTTTGAGGGTTTGAAAAATGTTATAGACAAATTAAGTGAAGAAAAGTCGTCAGTCAGTATTGAAAAATGCAAAAACATGTTACACTTACAGTCTGTAAAAAATGATTTGATTTATATTAAAACTAATTTTCTTCAAATTGTTACAACTATCAAAAGTTTGGAAAAATCAAATACTGCCTTAGTTGATATGATAAATATTATCGAAAACACTTTCACACAACTTGAGCAGATACCAGGAGAAAAAGGAGAAGTAGTAAAGACAAAAATATTGCAACTTCAACAAAAAAACAAAGGGTACAAATTTTTGAAAAATATTGGACAAGTTCTTAGTGGAAATAACACAATACAACTTCCGGAAAATTATTCACCGACTATGGTAGCCGACTTGCAATATTCTCCAGTGACATCGGTTGATGTCGAACGATCCTTCAGCATTTACAAGAACATTCTTACAAACCGGCGTACTAAAATGATACCGGAACACATGGAACAATATATAGTTATTAATTGTTATTGTAAAATAGATTAAATTAAATATATTTAAAACCAAATTAATAAAAAATAAATTTAATAATTTTTTTTTTTAATATTAAAAGAATATTTTGCATATTTAAAGACATAAAACATCATATATCTGGTATTTTAAAAGAATATTAAGAGAATATATTGCCTATTTTATGTGACATAAAAACATCATATTTTAAGGATTTTAAGAGAATATAAATCCTACCTCTAATTATTATATTTGTATCCATCATTATTATAGTTATTATAGGTATCAGCTGGCCAGCAGATCACCGACAACTGTGAGTTATTTATTATATATTATTGCTATTATATTGTATCTATTCTATTAGGCTAGAAGAGCCATTTATTATTATATTTTACACAGTTATGTTGCTGTAATATTATTATTTTTATATTCTACGTATTGGTCGTAAGGATATATATATATATTATTATTCTGTTGCGCCACAAGGGCCATATTTATATTATACCTTGTTTCTGCTTTACCATAGGCCTGAGCGTTCACGTTACTTTTTATGCTATTATTATTTTAATAAAATATACAGCAACTCATGCAACCTTAATTACCAACAATCGTGTTACCATTATTTTATTATCTACTATTAGTTTTAAACACACACACTACATACATAATATACATCTACACACCCACCACACACTGGCACTCTCCAGTTTTGCTCGGCGACCCCGTCCACCTCTATTGAGTCGCTATACAGATATACACACGGACACAGATCGGTCGGTGTGAGTGCGAATTATTTCTGGAGACCGGGCAACACGCTCTATTATTGTACCGTTCCCGGCGCAAACAACTTACTTACAAGTTCTAGTGTTTATTTTAATAACTCTTTCAGCCAAAACGTCGACATAGTTCTTATACGAATTTAATGATTTTGTTTTTAAATGAAAATTTAAAAATTTAACATTATATTATTATTTTAGATTTTTAAATCATATTAATGATAATAAGGTATGTAATTATTAATTAGGCAGAAAAGGCGACAAACATAAAAACATTTCCTAGCCCTTAGGTACTTATCATTATTTTTAAATTTCTATTGTAAACAATTTTATGTCTATGTTAAGGTGAATGACGACATTTGGTGAATGTCAATTTCTTCTTAGATGTAGACATTCACTGGTGAATGTTGACATGCACCATCTGTTTTTGGTGAATGTTAACATGTTGTAAAAAAAGATGAATACCTAGTGATAAAATAATTTTTACAAATTAATTAAGCATAAGTTATTTTATTTTATATTATAAAAATTATTTGTTGCAACAAGATAAACTGTTATGACATTTTGAGTTACATAAAATGCCTGAGGATCTACAACTACACTTCTTCGATACACACTTTGCCTTACAATTGCATTTCGTGTACCCCTGTCCACCTGTTTGAGAAATTGAAGTGGAAGCTTTCCTTAAGGACACGGATTGGTCTGTAGCAACTTCTTCAGGAGATAATAGTTGTTCTTTACATACAGCAAATTGATTACGGGTGTATAATTGATTTATTACACCCTCTTTTGTGCCTAGTGTGTAAAATGTATTATCGACAGCTACGACAACTGCCAATATGTTCTGCAGTGGATCCATACGCCCTCGGTCAACATCAGGGACTCGGATACGAACAGTATCACCGGATTTGGCTGGAGTAAACTTTTGTCTTGATGAACGTAAGCCATTCTTTCAGCTTGTAATTCAAGTCCCATTCTTGCTGCTGCTCTATTTTGAATAATGTTTTTTTTTTTTTTTTTTAATTCATGATCTACTTCACTTTGCTCAAAATTATGTTCCACCTGCTCAGTATTATTATATTGGATGTCATTAGCTGGAAAATAAATTTTCACCAGGTTTCAATGAAACAATAAGTTGGTTGAGAGACATTATTTTAACGACATCATATCTTTTCAATAACTTGCACACGGCGCGTTGCTTACTTTCTTTCCCCTTAAACTTGAGAACGTCTTCAACACATTTGTTATATTTTTCAGTACTCAAATAAAAATTGTTGTCTTCTCTTTTTATACTTAATATAGCGTTAAATTTTTCGTAAAAAACTTCTCGTGTGTTCTCCATTATACACGTGAACAATTAGTAGGTAACTCGAACGTATCACAAATTCAATCAGTCACAACAGTCTACCTTTTCGTTCGTGTAAGCAAGGTAAATGAAATACGTCGACACTGGTCGATAAATTAGGTACGATGACTGACGTATCACCAATTATGCGATTAAGCAAAAGCTTAGTGTGTGTGAGAGAGAGAGGTAGGTAGTGGGTACAGGCTGACAGACAGATACCGTAACGTTAAATGCCTAAATGTCTATGATAATATTATATAGATCATTAAACACCGTTCGATTAAATATTGTGTGAACAATATCATATCTATAAACATTTACTATCTTAACGTATGACACGATAACGTCTATACTCCAATTTTAACTAAAAATGTCTAACATTCACCAAAACTCAATTGTGAATGTCAACACTCACAGATAATCGTTGCGAATGTTGACATTTACCGGTGACCGTTGGCAAATTTTTAATATTCATTCAAAATGTTGACATTCACCAAAAACAGCAGTGAATGTCAACACTCACCAAATGTCGTCATTCACCTTAACATCTACATCACTTTTCTTACCTACGCATAGGTTATAATGGGACGAAGTGGCCGTCGGCCGAGCGGACTACGGCGTCGGTTCCAACGCGTACCGTCGCCGCGGCCGGTTCAAATCTCGATCACGGGTGGCTCCTTTCTCTAGGCAAGCAACTGTCTAGCGAAAGAGGCCGCCATCCCCCGACCGGGCATGGCAGAAACCTACGGGTGCCCAATTTTAAATTCTGTCAAAACCAAAACACACATGCTTACCAAACCTACAGTACCCTTCTGCACAGTTGACAAACCACCCGAGTTGCCGTGGGTTAATCGATTTCAAATTTAAATAACACATTCAAATATTCAGTATTGGAAAATGACTTAAGGGGGCTGGAGCATACCATGTTTTAAGGGGTAGTGCTTAGGCATTTCATATTACATGTACATTTTGGCGGTGTTAATGTATGAAAAGTAAATGAACATTAGTGTGTGTAATCCGTTATCGCACTTTTCGCGACGAAATTTGAATTACCGGATTTATGATAATAATCAAAATAAACCATACCGTATAAGAATTCGACGGGAAATTTAACTCAATTAATCTATCTGGTGACACAGCTAAAAAAGGTTGATTCATATCTATTATTAATCCTGCTGGTAGAATTTCTTTGATTACTACCAATGATTACATTTGTTCAAAAAAAATTAATTTTTAACTGTTTAAAATTTTGTCATGACTTTAACTTTTGTGAAATTTAATTTTGTTAAATAATAAGTGTTCCTTGGAGAAAAAAATAATATGATTCTATTGATTCTATTATCTATTCTGCCATTTACTGCTATATAATAATATATTATACTAACTGTTTTCGTCTTTTCGACTTTATTTTTAATTAATATAATATAATATGATGCATAGTAAGCTTATATTTTTATCAAAATAAACGTATACTTGACTTAGTTGTACCTAGATAGCGACGAAATGAAAAATACAAGAATCCACTTCCGAGCAAACTTAGAAAGGAGGAATACAAACCAAATTTACTTTTCAAAATTGAAATCGAGCTACTGGAAGTATGTTTGATTTTCTTTCACTTATTGAGCTAAATATATGAAAAAAATGGTTGCTCCAGCCCCCTTAATCTACTTTTTTTACAAACGGTATGGTTTTTTTTCTGCTTTTATTATATGTACCTATTGTTCCTACCTAACTAACTCATTTTAGACAATTTCTTATGTAAAATCCTTTTCACACGCACCCGCGCATTCAATATACAACTACTACTGATCTTATAAAACTTTGATTGTTATATGGCTGTTAGTAAATAACATTGTTTTTGGTTGATGATCCAGTAAAGTTATGTTACGTTTAGCGTTTACGTAGGTATATTATAATTTAATGTTGACAAGCGTTCGATACTGTTGAGTTTAAGCAAATTTTTAGTTAAGGACAGTTATAATAGTCGTTGTAATTATAATGTGTGCGTACTGCGTGTCTGGGTAGTAAGTGTACATTGGTGTGTATGTGTAGTGTGTGTTTGACTGTATGTCTGTATGTTACGGTAAATGATGTTATATCGGAAATTAACGTTATTCGCCGGTTATTAACGTTATTTACCTACGAATGAGGGAATTATCGTTAATTTCTAGTTAATAACGTTAATAACCGTATGATTTGGGAAATGTTTATTTGATTATAAAATAATGTTCAACGAGCAATGATAAGGTGATCGCCAAACTAATTGTGGTACTAATTGGGTAAACCAATACAACTTTATCGGCCACAGATAATGTGGACCTATACAGTATACAATTACTATACATATTATAATATCGGTGGAGGTTACATTTGAAAATATCATACCTAACAAAAATTTATATTGATTATAACCTCAGTATATGTACTCGAATTTACCACTTATTTAAAAACAAGGAGAGAAAATGCTGAAACTTTCGAAAGAAAAGTTTGCTCAACTTGAAATAGACACAATACTGTACTTGTAACTGTGGCGGACGTTGATAGAGCTCGTGGTTCTCCACGAAATATACTAGCAGTTGTCACCCAACTTGAACACGACTTATACAAACTCTGTAAGTTAATTCTTAATGAAAAAATATGTTATTAAAATTATTAATTTTTTAATTATTTTATAGGTACTGAACATGGTTTTCTTAAATATAATTACACACGCCAAGAAATAGCTGCTTGCGAAGAAAAGCTATTAGATATGGACAATGTGATAAAATTAGCAGATATTAGACAGTTGACACTGAGGGAAGCAGCTAGTAATAGTTCGGTTGCGGACCCTCAAGGGTACCAGCGTTGCCATTGCAAAACTGGTTGCAATAATAAGCGTTGTGCCTGCCATGGGGCTGAAATATTATGCAATAGTAAATGTCATGGGAGTACAGCTTATAAAAATAAATACAAAATAATATTGCATTTTTTCTATTTTTAAAAATCATCATTTTTCAAATTGTAGTATTTGAGATTCATCGCGTACATATATCTGATCTATAACAACAATTACCTTTGTATTTAGTCATTAACGTGATTATCCGGTTTACAACGATAATTATCTGTGCATTTGGTAAAGAACGTTAATAACCGGCGAATAACGTTAATTTCCATTTAACATCATTTACCGTAACATGTATATAAAACAATATAAGCGGATCTCTCCCGTACACGCACGTCCAAGTCACCACTGCGGCGTTCCGCGCACAAAAATTAATTATTGTGGATATTATGTACCTATTTTGGATTATATTTTTTCAATTTCGGCAAGAAAAATTTAAATTGAGTTCGATTGAGTGGTAGATAATGGTCGATTGTTATTGATCAAATACGTACAATTACTGTACAAGAGCCGTGAAACCGAGTGTGTAACAGTGAACACATCGATTTACGAATAGGGCAAGGCGACGTTCCGGTCACAAGATCGCGACCACCAATACAGTGACACAATTTGTCGTATACAAAATATTGTCAAGACTTATTTACTAAAATTGTAAATTTAATAAATCCAATATAATACAGTAACCTACTCAATGACAGGTACACTCGACCCGGTACTATACAGACATACTGGCGATACAGCAGAGCGGTTTTCCCGGTTTTCGTCTAGCAACTTATATAATATAAATATATAATAAATAATAATATGACGTGTATTATTGTATATAGTAGGTATACAGTGGTGGCGGTCTATGCCGATGGGATATCAGGACTTTTCCCTGTGTTGCGCGGCTGCTAGTACCTAGTGGGCAGTGGGCTGTAATTTATTATAATAAATAATAATAATTGGAGATAGGTTAGTCCTGCTTTGTGGCTTTAGAAAATAATATTGACGTTGAAGATATTATTTACATTGTTAAAAATAAAAGTGATTTATTAGATTAAAAAAAAAAAACTATTACATAAATTTAGATTATTGTTTAGAAAATACTAATTTGAGACCAATATTATGTTCTATACAATTTCATAATAACTAATAAGCATGTATTGATACCATAAAAAAAATTACTAAATATATCCAGACAAAACGAATTTGAGTCTCGGTCAAATAGTTTTTCTAGGCCAATTTGTTTCATAGTCGAGTAGACCACCACTGTGTACATACGATATACCTAATTATGCAAGTGTAGGTACCTACCGGCTACCCAACAATATAAATTTTAAGTTCATATAATGGGGAATTATTGATTCCGCCGAAACTACCTGCTTAGGAAAAAGGTTTATATTGATTCCGCCGGCTATTGATTCCGCCCGCTACTGTTTATAAAATCTACATTTAATATTTGATAATTTAATAAATACAAATTTGTGATAATAACTTAAGGTAGGTCTCGAACTCTCGACCAACCTTAATTTAAGTATTAATTTTTATTTTCTTAAGCCAAAATCTTGTTTATGAATGTTATTTGGCCTAAATTGTATACAATTATACAATAAATTCTATGTAGGTATAAAATAAAAATGCATAAATGTATAAATATTTTTGATCATAATATTTGGCCACATGTCTAAATTGAATAAAATGATAATAATAGTATATCAGTATAAAATAAAAATGTATAAATGTAAATCATTTTTTTCTAATTAATATTATGTATATGATATTTTAAAATGTATAATGTAAATTGAATAAAATTATAATAATAATATATAAGTATAAAATAAAAATATAGGTATAAATCAAACTACTTTTGATAATATTTGGACACATGCTTTAAATAAGTGAACCTAGAAATTTTATTATCGTTCAAATCATTTGATAAATTTTTAATACTTTGTTTTTTTTTTGTTAAAAGCACTATTTTTGCTATTTTTCTCGATGTGTATTCCGTTTATATGTATGTAAGTATCAGTTTGTATTTTTTTATTTAAAACATGGGTGAATGTGAAAATGTTGGGTTGAGCTTTTGTGAATTGTGAATTTAATTTTGAGTGGAAAGACTCACAGCTATTTGTAGTACGTTCTGATGTTATTTCTCTCGATGCCCAAATACGTGGATTGAATTTTGCACCTTCATCAATATAATATTCAACTAAATAATCGCAGAACTTAATTATCCTGTCATCATCTGGAGAAAATGACATCAAATCTGTCTTAAAGCAATCGCTTACTTCTTCTGGATTTAGTAATGGTAAGCAAAATACCCATTTTAGCAAATTACCTATTTCACTTGATGCGTCTTTATATTCTTTTGATAAGCCTAAAAAATAAAAATAATAAATTAATTAATATTAATAATACATAATACGACAATAATAGTATTGTATGTGTATTTGAATTTATATGTTCACCAAGACTTTGAATGTGTTTCCACCAATGTTGTGTTAAATGAAATCTGCAACCAACCATCCGTATTTCTGGCCATATTGTTTTTGCACCAATATGTATAGCTTCTTCAAAATCGGAAACTATTTTCGATGGAATGAATAATAAATTAATTTCCGAACATTTTTCAACCACATATCCGAACGATAGTGCATATTATGTGTCTTTACATTTGTCTGGTAGTAAGAAGTACACGAGTGGAATATAATGTCCGTTCTTGACGATGTGTATAGTAAAAAGCTGAAGAAAATATTTTGGACAGTAGGTAAAAGTACCATCCACAAATATTTTGTCTACTGAACATAGAAGTTTTAAATTCGTTTCTGTTGAAAAACATAAAATTTTGTTTACTGAATCGACAACAAGAATAAAGTTTTCGTCCTGGACAGTTTTAATTTGACGCTCGCTCATTTACGTTGATTACTTCTATAATATTTGTTGGGAGTTTCGGATATGTCGATCTACGAGAACGGTATAAACATTGATAAATATTATTGATATCTGTACCTGTAAACGTTTGTGTTAGTTCTGGATTAGTTAAAATGCCTCTATTTATGACTTTTGAAGGCCTTTCCAATTCGTTTTCCGATTTTCGTTTGAGTCCATTAGAAAATGATTTTTTTGTTATACTTGATTCAGTTTCTTGGTGATGGTTGACATTATGTGTACTTTCATCTTTTAAAATGTTCTTAACTGCTTGATCTACATATATTTTCGCAGTACACTTTTTATGTATGCACTGCCATTTAAAAGCATGCAAATATTTCACGTAATCTTTTTTATAATATTTACTATTATTATACAAAATCAAATCATTTTTTCGTTGACTTGATATAATAGTAAAGTTCATTGTAATTAAAAATGTAACAAATTGTAATTAAGATCCTAATACAAATGTGCGAGTGTGTGACACTTTATACTCGTGGAGCAATTTCTTTAACTAGATCGATACTGTCGATACTGATCAGCAACTATGCGAGAAGTAACAAGGGAAGTATATGGACTTTAACAAGCGGAACCGAGCCAACATAAATATACTATTATTATAGTCTTATATTTTATCTTAAAGATAAGATTTCAGTTAGAGTCATAGGTAGGTAATCAGTATAATAAATACGTAGCTTAATACGTTATAGCAATAGGTACGGTTTGAAATAAAATGTATTTACTCGTGCGCTACACGCATAATATTATAAGAAACCTGATGGTTGTAAAAACATTATTTTGGCACAATATCAAAAATAGATTTATAGATTTATAAAATTTATAAATTCACTTATTAACTGTTTCCAAATATTACCAAAAGTAGTTATACACTTTAATTTTGAACTATACAATTTAGACTATATACAATTAACAATATATGTATATTCACATACACATATTAATTAAATACTAATATTTTAATTTATAGTTGTATATATTGTCTAAATTATACTAAATAAACTATACATATTTTTAAAATACATATACAAAGGGGGGGGGGGGGGAGATGAATAGTGTCCGGCGGAATCGATGTGTAAATATTGTCAACGGTAGCCGGCGGAATCGATACAAAATCAGCGGAATCGATATGCGCCCCATATTGAACCACTATATACGTGCGGTAGATAACATATTATATGGGGCGCATATCGATTCCGCCGATTTTGTAGCTATACCTATACATAAATATAATTATCTATTCAATTTTTTTTATTTGAATATTTATTATAAATTTGAAGAACAAAATTACAATAAATATGAACCGGCCACCTTTAATCTATACAATATTCATTTGTTATTTGCATTATTATAAAATTATTATTTCTTAGTTACTACTTATTAGGTACCTAATATCAAGGCTGGGCAAGTTAATGATTTTTTTAACTTAGTTAAGTGTATATTCTTACACCAATAATAAAAAGTTAAAAGTTAAAAGTTAATTTAACTGTAGGTGAAGTCAGTTAAGTTAAAAGTTCATACACACTTTTTGTTAACTTTTTATTAAGTTAAAAAAAAGTTAATTTGTTTATACAACGCTAGCGTACTTAAATTTTTCCCAACCCAAAACTAAATTATAGGATATAGTGTTAATACTTCATACAGTATTTCCATATAAGTTTCGAATGATACACATTTTTAAGTTTAAATAATTTACGATACATATTTTTTGACATGAAAACAAAATAGACTGAAATAGTGAAATATTATAAAATTAAAAACAAAATAAATTAACTTAACTTACTTCTTAAAATGAAAAATTAACTCGTTAATTCCACGTTAATTAAGAAAGAAATTTAGTAAGTTAACAGTTAAGTTAATGAAAAGCCAAACTTAACTTTAACTATTTAATTCGTTAAAGCCCAGCCTTGATAAATAGTATCAGATGAATCAAGTAATAAATAAATAAGTGGCTCTCAAAAAACTAACGAGGTGAACGTCGCGTCACATCGCGACCACTGACGGATTAAGAGATGTGAGTACGTTTACACATAATTTATGAACAAACCTGTTTCAAAAAGCATCAATTTGTGGTTGTAAATTAATATAAGTTCTTAAAAAATAGTAGAAAACGATATATTATTTTTGATTTACTTACTAAAAAAGAGTGCTAAACATTTCAATCAGCACGCATAAATATTTTTACGTGATACGTTTTCATCTGAAGAATGCATAATGTACGAGTACCAAATATTTAATTTATGAAATGTTATATTATGGAGCAACAATATGGCACTCGTGTGGACTTTTATTTCTCTTGGTTTTTTTATATAAGAATATAGGAATATACCTAAGCATCTAAAAAAAATATGCAAGTGCAATAAGCTTAGTCATCACCTTTTGGAGCATAAAAATTGTTTTATCCCCCACCCGGGCATGGCAGATACCTACGGGTGCCCAAATTAAAAATTCTGCCAAAAACAAATCACGAGTAAACAAATCTACAGTACCCCCCTCCCCTACAGTACCACAGGCTAATGCCTGAGTAGTTGAAGCCTTAACCCAAATAAAAAAAAAAAAAATTGTTTCAATTTTCAACATTTCGGTTTCTGGTAGCAAATTGGACAGTTAATAATGCTTTATAAAAAAAATAATACAATTTTTTGTTATAATAAATTGCAGTTAAAATTCCTATATAGGTCATAACTTATAGGTAGGTAATAGGTATAACGTTAAAATGTAAACAAAATAGAAAATAGATATTGATAAAATAGATGATATCATTGTAATACAACTATGGTGAACTTATTTATTTTTTACTCTGTAGTTAGCAAGTTACTACTTAACAATAAAACAAATTACACAGGTACATAATTCTACTATACTATAATTTAGATACTGTAATTCTGCATAAATCGGATAATAGAAACGAAGTTAAGGGTTCTTTCTAGTTTCTATATATTACATTTTAATGTCTTGGGTAAGAGACGGTAGATATTAGGAACTCACTGAACCATAATTTGCTCTGTATACGACAGATGTTCAAATATAAAAATATATACTATATGATTATTTTGATTACAACGCTGTACGCTGTACGCAACGATAGTCATTATAAAAATATTAAAATTATATTAAAAAGATTATTTCAAATTTAATACACAGAATTATACTGGAAGTCATAATATGCGTGGGCTGGAACGATGTTCACACCAATCACATCCGTGAGCCGAGATACAGTATCTATAGGCAAGGGGTACGGGGAACTGCATATAAAAAGGAGCCCGAATCGGCCTGTTTTCAGACGTGTACTACCACCCATTAGTGCAAGCACCTTCACGCCACTCTGTACGAGCATATTTTGGACTTAGAAAATTATCGAACAATATAATAAAATTCACAATAAACAACATCTGTCTTTTATTTATTCATCAACCACGACTACAACATCAAATAATGTGTCTGCGACCTGCAACTATAATATCTTGGCAGCCACTTATCTACTATCAGTACTACGATAGTAGGTACCAAGCTACCGAGTATATTACACTGGCGCAGTCGGAAAAAGAAGGTTCCAGGAGTTTCAAGACGAGGCGAGCAGTCGAAGCGGCGGATTTAAATTTCCAAAGGCGAGTCTAGCAGTCAAGGCGGCTACATTCAACTTCGGAGATCCAGTATCGACGCAGCGGCTACACCACGTCAACAGCTCCACGGAGGTAACAGTTAAGGTCTGATCAACCAAGGCGACTCCGGAATCAACGAACAATTCAAGACGGGCCAGCAGACAATCAAGGAAAATGAACACATCAGTGGCAACAGCGTTGTTGTGAGTATATTAATTAAGTGAAGATAGATAATTAAATTAAAATTGTATAGCTTGAAGTGCACGTCTCACGTTGATACATATATATCAGCGTTTATTTTATAATTGGTGGTGGTGTAAAATATTAGGGAAAAATATTCGAATAAAATTAAATAAAGAAAAAAAATAGGAAACAAGCTTGGGAAGAACTATATACGTATTTTATGATAAACAGCTGTAGACTGATCTAGGATTTTTATGGTAAATAGACGGCAAGGACCGATCTAAGATTTTTTTGTGATAGGCAGCAGGGACTGACCTAAGTATTTTATGGTATTTTGTGATAGGCAGCAGGGACTGACCTAAGTATTTTATGGTATTTTGTGATAGACAGCGGGGACTGATCTAATAAATTAAAGTAGACAGCGAAAGGCTGATCTAGCAAATTGATGCACGCGCGTAGCATTTTTGAATTATATATGAGAATAATTGATTAAAGTGAAATATTGAATTTTGAATTGAAATATAATTGTTGAAAGAAGTTAATTGATATATATTGAAGAAAATAGATTTTGAATTGAAAGGCAGTAGATGACCTTGTTAAAGTAATTGACGTCAAATTTTGAAAAGTTTTGAAAAAAAAAAAGGAGATTAATTATAAGGGCCCTAGGATAAGAAATAGTATAACGTTACTAAGAGTAAGTTGATAAAGTTGATAAGTCTATAAAAATAAGGGATAGGAAGTCGAATATTATTGGAGGGATTTACGGAGTAGCTAACCGGGGATTTTTTTTGTTATAATATTCGAGCGTAGTACGAGTGCGTACGCATAAAAACATCGCGGAACATGGCGAGGGAAACGGGTGAGGGGATACCGTATCGAAATTTAACACGCGTAACATAGGCGGTCGAACGTTTTACGTGTTATTAGATAGGTACTCATCCATATCCAACGTACGACGCGCGTTTACGTAATTTCTTTTTATTATTTGTGCATGATAGTTATTTTATAAGTAATAATTTTTACGTATTATTAATTTTGGTGACGGTAGTTACGTATTATTAGTTTATAAATCAATAATAGTATATACATGTAGAGTAAATACTTTTGGTAATTACTCACGCGGATAGGATATTAATAAATTTAGTAGATATAATTTATAAGTACCTAAAAGATATAATTCATTAAAAATTATATATATGTAATGTTTAGATAAATATATGTCAGAATCCGATAGTTCAGATATTGACACTAGTTCTGCGGACAGTTCAATAAAAGTTGAAAAATATAAACCGAGGAAAGAGTTAAAAGAGGCAATTTTGAAAGACGCTGTAAAGAAAGAATTTTTAGAGCAAACTAGGGAACACATAGTTAAAACTGAAAAAACTAGTAAAGAAAAGTTAGTAAGAACACATAGTTTAACAGAACAGATAGGTACCACGCCACGAAAACAAACCGTAGGTCGTTTAGGTACTAGGTCAGACTCAAGCGTAATTCACGTGCAGTTAGAGTCAGTGGTTAAGAAAAAAATGAGTAAAATGGATTTAGATAAAGCAATTGCTATGATACCTATTTGCACGGGCAAAAAGGACGTAGCCGAATTTATAAATATTTGTGAAATCGCAATTAAAGAGACAACGGAAGCAGATACACCGATATTATTAAAAATAATTACTTCTAAGTTAACAGGAAATGCGTTAGAAGTAACAAAATATCGAAATTTAGAAACATGGGGAGCAATAAAAACAATATTAGAAGGGGCCTTCGAACAAAAAGTATCGGAGAGGGCCCTATCAATAGCCTTAAACACGGCACGTATGGCCGAGGGAGAAAGTGTGGCAAAATTCGCTAGTAGAATCGAAGAGTTATATTATAAACTCTGCGCGGCAAGTACGATAGGTCTGGCTCAGGCCGAGGCAGATATAGTGAAAAAACAAACAAAGAAACAGGCAATGATCATATTTATGACAGGGTTACCTCATCACCTATATACAGCACTGGAAAGTCGAAATCCCAGTACATTGGAACAATGTTTCAACACGGCGATCGATGAGATGCTCGAATATGAGTCAAAAGTAGAAATGGACAAATTGCAGAGACAAATTGGTAATGGAAAACAGGCAGACGTCAATAACGAGGAAAAACTACAAAATGGTGGTAATACAAATAACGCAGTTAATCGCGGAGGAAACAGGAATTCAAATCAAAGCAATAGAAATAATAATTTCAACGGGCATAACAACAGATATGTTAACCACAACAACCGCAATAATTATGGGAATAACAATCAGAGCGGATATGGCTCACACATGGTTAATCGCGGCGGTTATCGAGGCGGAAATGGCTATGGACGGAATTTCAATACCAATAATGTACAACAAAATAATATTAACCAAGGCACCGGATGCTACACTTGTGGTAGATCTAACCACATAGCACGAGATTGCTGGAGCAATCGACCTAATGCGCAACAAAATACGTATAACAATAATCGTGTAAGCGGCACGCGCCATGCGAACAACAACAATAATGTTCGTAGGGACAATAACAATACTCAGGGTGTACTTTGCAGTTACTGCAATAAGATAGGTCATGAAATTTCAAACTGTTATATAAAACAGAAAAACGAAAGAAGCACGTCGGGAAACGCCAACGGACCATCACCAGTGGGAGTCAGATTGGTCCAAGAAATAGTTCAAGACCCACACACAGGATTTTCCACATCACAGCAAAATTAGCAAAATATATTTGATGATATTATTGTGAATAAAGTAATTTATTTATAACCTATTTACGTGGAGCCTTGTTTTAAATTTTCAATCCTTAGCCATAAAAGTTAAACATTTTATAAATTTTTAACCACAAAATAATTAATAAATTATAAATTTGATAAATGTTGTCAAAATTTGAACTTCAAATGCTTATAAAAAAAAATTGTGCCTATGTATTTTTAATTTTTTTCATTTGACAAACATATGAGTAATCTTATATTTCATTTTCAAATCTTAGATTTAAAAAGAAAAATTTTTATGAATTCTCAACTCAAAATAATTTGCTATTTTTCGTGATTTTTCCGTATTTTGTCAAAATTTGAACTTTAAATAATTATAAATAAAAACTGTGACTAAGGATTTTTAATTTTTTTCATTTGCCTTTGAAACAATAACCTAGGAGCCTTCTATTAAATTTTCAAGCTTTTTTACTCAACAGATAAAATTTTATTGATATTTATAGAAAAAAAAACTAAAAAAATTAAAAACTGACAATGGCCGTAAACAGCTCAAAAAGAGTCAAAATATTCTGTAAATTATATGGTGTATAGATAATGCTAATATAAACATTCAGTCAAAATTTCTGTCCCTACGGTCATTTGTTTTAGAGTTACACCAAAAACCAAAATCGATTTTCTCGAAAACATATTTTGCGTAAGAATTCCCGTTTTTCCTTAATTTTTTTTTTGTTTTTCACGTCGCTTGTGAAAACTACTGGGAAATTTTTACTTTTGACCCCCCAACTAGATTCACTTTCCTATCAGAAAAGTTACTATTGAAGAAAATCCAAGCACTTTTACTGTCCTAAAAGGTGATGACAGACACAAAAAAAAAAAAAAAAACACACATCATTGTAAAATCAATTCATTCATCGCATCGCTCGGAATCTAAAATAATGCAAAGAAAAAGAATAATTAAAAACTTGTTAATACATAGATTAAAATATTAATCAAATTAGAGAATACAGTCAGAAACAGAATTTTGAAATGGAGACTTAGGGAGTGGAAAAAATGCTTACGGTTTCGTCTGTATTTTTATAATTAAAATTTAAAGTAGGTAGTGTAATATTTCTTGGTTAATAAATAAATCGCGTATCTAGGAACAATATCTGTGTTTTGTTAGAAGTTTTTTCACGACAATTGAGTTTTTAAGTGAATTATGAGCATTTTTAATTTACATTTATTATACACGGTATAACTCACTATTAACACGTTACCACAATATACTAAAACCGGATTCACATCTACGTCGTGTGTCATGCCGTGTCAATCAAATCGTATTGTGATTAGACATTACTTTTTTGGTATCATGTAATAACCAAGTTGCAACAGAGCATACTAATAATTGACTACAGCTCAACTTTTAAATCATATTGGATACCGGTTGTAAACATAACAAATAATAACCAAGCCCTCGTGAAACACGACACACATCATAGCTGTGAATCCGTCTTAAGTTCAGTTGAATATATTCAAGTACCTAGCCCTTAGGTACTTATCATTATTTTTAAATTTTTATTGTAAACAATTTTATGTCTATGTTAAGGTGAATGACGACATTTGGTGAATGTTGACATGCACCATCTGTTTTTGGTGAATGTTAACATGTTGTAAAAAAAGATGAATACCTAGTGATAAAATATTTTTTACAAATTAATTAAGCATAAGTTATTTTATTTTATATTATAAAAATTATTTGTTGCAACAAGATAAACTGTTATGACATTTTGAGTTACATAAAATGCCTGAGGATCTACAACTACACTTCTTCGATACACACTTTGCCTTACAATTGCATTTCGTGTACCCCTGTCCACCTGTTTGAGAAATTGAAGTGGAAGCTTTCCTTAAGGACACGGATTGGTCTGTAGCAACTTCTTCAGGAGATAATAGTTGTTCTTTACATACAGCAAATTGATTACGGGTGTATAATTGATTTATTACACCCTCTTTTGTGCCTAGTGTGTAAAATGTATTATCGACAGCTACGACAACTGCCAATATGTTCTGCAGTGGATCCATACGCCCTCGGTCAACATCAGGGACTCGGATACGAACAGTATCACTGGATTTGGCTGGAGTAAACTTTTGTCTTGATGAACGTAAGCCATTCTTTCAGCTTGTAATTCAAGTCCCATTCTTGCTGCTGCTCTATTTTGAATAATGTTTTTTTTTTTTTTTTTAATTCATGATCTACTTCACTTTGCTCAAAATTATGTTCCACCTGCTCAGTATTATTATATTGGATGTCATTAGCTGGAAAATAAATTTTCACCAGGTTTCAATGAAACAATAAGTTGGTTGAGAGACATTATTTTAACGACATCATATCTTTTCAATAACTTGCACACGGCGCGTTGCTTACTTTCTTTCCCCTTAAACTTGAGAACGTCTTCAACACATTTGTTATATTTTTCAGTACTCAAATAAAAATTGTTGTCTTCTCTTTTTATACTTAATATAGAACACAAGTTCAGTTTATTCAGATAAATAAACTGAGAATTGATCAAATACATTTTATAAAATTATATTCGTTATATAAGATTATAATATTTTAATATTAGTTTTAAGAATTAATAAAAAAATAAATTATCAATACAAAAAAATATTAAAAATAAAACTTAGAAAAACAATATCAACAAAAAGTAATTTATTTATTAATAAAACATACTAATTTACGATTTACGATTTAATATAGGTATCATCATTTATTATAAAAACAAAACCAATTAATTTATACTCATTAAAATAAAAAAAATACTTATTTAGTAATAAATATATTATTTAAATCTATCAAATTAGTTGCAAAAACATTACAATTAAATAATGGTACATTATTTATTATAAAACTAGTTTTTTAAAAATAATACAAATAGGTAATTAAATATGGGAGACAATAAAAAACCTTACTTTGAACCCGGAAAATTCACGGGAAATAATTCTGAAAACGTAGATTCTTTCTTTAAAAAATATCAAAGGGCTGCAGTTATTAACGGATGGTCCAAATCTGAAAAAAGTCTTTATATTCCCGTATTTTTAGAAGGCACTGCTCTCATATTTTATGACAATATTATGGATACCGTTGAAAACATTAATTGGTCCGATCTAGAAAAAAAATTTAGACTAGAATTTGAACCCATCGCCCAAACTCATATGCTTCGAATAATGCTTGAAAAACGCAAACAGAAACCGGATGAACAAAGTGTGTCTTACATTAATGAAGTAGTCATTGTGTAGGCGAATTGACAAAGATATGTCACAAGGAGAAATGGTACGAAGTATAATGAAAGGCTTAAAACCCACAATATTGAGATGTATAGGAATATTAGGAAATAAAACACTTGATGAACTTAAAAATAACGTTCGCAAATATGAACTTATAGAGCTTATGACAGCAGATAGTATAGATAAAAACCCATATGAAATTGAAACAGAGATAATTGAAAATAAAATCCAGCATATAAATACAAACTACAAACTAAAAACCAACGAAAATAGTAAATTACGAGAGGAAATAGAAAATTTAAAAGAAACTATAGGTCAGTTAAAACTATCTCAGATAAACAATGATAATAATTATCAAAACAATTTTACTAAATACAACCCAATTTTGAGATATAACGAAAATAACAGTAATTATATCAATAATAATAATAATTCAGCACACACAAAACAATGCTCGATATGCTCGAAAAATAACCACAATGAATATGAATGTTACTTTAAAAACAAAACTAATATAATATGTCTATTATGCAATAAATTTGGACATTCCGCGATCACTTGTCGTTCAAGTTCAACTAACAACAAGCCAAAAAAATTAAATACAAGGTTAAATTCTTCTGATAATTGCTCATCTTTAAATACAGAAATACGGAAACAAAATATAAATAAAATTAACTGTACACCCGATGCTATTTATATTGAAGCTCAATTTAATAATATTACCTTACCAATAACAATTGACACGGGGGCAAAAATATGTTGTATTAGACAAGAACTACTACCCAGTAATTATACAATAACGCCGAGTACACTACAGCTATCAGGACCAGATAATGAACTACTATGCGTGGTAGGTATAACCAAAATTAAAATCAAAATCGACAATAACTATTTCAATATTGACGCTCATGCAGTAAAAAAATTAAGCAGCGCAATCTTACTTGGAAATGACTTTTTGATCAAAAATAATGCTCTGATCAATTTCAAAGACAGTAACATTATTTTAAATAATAATATAAATATCCAATTAAAAATCAACAATAATATAAACGCGCTCAATAGTATAGATAATACCAACAATATTATAGAATTAGCAGGTAGCATATTTAATTGCCCAGACAACTTCGCTATAGCACACTGTATATCTGCAGATCTCAAAATGAATAAGGGGATAACAAATTTATTATCGAAAGTATACGGTGATACTAAACCACTTGCATTACAAGAAATAAATGTGGGGGACACAATACCTATAATCAATAACTATAAAATTATATTTCACTTAATAACAAAAAATGTACACTATCACAAGCCCAAATATAAGGATCTAAAATCTTCAATTCACAATCTAAAACTTGAAGCTACAAAACAAAATATTTCAAAAATTGCAATACCCTGCACCTTAGTTTCACGAATAGACAAATTAAATTGGTAATAATAATAATAAGACAATTAATATACTCCGAATTTCAAAATACTAACATTAAAATACATATTATATACTATAAAGATGAACAAAAAATAACACACAATTGGAAATCAAAAGAACACATTAACATAATAAATAACATTCATACACTTTTTAATGATAATAATAAAAATGAAACAAAAATAAAACACATGGTACAACCTAAAAATCAAGCCAATAATATATGTCCTATATTCAAACCAGGAGAAAACGTCCTCGACGATAGGAATCGTGGATTGTATACCGTTAAAACAAAAATGTCCAATAAAATTCCCAACAATATAATAAAATTCACATACAAGAAATACAGACACTCGCTTCATTGATACACAATATAAAACTTAAAGATACGATAAACGATGGTAAAAACACAACGATTAAAATAAACAAAATACAAATAACTTCGATCAAAAATCATACAAAAAGAAATAAAGAATTAAGAAAATACCCTAACAAACCAATTGATATACAAACAAAAAAAATAAATAATAAAAGGTCAAACAAACCAACACTCTTAAAAATACAAAAAACATTAATCTTTAATTCACAAATCACACAACACTTGTAAAATAAACCAATTAACAACAAAAATACTACCCTGACAAGTATCCAAACTATATATTATGAAAACAAAAAAAATATTAATACCAAATCTTATGGGAGACTCAATCATACTATCAACCTCCTACAGGACTAATAATAAAAAACCCCAAATAAATGTTTTGTTTTACTAACATAACTTTAAAAAAAAAAAAAAAAAATCACGAATTATTAAGACTACCTATATAATTATTATATAACTATTGTACAAGAGTTACAGAATAATAATAACAAATACAAATAACATATCTTAAGTTACTTACCTAAGCACTAAAACCTAATTTAAGTCAGCATAAGCTTGAAAACAAATTTAAAAAAAAAAATGTAAAATGATTAACTTAATTTAAGTTAGTATAAGGTATAAGATCAATTTAAAGCAGTGAATACAAAAAATAAACCTAATTTTAAGCTAGTACTAATATGAAAATAAATGTTAAGCATAAGAAATACCAAAAAAAAAAATGTATAAAAAAAAAAATTAACTTTGTTTAACTTTTAAGTTATCATAAAAACAAAAAAAAAATGTCTATGAACTAAATACATTGTAAGCAAAGTAAATATGAAAAATGTATAATTAGATTAGTTAAAAGTTAAAACTATGTAGAATATATAGGATAAAAACCAAAATATGTAAAAATTCATAACATATCAACATGACAATATATTGTACACAAATATTAAATTTAAAAAAAAAAAAAACTGTATAGCTAACATTACAACACCAGATAGGGAACTTAAAATATAAAATATATAAGAATAGAAACACATCAATGGAATGCGGGGAGTACGAACTTTCAGCTTCAGTTCTATCTTCCTAATTTTATGTTTTCCAATGTAATATGTAAACCTTAATATTATTTACATTGCCCCTTTTAGATTGTATAGTAAAATTTGTTTTCTTTATATATATATAAATGTCCAGTTTAAATTGTATAACTTTTTTCAACTTTCAACTTTCAACTTTCAACTTCGACTTTTAATTTTCAACTTTCAACTTTTTCTAACTTTATCTCTCCTCTACTTAAATATTTGTATTGCTCTCACTCTCACCCACAAGTGGTGTTGTGAGGGCACAACACAAAAAAGTGCAGGGTGGATGTAATGATATGCTCACACACCATTATAATAAACTAAAATTTTACAGAACAATAAACAACAGCCAGACTGTCGCTTGTAGAAATCGGTCGCATCAAATAAAACCATTGACAACGACAACTAAGATATTGACACGCACTCATAACAATATTACGTAGGATGTGCATGACTTTATTTTATGCTGACGCCATAGAATAATCTAGTTCCCAGGCCCACGATAATTTAGTGACAAAGCCACCCACCACTCTCTGGTCAGCATCCTCGCGTCCGTCCCTTAAATCAGTGCATGAGCACCAACCACCGAAGTAACAACCTCTCAAGTACCAAAGAAACCGATTTCAACGAGCGACAACTGGACTTCTTATGCAAGCAATAATCAGTGCGTTCGTTAATTCAATTTGTGTATCTGAAGTAGTACTTTATTTTATCTAAAATCTAAAACTCTTACAATATTGTCTACGAACAACTGCGAATCAGGTAAGACATATGATATAATATTTTATGTTGATTGCAGTCAATACGTTCTATGTGCTTTTTTCCATAAAATTATATTGTACGGTGTATTTGATATAATTCTCGAATACACGATCTCGAGAGCCCTTCGAACACCTGGAAGAAGGTAATAGCGTAATTTTACTACTCTAACTTTTACTATTTTAATATAACTATCGACAGGAGTCGTATTTATATATTTATTTTTATTTTATCCTAATTTTACGTTATTACACAATAATACAACTAGGTATACAATAATACAAGATTATATTATTATTATTATTATTGGTAAATGGTAAAGCACATAATTAAAAACATTAAAATTAAATCATATTAAATATAATAGATATTAGGTACCTATCTTAGTATCTTACAACGTGCTTCTGGTTGTTATTGTAATAATTATATTTTAATAAAAATTGAATTTACTCACATGAATCCGGCATTTAGGCTTTATATTTAAAAATAACAAGTACCTACATATAAAATAACAAAAGCTTAATTCATACAAACCATATTAAATTCATAATGGAACTAAATATTATATAGGTAATAATTCATAGTATTATTAGTATCACAGTGACACTGATACTAGTTTTATTACATTGATATGTAATTTTTTATAATACCTAATTAATATTTTAGTGTAGATATTACTTATGTCGCCGCCACGACGGTAGATGAGCCGTAGACACACCGCAACGACCGACACACACACACACACACACACACACAACACCGTCGCATATAATTTTTTTTATTTTTGTATTAATTGTGTGATTGTGAATTATTATATAACATTACGTAGATTATAAGTTAATTACCGCCGCCGCCGCACCGGCTGCGCAATCATTTTAACACGGTTGTCCAGTCTACCAGTCCGTTAACAAGTGTGTGCGGAATCGGCACGTGCGCTAATCGCCGTAAATTTATATTTTTTGTAAACGTTTTAAGGCTCAAATAGCCAAAATTCTTTTTATTATTGTGTGTGCGCAAATCGCCACTATATTTTTATTTATAAGGCGCTAATCGCCACCGTTATTAAGGTGATAGTCGTGGCGCAAATCGCCATCGTTATTATCGTTATTGTCGTGGCGCAATTCGCCGGCGTTATTATTGTGATTATAATATTATTGTTTCGACTCATTGTGGGTGCCGTTTTTTATTATTAATTATTATATTTGTATCCATCATTATTATAGTTATTATAGGTATCAGCTGGCCAGCAGATCACCGACAACTGTGAGTTATTTATTATATATTATTGCTATTATATTGTATCTATTCTATTAGGCTAGAAGAGCCATTTATTATTATATTTTACACAGTTATGTTGCTGTAATATTATTATTTTTATATTCTACGTATTGGTCGTAAGGATATATATATATATTATTATTCTGTTGCGCCACAAGGGCCATATTTATATTATACCTTGTTTCTGCTTTACCATAGGCCTGAGCGTTCACGTTACTTTTTATGCTATTATTATTTTAATAAAATATACAGCAACTCATGCAACCTTAATTACCAACAATCGTGTTACCATTATTTTATTATCTACTATTAGTTTTAAACACACACACTACATACATAATATACATCTACACACCCACCACACACTGGCACTCTCCAGTTTTGCTCGGCGACCCCGTCCACCTCTATTGAGTCGCTATACAGATATACACACGGACACAGATCGGTCGGTGTGAGTGCGAATTATTTCTGGAGACCGGGCAACACGCTCTATTATTGTACCGTTCCCGGCGCAAACAACTTACTTACAAGTTCTAGTGTTTATTTTAATAACTTTTTCAGCCAAAATTTCGACATAGTTCTTATACGAATTTAATGATTTTGTTTTTAAATGAAAATTTAAAAATTTAACATTATATTATTATTTTAGATTTTTAAATCATAGTTAATCATTTTAATGATAATAAGGTATGTAATTATTAATTAGGCAGAAAAGGCGACAAACATAAAAACATTTCCTAGCCCTTAGGTACTTATCATTATTTTTAAATTTCTATTGTAAACAATTTTATGTCTATGTTAAGGTGAATGACGACATTTGGTGAATGTCAATTTCTTCTTAGATGTAGACATTCACTGGTGCACCATCTGTTTTTGGTGAATGTTAACATGTTGTAAAAAAAGATGAATACCTAGTGATAAAATAATTTTTACAAATTAATTAAGCATAAGTTATTTTATTTTATATTATAAAAATTATTTGTTGCAACAAGATAAACTGTTATGACATTTTGAGTTACATAAAATGCCTGAGGATCTACAACTACACTTCTTCGATACACACTTTGCTTTACAATTGCATTTCGTGTACCCCTGTCCACCTGTTTGAGAAATTGAAGTGGAAGCTTTCCTTAAGGACACGGATTGGTCTGTAGCAACTTCTTCAGGAGATAATAGTTGTTCTTTACATACAGCAAATTGATTACGGGTGTATAATTGATTTATTACACCCTCTTTTGTGCCTAGTGTGTAAAATGTATTATCGACAGCTACGACAACTGCCAATATGTTCTGCAGTGGATCCATACGCCCTCGGTCAACATCAGGGACTCGGATACGAACAGTATCACCGGATTTGGCTGGAGTAAACTTTTGTCTTGATGAACGTAAGCCATTCTTTCAGCTTGTAATTCAAGTCCCATTCTTGCTGCTGCTCTATTTTGAATAATGTTTTTTTTTTTTTTAATTCATGATCTACTTCACTTTGCTCAAAATTATGTTCCACCTGCTCAGTATTATTATATTGAATGTCATTAGCTGGAAAATAAATTTTCACCAGGTTTCAATGGAACAATAAGTTGGTTGAGAGACATTATTTTAACGACATCATATCTTTTCAATAACTTGCACACGGCGCGTTGCTTACTTTCTTTCCCCTTAAACTTGAGAACGTCTTCAACACATTTGTTATATTTTTCAGTACTCAAATAAAAATTGTTGTCTTCTCTTTTTATACTTAATATAGCGTTAAATTGTTCGTAAAAAACTTCTCGTGTGTTCTCCATTATACACGTGAACAATTAGTAGGTAACTCGAACGTATCACAAATTCAATCAGTCACAACAGTCTACCTTTTCGTTCGTGTAAGCAAGGTAAATGAAATACGTCGACACTGGTCGATAAATTAGGTACGATGACTGACGTATCACCAATTATGCGATTAAGCAAAAGCTTAGTGTGTGTGAGAGAGAGAGGTAGGTAGTGGGTACAGGCTGACAGACAGATACCGTAACGTTAAATGCCTAAATGTCTATGATAATATTATATAGATCATTAAACACCGTTCGATTAAATATTGTGTGAACAATATCATATCTATAAACATTTACTATCTTAACGTATGACACGATAACGTCTATACTCCAATTTTAACTAAAAATGTCTAACATTCACCAAAACTCAATTATGAATGTCAACACTCACCGATAATCGTTGCGAATGTTGACATTTACCGGTGACCGTTGGCATATTTTTAATATTCATTCAAAATGTTGACATTCACCAAAAACAGCAGTGAATGTCAACACTCACCAAATGTCGTCATTCACCTTAACATCTACATCACTTTTCTTACCTACGCATAGGTTATAATGGGACGAAGTGGCCGTCGGCCGAGCGGACTACGGCGTCGGTTCCAACGCGTACCGTCGCTGGTTCGAATCTCGACCACGGGTGGCTCCTTTCTCTAGGCAAGCAACTGTCTAGCGAAAGAGGCCGCCATCCCCCGACCGGGCATGGCAGAAACCTACGGGTGCCCAATTTTAAATTCTGTCAAAACCAAAACACACATGCTTACCAAACCTACAGTACCCTTCTGCACAGTTGACAAACCACCCGAGTTGCCGTGGGTTAATCGATTTCAAATTTAAATAACACATTCAAATATTCAGTATTGGAAAATGACTTAAGGGGGCTGGAGCATACCATGTTTTAAGGGGTAGTGCTTAGGCATTTCATATTACATGTACATTTTGGCGGTGTTAATGTATGAAAAGTAAATGAACATTAGTGTGTGTAATCCGTTATCGCACTTTTCGCGACGAAATTTGAATTACCGGATTTATGATAATAATCAAAATAAACCATACCCTATAAGAATTCGACGGGAAATGATAAATTTATATTATTTGTTTATATAAAAGGATTTCCATTTTTAATTACATCTTTTAATTTTTTATTTTGTATTGCATAATCTTTAGCGGTTACTGGACATTTTATTTCTACTTATGCATCTAACTCAATTAATCTATCTGGTGACACAGCTAAAAAGGGTTGATTCATATCTATTATTAATCCTGCTGGTAGAATTTCTTTGATTACTACCAACAATTACATTTGTTCAAAAACATTAATTTTTAACTGTTTAAAATTTTGTCATGACTTTAACTTTTGTGAAATTTAATTTTGTTAAATAATAAGTGTTCCTTGGAAAAAAAAATAATATGATTCTATTGATTCTATTATCTATGCTGCCATTTACTGCTATATAATAATATATTATACTAACTGTTTTCGTCTTTTCGACTTTATTTTTCATTAATATAATATAATATGATGCATAGTAAGCTTATATTTTTATCAAAATAAACGTATACTTGACTTAGTTGTACCTAAATAGCGACGAAATGAAAAATACAAGAATCCACTTCCGAGCAAACTTAGAAAGGAGGAATACAAACCAAATTTACTTTTCAAAATTGAAATCGAGCTACTGGAAATATGTTTGATTTTCTTTGACTTATTGAGCTAAATATGTGAAATAAATGGTTGCTCCAGCCCCCTTAATCTATTTTTTTTACAAACGGTATGGTTTTTTTCTGCACTTATTATATGTACCTACCTAACTAACTCATTTTAGACAATTTCTTATGTAAAATCCTTTTCACACGCACCCACGCATTCAATATACAACTACTACTGATCTTATAAAACTTTGATTGTTATATGGCTGTTAGTAAATAACATTGTTTTTGGTTGATGATCCAGTAAAGTTATGTTACGTTTAGCGTTTACGTAGGTATATTATAATTTAATGTTGACAAGCGTTCGATACTGTTGAGTTTAAGCAAATTTTTAGTTAAGGACAGTTATAATAGTCGTTGTAATTATAATGTGTGCGTACTGCGTGTCTGGGTAGTAAGTGTTCATTGGTGTGTATGTGTAGTGTGTGTTTGACTGTATGTCTGTATGTTACGGTAAATGATGTTATATCGGAAATTAACGTTATTCGCCGGTTACTAACGTTATTTACCTACAAATGAGGGAATTATCGTTAATTTCTAGTTAATAACGATAATAACCGTATGATTTGGGAAATGTTTATTTGATTATAAAATAATGTTCAACGAGCAACGATAAGGTGATCGCCAAACTAATTGTGGTACTAATTGGGTAAACCAATATAACTTTATCGGCCACAGATAATGTGGACCTATACAGTATACAATTACTATACATATTATAATATCAGTGGAGGTTACATTTGAAAATATCATACCTAACAAAAATTTATATTGATTATAACCTCAGTATATGTACTCGAATTTACCAATTATTTAAAAACAAGGAGAGAAAATGCTGAAACTTTCGAAAGAAATGTTTGCTCAACTTGAAATAGACACAACTGTACTTGTAACTGTGACGGACGTTGATAGAGCTCGTGGTTCTCCACGAAATATACTAGCAGTTGTCACCCAACTTGAACACGACTTATACAAACTCTGTAAGTTAATTCTTAATGAAAAAATATGTTATTAAAATTATTAATTTTTTAATTATTTTATAGGTACTGAACATGGTTTTCTTAAATACAATTACACACGCCAAGAAATAGCTGCTTGCGAAGAAAATCTATTAGATATGGACAATGTGATAAAATTAGCAGGTGGTAGACAGTTGACACTGAGGGAAGCAGCTAGTAATAGTTCGGTTGCGGGCCCTCAAGCGTTGCCATTGCAAAACTGGTTGCAATAATAAGCGTTGTGCCTGCCATGGGGCTGAAATATTATGCAATAGTAAATGTCATGGGAGTACAACAGCTTGTAAAAATAAATACAAAATAATATTGCATTTTTTCTATTTTTAAAAATCATCATTTTTCAAATTGTAGTATTTGAGATTCATCGCGTACATATATCTGATCTATAACAACAATTACCTTTGTATTTAGTCATTAACGTGATTATCCGGTTTACAACGATAATTATCTGTGCATTTGGTAAAGAACGTTAATAACCGGCGAATAACGTTAATTTCCATTTAACATCATTTACCGTAACATGTATATAAAACAATATAAGCGGATCTCTCCCGTACACGCACGTCCAAGTCACCACTGCGGCGTTCCGCGCATAAAAATTAATTAATGTGGATATTATGTACCTATTTTGGATTATATTTTTTTAATTTCGGCAAGAAAAATTTAAATTGAGTTCGATTGAGTGGTAGATAATGGTCGATTGTTATTGATCAAATACGTACAATTACTATACAAGAGCCGTGAAACCGAGTGTGTAACAGTGAACACATCGATTTACGAATAGGGCATGGGGACGTTCCGGTTACAAGATCGCGGCCACCAATACAGTGACACAATTTGTCGTATACAAAATATTGTCAAGACTTATTTACTAAAATTGTAAATTTAATAAATCCAATATAATACAGTAACCTACTCAATGACAGATACACTCGACCAGGTACTATACAGACATACTAGCGATACAACAGAGCGTTTTTCCCGGTTTTCATCTAGCAACTTATATAATATAAATATATAATAAATAATAATATGACGTGTATTATTGTATATAGTAGGTATACAGTGGTGGCGGTCTATGCCGATGGGATATCAGGACTTTTCCCTGTGTTGCGCGGCTGCAAGTACCTAGTGGGCAGTGGGCTGTAATTTATTATAATAAATAATAATAATTGGAGGTAGGTTAATCCTGCTTTGTGGCTTTAGAAAATAATATTGACGTTGAAGATATTATTTACATTGTTAAAAATAAAAGTGATTTATTAGATTAAAAAAAAAAAACTATTTCATAAATTTAGATTATTGTTTAGAAAATACTAATTTGAGACCAATATTATGTTCTATACAATTTCATAATAACTAATAAGCATGTATTGATACCATAAAAAAAATTACTAAATATATTCAGACAAAACGAATTTGAGTCTCGGTCAAATAGTTTTTCTAGGCCAATTTGTTTCATAGTCGAGTTATTGTAGACCACCACTGTGTACATACGATATACCTAATTATGCAATGTGTAGGTACCTACCGGCTACCCAACAATATAAATTTTAAGTTCATATAATGGGGAATTATTGATTCCGCCGAAACTACCTGCTTAGGAAAAAGGTTTATATTGATTCCGCCCGCTACTGTTTATAAAATCTACATTTAATATTTGATAATTTAATAAATACAAATTTGTGATAATAACTTAAGGTAGGTCTCGAACTCTCGACCAACCTTAATTTAAGTATTAATTTTTATTTTCTTAAGCCAAAATCTTGTTTATGAATGTTATTTGGCCCTAAATCGTATACAATTATACAATAAATTCTATGTAGGTATAAAATAAAAATGCATAAATGTAAATATTTTTGATCATAATATTTGGCCACATGTCTAAATTGAATAAAATGATAATAATAGTATATCAGTATAAAATAAAAATGTATAAATGTAAATCATTTTTTTCTAATTAATATTATGTATATGATATTATAAGATGTATAATGTAAATTGAATAAAATTATAATAATAATATATAAGTATGAAATAAAAATATAGGTATAAATCAAACTACTTTTGATAATATTTGGACACATGCTTTAAATAAGTGAACCTAGAAATTTTATTATCGTTCAAATCATTTGATAAATTTTTAATACTTTGTTTTTTTTTTTTGTTAAAAGCACTATTTTTGCTATTTTTCTCGATGTTTATTCCGTTTATATGTATGTAAGTATCGGTTTGTATTTTTTTATTTAAAACATGGGTGTATGTGAAAATGTTGGGTTGAGCTTTTGTGAATTGTGAATTTAATTTTGAGTGGAAAGACTCACAGCTATTTGTAGTACGTTCTGATGTTATTTCTCTCGATGCCCAAATACGTGGATTGAATTTTGCACCTTCATCAATATAATATTCAACTAAATAATCGCAGAACTTAATTATCCTGTCATCATCTGGAGAAACTGACATCAAATCTGTCTTAAAGCAATCGCTTACTTCTTCTGGATTTAGTAATGGTAAGCAAAATACCCATTTTAGCAAATTACCTATTTCACTTGATGCGTCTTTATATTCTTTTGAAAAGCCTAAAAAATAAAAATAATAAATTAATTAATATTAATAATACATAATACGACAATAATAGTATTGTATGTGTATTTGAATTTATATGTTCACCAAGACTTTGAATGTGTTTCCACCAATGTTGTGTTAAATGAAATCTGCAACCAACCATCCGTATTTCTGGCCATATTGTTTTTGCACCAATATGTATAGCTTCTTCAAAATCGGAAACTATTTTCGATGGAATGAATAATAAATTAATTTCCGAACATTTTTCAACCACATATCCGAACGATAGTGCATATGTGTCTATACATTTGTCTGGTAGTAAGAAGTACACGAGTGGAATATAATGTCCGTTCTTGAAGATGTGTATAGTAAAAAGCTGAAGAAAATATTTTGGACAGTAGGTAAAAGTACCATCCACAAATATTTTGTCTACTGAACATAGAAGTTTTAAATTCGTTTCTGTTGAAAAACATATAATTTTGTTTACTGAATCGACAACAAGAATAAAGTTTTCGTCCTGGACAGTTTTAATTTGACGCTCGCTCATTTACGTTGATTACTTCTATAATATTTGTTGGGAGTTTCGGATATGACGATCTACGAGAACGGTATAAACATTGATAAATATTATTGATATCTGTACCTGTAAACGTTTGTGTTAGTTCTGGATTAGTTAAAATGCCTCTATTTATGACTTTTGAAGGCCTTTCCAATTCGTTTTCCGATTTTCGTTTGAGTCCATTAGAAAATGATTTTTTTGTTATACTTGATTCAGTTTCTTGGTGATGGTTGACATTATGTGTACTTTCATCTTTTAAAATGTTCTTAACTGCTTGATCTACATATATTTTCGCAGTACACTTTTTATGTATGCACTGCCATTTAAAAGCATGCAAATATTTCATGTAATCTTTTTTATAATATTTACTATTATTATACAAAAGCTTATAAAACCAGTCCTGAAACGGCCTGTATTCAGACGTGATTTACCATCGTGCATGCGAGCACCTTCGCGAGAGACAGTATAACGATTTTGTCATTTCGGACTCAGTATATTTTTCTGAAGAATATTTTACAATAAACAATTTAATTTTCAACGAGTATTAATTTTATTCAACCATCCTAAGAAAATCGTCATCACGGTTTAGCTACCTGCAACTGGTCAGCTATGCAATTAACCTAATTGCTTATTTACCACAATACGAATTTACAATCATCGTGTCCATGTGTAAATAATTTGTTGGCATTCTACATATATTTTTAAGGTATTTTTTTTTCACAAAGCTGTGGCCTGTGGGTCACATTTATAATCTCGTAAAAAAAATTATATGGGCCAATGAAAAATTAAATGCACCACTGATAGGTAATATTGATAATATTCGGTAATACTATACGGTTTATTAATTATATTATTAATTATAGCGTTACAGGTATTCCTTTATAATAATTAAAACATCGGGAAAAAATTATTTTATGATCATTGATCACAGATTAGATTATCCGTTTAAAAACATCATAAATTTATAAATAATGGTAAAAGTAATATTTCTCTTGGTTTAACCTTGAACCCATTGTTATGGAAATATGAGGAAATGCAAAATTGGGTATTTACTATATTGACAAATTGTAATTTCACTGTAAACTGTTGAACAAAAGAAGATGGTTAATCATGTACCCATACTTGTAAAGTTGTAATTTGTAACATGAACTCAGGTTTATTAAAAATCATAATTTACAATAATAGTAACAGATTAAAACTGGAAGGCGGAAACTATTATTAAACTCGCTTATCATAATTCTACAAAATATGTAATCTCTATAGCGTATCGTCCTGACGTCCTCCAATGTTTTTGATAATCTTTCAAGGGGATCCAACTACATAATTTTTTGAGAGTGATTTGAGTGATTTTGAGGGGACTAAGCCCCCCCCCCCCAAGTACCCCCTCCTATTTTTGCCACTGCTTATACTTTCTCGTTCAAAGAAAAAAAAATATTCTATAACCTATTCTAAAATCTCAAACCAATAGGTACCAATATAACCTATATATAGCAGTATAGGGCCTACCTAGTACCTACAACATTGCTTAAATTGGTTTCATTTTGACGGAATCGGGAATACTATATATAGATGAAGACTTACGACTTTAGAACGGCCCCAACTGTACAATAGAACGTACGTTGCGAATAATCAATCATCAATTACATTATTGACGAATAAATATTCAGAGACGACGCCTAATCAATAAAATAAAATAAAATGATAAAAAATATTCCTACCATTTGGGAAAAAAATAACACGATTAATATATAATTACCTTGAGGTGATTATTTTTATACCGACAAGTTATTGTAATTAATGGTTTAAAATAGAAAAAAATAAGATATAAAACATTGAATCATATAATAAAAAAGTTCATAATATTGTAAATTACCAAAATGTATTGATGGTGTTTTATGGTATTGTAATTATATTAATCATCGATTGATAGGAGCAAAACGGAAAAAATCGCAAAATTTCTCTAATAGGCCGGGCTAGCGCAACGGTAAAATCGCCAAAATGGGTTTTTAGCCATTAAAAAATGTCGTGCGAATTCCGGTGACAGTCGTGCGAATTCATGCTAATGGCGTGCTAAATATTGGCAGTATCACTTTTACAAAAATTGCAAAATTTCTCTAATGGGCCGGGCTGGCGCAACGGTAAAATCGCCAAAACGGTTTTTTAGCCATTAAAAAATGTCGTGTGAATTCCGGTGACTGTCGTGCGAATTCATGCTAATGGCGTGCTAAATATTGGCATATATATAAAGTCGATAAGTATATTTTTTCTATTGGGCCGGGCTGGCGCAACATTGCTCCAGCCCGGCCCATTAAATCTTGAGTTTTGCAGTTAAGCCAATACCATGCAAATTTTAATTTTAGTCATGCAAATTCATGCTAATTGCATGCTAAATATTGGTGCAAAAATTTTCCAATATTTCGAAATGGGCCGGGCTGTCGCAACGTACGTCTTTAATATTACAGTGAAATGACCTATCATCAAACTTATAAAAAAATATTTGTGCTTGTAAGTACCTACATATTACATCATTTTTTAAAGAGAGTTATGGCTTTACAATTTAAAAATGTTCATAACGTGCATAAAATTTAAATACCGTACAAATACAGATGATGACCTTACCTATAATATATAGGTAAGCAGCTGTTTGTCGCTAGATCACAGTATCACACATTGTATCTACGCCTGTACGTTTGTAGAAACGTATAGTTGAACGAATTAATAATAATCTAATTTGCGGGAGTGGATGTGCAGTGGTGTACTGGTGTTCTCTTGAAATATTTCTTTTATAATATCTGTTATTCAAAATTACAAAAAAACTCAACGATTTATTTCACATATTTTGTTGTCGTTTATGATTACCCGACAAATTTAATTAGCAATAACGAATATTCCTTGATTATATTTTCGTTTTGGTATAAAAAAAAATGTAGACGCTGTCAATTTCACTTTTCATCTGCTTATCTGATACTAAATTATAAAGTCGTGTCATTTTAAATTAAAATTAAAATTTGTATAAGTTAAAATAAGTAAAATACTATATAATATATACCTACCTTCTAATATTAAAACATAGACATGTGGTGGAGGTGTAATAGATAATTTTTAAACGACACACGATGTAAAGTTACAATTAATATCACGTTATAATGTTATATTAAAAGCTAAACCTACGTATAATATAGTATACAGACTACTGAGTTATATATCCATCAAGCATGATCACCTCCATTTTTCTTTTGCCCTTTATTTGTAGGCACCTAACTGTATTCCTAAATAATATAATAGGTATTACACTAGGTACGCAATGTTTTAAAAAACATTTTTAGTTGTTAAAAAATTGTAATTGTTTCTCACTATACTTATGATCAAATGAGTACCACGCAATAAGTGACATACCTATACCTATCAGCGTGCACTAACGTTAATATTATGTAAATTTTACGAAGTATTATTGTCGAAAGTCATAAATAAACTAATAAAGATAAACCGCGTAACTATATATAACTAGTAAGCTGTCAATAAAGCGTATATTATGTTATGATCAAGATAATCCAGGCTCCAGCCGCACTCATATGTATAAATCCAGTAGAATCGGTGTACCGTAGCCCATCATAGGACATAGCCGACCGTAGATAATGGCTGGTAAATCGCATATTATACCAGGCGATGGCGGTAGCCGGTTGAAATCCAAAAAATTTTAATTTTAATCTTATAGTCCCTAAATTAAATTTTTTACTACTAATTTTCAGACTCAAAATAAATAATAATATAGTTACACTAGTAACAGAATATCGTACACAATCGTGTGATTTTTAAATTTTAAGGTGACTTTGAGTTTTGACAGTCCATTGTTTGTTGTAATGTTATGTTGTATAGTCGTGTAGGTACTTGACTGTGTTCCCAAAAAGGCACATCGTATGCAATCGTACGATAATGCTTCAATTTTCCGGAGAAAGTTTAAGTTTGAATATACATATATTATATAGTAACTATAAACGTTAGTATAATAACGTTAGTATAACTACCTATAATTATAAACTAATAAAAACAAAACAAATGTAGGTGCAGGAAAATATTATATAGCTACGATTTGTTTTTTATTTCAAAACTACTAAATCATATTTCCCTATTTTTGTTTTCTTTAAACTTTTCCAGATTAACTAGGATCGTGTTTACTTTTACTACGTCATGTTATATGAATATTGAATATGGTTGAATATGAGTCGAATAGGGTTACGGAAACGGGAACATTCACAGGAATTTCTTGATAGATCGGGGCAGGACCGTCCTCAGGATTTGCGAGGCCCAGCAGGGCGAAAACCAATTTTACCACTTTTTTCAAACGCAAGGCCTCCAAATGTAAGCAAAAAGCGCGAGGCCCAGGGCCTGGGCCTGGGCCCTGCTCACCCCCCTCTAATAAGGACGGCCCTAGATCGGGGTTGTTGCCGAGAATATAGAAAATAATTAAAACATATATTTAGAAGTAATTATTTATTATAATTTTAAATTAAATTATATTTTAAAAGATTACATATTATATTATCTATAGTCATATATATAAATAAGTGTACATTTGAATACATTTTATAACTCAAGATCCACCGAACCGATTTCGATAAAAAATTCAGGACATATTGAGATTGTTATGTAGATAGTTTCTGTGAAGTTTGTACGATGTGGGATAAGTGGTTCCGGAGTTATGGCCTCTTAAGTGCATACCTGGCGACATGGCCAAAAACAACAACAACGTCTATACAATTATTTTTATCTATATATATGTTACGGACAAAGTAGGAAATCCGGGCATTGTATAACAATGCCCGAACATTTTGGCCAATGTAAGAATGATCATTTTAATACTCAAATTTGTCATACATTGACCGTGCATTGTACTCGATTGCACGGGCAAAGTGTACCCTGCCCAGATTCAAGTGGGCAAAGTGAATTATACAGTGCGCTGCACACTTTTATATCAAATTGCATTTATACGTAATAATATCACTACAAAACTATAATTATATTTTATTCGTACACAACAACGCGACAACTGCGATAGTACTAACCGATCCGTAATCTAAACGATAAAGTGATCACACAGTATTGTAGATAATATTTCATAGGTAATCGAATCATTAAATTCCTATTCGATATTTTCTAATGATTATTGTCACGACGGCGACGTCGCGTAGTCTGTCATTGTAGAGTAGGTAGTGCAGTTGCGTGTAGTGTTATTTTTTCTTTTGGTCAACGTTTTTAACTATTTTCTAACATAAAATATTAAACAAAAATGCAAATGCTGTATTTTTAAATAAAGTAAAATACGATGAATTAATTTTAAAAGTGAATAATGTGAAAACTAAAACCACAAAAAAGACTGCAGATGATTACAAATTAATTAAAAAATACGATGTTGTAAATATATCAGGGATTGAAAAGTTAGTAGTTCCAGTATCCGAAGGTAATTTAATTAAGTATTATGTTTACAAAGAACAATTGTTTCAACTTCTTAATGAAACACATACGTCTGTGGGACATGGAGGTAGAAACCGTATGGAGTATGAACTATGAATTGAACTTGAAATATAAAAATATAACAGGGAGACTATAATGATATTTTTAAATTTATGTGACCACTGTCAAAAAAAAGGCAGTACAATTAAAAAAGGTTTAGTTGTAAAACCTATACTTTCATCAGAATTGAACTCTCGCTGTCAAATGGATTTAATAGACATGCAAGCTCAGCCTGATGGCGATTACAAGTTCATAATGGTCTATCAAGATCACCTTACGAAGTTCGTAATTCTTAGACCATTAACCCATAAACGGGCTGAAGAAGTAGCCTACGTGTTAATTGATATTTTTACAACATTTGGAGCCCCGGCAATTTCGCAAAGTGATAATGGAAGGGAATTCGCCAATAAAGTTATTATTGAGTTGTGTAGTATGTGGGAAGAACTTAAGATTGTCCACGGAAAGCCTAGACACTCACAAAGTCAAGGGTCTGTTGAAAAGGCCAACCAAGATATTCAAAATATTCTCGCAACATGGTTAGCCGATAATAATTCAAGAAAGTGGAGCGAAGGTCTTAAATTTGTTCAATTTATGAAGAATCGGAGTTTTCACCATGGTACAAAACGTTCGCCATACGAAATACGGAACACATGCTGAAGTTGGCCTAAAATCAACGCAAATTCCAACCAATTTAATTTCTACTTTAAAATCAGAGGAAGATTTAGAAAAAGCTCTAAGCTGTGGAATTAATATCGAAAACATAAACGAGAAACACGAAAAAAGTGATGGAAGTGATAAGGACAGTGCAAAACAACTTTTTTCTGATGAAGATGAAAACGATCAAATAAAATTGAGAATAGAATCAATTTCTTCAAATCAATCAAATGCTGCTGAAAATCTTACAGTACAAGCTAACAAAATGAAGAATTTATCTGAAGAACGTTTTTTTCCAGGAAAAGAAGGAGAAAATGTTAAAATAAAAATTCCTGATGTGGATCGAGCAAGATGTGATCTTTGGTGTATTCTGGAAGTTATACTTTCTGGTAATTAATTTTAAAATAATTTTCAAATTAATAATTTTTTTTATAGTAAAAGATAATTTATATGAAATTGGAACAAACGAGGGCAGATTACATCAACTCTACAGTCGGAACCAATTCACAATATGTAAAGAGGTGTTTATCCAGGCTGATGATGTACCACCAGTACAAATTTCATTAAGAGAAGTGGCAAGAAAATCTTCTAATTTGGGTGGCCAAGGGTACGATAGGTGTACTTGCAATACATTGTGTAAGACCAACCGGTGTAAATGTAAAAGATCTGGTCGTCTTTGCAACTCAAAGTGTCCTAATAGTGGTGTATGTGGTAATAAATAAAGCAAATAAATAATAATTGTAATTTAATAATAAATTAATTAAATATTAAAGCTGTGCAACTTTATTAATTTTTAATAATATTTTTAATATCTTTATTTTTAATTTTTTATATAACATTCAATATTTAATCTAATGTGCCCAAATCTAATTGGGCACTGTATACAATGCCCGGGCAACGTTAACTTATTCCAACTTTGCCCTTGAAAATCGGGCATTGTGCACAGTGCCCGGTCATTGTGCACAATGACCGACTTTCTACTTTGCCCGTAACATATATAACCCATAGAAACCATTAAAAAACAAAAATTTATATCGTAAATCTCAAAATTCCTGTTTGAGCACCTACCGGAGGTGATCACTTCCCTTTTTAAATTAGCCTATGACACTCACAAAGAAAGTGGCTTTGTATTGGTGAAAGAATTTTCGAAATCGGTTCAGTAGTTTCGGAGTTTATCCCGAACATACAAACAAACGCTATCATTTTATATATTAGTATAGATAAAAATGAATGTATGTGCGTAGATTAGACCTCTGGGAAGAAAATAGGCTAATTTAAAAAGTGTTAAATTTGTTTTTTTTTATTCATCGGATCTTAGTATGGTTGGGTTAGGCTTTTGTATTAATTGATTATATTAATCCTCCGTAGGTGGAATTAAGTAAAAATGACAAACTTGGTACAATTTTGATACTTTAGAGTTATACGTGTATAATATATACATTTTTAATTAATTACTGAAATATTATGCAATAGTAAATGTCATGTGAGTACAGCTTGTAAAAATAAATACAAAATAATATTGCATTTTTTCTATTTTTAAAAATCATTATTTTTCAAATTGTAGTATTTGAGATTCATTGCGTACATATATCTGATCTATAACAACAATTACCTTTGTATTTGGTCATTAACGTGATTATCCGGTTTACAACGATAATTATCTGTGCATTTGGTAAATAACGTTAATAACCGGCGAATAACGTTAATTTCCATTTAACATCATTTACCGTAACATGTATATAAAACAATATAAGCGGATCTCTCCCGTACACGCACGTCCAAGTCACCACTGCGGCGTTCAGAGCACAAAAATTAATTATTGTGGATATTATGTACCTATTTTGGAATATATTTTTTTAATTGCGGCAAGAAAAATTTAAATTGAGTTCGATCGAGGGGTAGATAATGGTCGATTGTTATTGATCAAATACGTACAATTACTGTACAAGAGCCGTGAAACCGAGTGTGTAACAGTGAACACATCGATTTACGAATAGGGCATGGTGACGTTCCGGTCACAAGATCGTGGCCACCAATACAGTGACACAATTTGTCGTATACAAAATATTGTCAAGACTTATTTACTAAGATTGTAAATTTAATAAATCCAATATAATACAGTAACCAACTCAATGACAGGTACACTCGACCCGGTACTATACAGACATACTGGCGATACAGCAGAGCGTTTTTCCCGGTTTTCGTCTAGCAACTTATATAATATAAATATATAATAAATAATAATATGACGTGTATTATTGTATATAGTAGGTATACAGTGATGGCGGTCTATGCCGATGGGATATCAGTACTTTTCCCTGTGTTGCGCGGCTGCTAGTACCTAGTGGGCAGTGGGCTGTAATTTATTATAATAAATAATAATAATTGGAGGTAGGTTAGTCCTGCTTTGTGGCTTTAGAAAATAATATTGACGTTGAAGATATTATTTACATTGTTAAAAATAAAAGTGATTTATTAGATTAAAAAAAAAAAACTATTACATTAATTTAGATTATTGTTTAGAAAATACTAATTTGAGACCAATATTATGTTCTATACAATTTCATAATAACTAATAAGCATGTATTACCATAAAAAAATTACTAAATATATTCAGACAAAACGAATTTGAGTCTCGGTCAAATAGTTTTTCTAGGCCAATTTGTTTCATAGTCGAGTTATTGTAGACCACCACTGTGTACATACGATATACCTAATTATGCAAGGTGTAGGTACCTACCGGCTACCAAACAATATAAATTTTAAGTTCATATAATGGGGAATTATTGATTCCGCCGAAACTACCTGCTTAGGAAAAAGGTTTATATTGATTCCGCCCGCTACTGTTTATAAAATCTACATTTAATATTTGATAATTTAATAAATACAAATTTGTGATAATAACTTAAGGTAGGTCTCGAACTCTCGACCAACCTTAATTTAAGTATTAATTTTTATTTTCTTAAACCAAAGTCTTGTTTATGAATGTTATTTGGCCCTAAATTGTATACAATTTATAAATGTAAATATTTTTGATCATAATTTTTGGTCACATGTCTAAATTGAATAAAATGATAATAATAGTATATCAGTATAAAATAAAAATGTATAAATGTAAATCATTTTTTTCTAATTAATATTATGTATATGATATTTTAAAATGTATAATGTAAATTGAATAAAATTATAATAATATATATAAGTATAAAATAAAAATATAGGTATAAATCAAACTACTTTTGATAATATTTGGACACATGCTTTAAATAAGTGAACCTAGAAATTTTATTATCGTTCAAATCATTTGATAAATTTTTAATACTTTGTTTTTTTTTTTTGTTAAAAGCACTATTTTTGCTATTTTTCTCGATGTTTATTCCGTTTATATGTATGTAAGTATCAGTTTGTATTTTTTTATTTAAAACATGGGTGTATGTGAAAATGTTGGGTTGAGCTTTTGTGAATTGTGAATTTAATTTTGAGTGGAAAGACTCACAGCTATTTGTAGTACGTTCTGATGTTATTTCTCTCGATGCCCAAATACGTGGATTGAATTTTGCACCTTCATCAATATAATATTCAATAAATAATCGCAGAACTTAATTATCCTGTCATCATCTGGAGAAACTGACATCAAATCTGTCTTAAAGCAATCGCTTACTTCTTCTGGATTTAGTAATGGTAAGCAAAATACCCATTTTAGCAAATTACCTATTTCACTTGATGCGTCTTTATATTCTTTTGATAAGCCTAAAAAATAAAAATAATAAATTAATTAATATTAATAATACATAATACGACAATAATAGTATTGTATGTGTATTTGAATTTATATGTTCACCAAGACTTTGAATGTGTTTCCACCAATGTTGTGTTAAATGAAATCTGCAACCAACCATCCGTATTTCTGGCCATATTGTTTTTGCACCAATATGTATAGCTTCTTCAAAATCGGAAACTATTTTCGATGGAATGAATAATAAATTAATTTCCGAACATTTTTCAACCACATATCCGAACGATAGTGCATATGTGTCTATACATTTGTCTGGTAGTAAGAAGTACACGAGTGGAATATAATGTCCGTTCTTGAAGATGTGTATAGTAAAAAGCTGAAGAAAATATTTTGGACAGTAGGTAAAAGTACCATCCACAAATATTTTGTCTACTGAACATAGAAGTTTTAAATTCGTTTCTGTTGAAAAACATATAATTTTGTTTACTGAATCGACAACAAGAATAAAGTTTTCGTCCTGGACAGTTTTAATTTGACGCTCGCTCATTTACGTTGATTACTTCTATAATATTTGTTGGGAGTTTCGGATATGACGATCTACGAGAACGGTATAAACATTGATAAATATTATTGATATCTGTACCTGTAAACGTTTGTGTTAGTTCTGGATTAGTTAAAATGCCTCTATTTATGACTTTTGAAGGCCTTTCCAATTCGTTTTCCGATTTTCGTTTGAGTCCATTAGAAAATGATTTTTTTGTTATACTTGATTCAGTTTCTTGGTGATGGTTGACATTATGTGTACTTTCATCTTTTAAAATGTTCTTAACTGCTTGATCTACATATATTTTCGCAGTACACTTTTTATGTATGCACTGCCATTTAAAAGCATGCAAATATTTCACGTAATCTTTTTTATAATATTTACTATTATTATACAAAATCAAATTATTTTTTCGTTCACTTGATATAATAGTAAAGTTCATTGTAATTAAGATCCTAATACAAATGTGCGAGTGTGTGACACTTTATACTCGTGGAGAAATTTCGTTAACTAGATCGATACTGTCGATACTGATCAGCAACTATGCGAGAAGTAACAAGGGAAGTATATGGACTTTAACAAGCGGAACCGAGCCAACATAAATATACTATTATTACAGTCTTATATTTTATCTTAAAGATAAGATTTCAGTTAGAGTCATAGGTAGGTAATCAGTATAATAAATACGTAGCTTAATACGTTATAGCAATAGGTACGGTTTGAAATAAAATGTATTTACTCGTGCGCTACACGCATAATATTATAAGAAACCTAATGGTTGTAAAAACATTAATTTGGCACAATATCAAAAATAGATTTATAGATTTATAAAATTTATAAATTCACTTATTAACTGTTTCCAAATATTACCAAAAGTAGTTATACACTTTAATTTTGAACTATACAATTTAGACTATATACAATTAACAATATATGTATATTCACATACACATATTAATTAAATACTAATATTTTAATTTATAGTTGTATATATTGTCTAAATTATACTAAATAGACTATACATATTTTTAAAATACATATACAAAGGGGGGGGGGGGGAGATGAATAGTGTCCGGCGGAATCGATGTGTAAATATTGTCAACGGTAGCCGGCGGAATCGATACAAAATCAGCGGAATCGATATGCGCCCCATATTGAACCACTATATACGTGCGGTAGATAACATATTATATGGGGCGCATATCGATTCCGCCGATTTTGTAGCTATACCTATACATAAATATAATTATCTATTCAATTTTTTTTATTTGAATATTTATTATAAATTTGAAGAACAAAATTACAATAAATATGAACCGGCCACCTTTAAGCTATACAATATTCATTTGTTATTTGCATTATTATAAAATTATTATTTCTTAGTTACTACTTATTAGGTACCTAATATCAAGGCTGGGCAAGTTAATGATTTTTTTAACTTAGTTAAGTTAAGTTAATATACACCAATAACAAAAAGTTAAAAGTTAAAAGTTAATTTAACTGTAGGTGAAGTCAGTTAAGTTAAAAGTTCATACACACTTTTTGTTAACTTTTTATTAAGTTAAAAAAAAGTTAATTTGTTTATACAACGCTAGCGTACTTAAATTTTTCCCAACCCAAAACTAAATTATAGGATATAGTGTTAATACTTCATACAGTATTTCCATATAAGTTTCGAATGATACACATTTTTAAGTTTAAATAATTTACGATACATATTTTTTGACATGAAAACAAAATAGACTGAAATAGTGAAATATTATAAAATTAAAAACAAAATAAATTAACTTAACTTACTTCTTAAAATGAAAAATTAACTCGTTAATTCCACGTTAATTAAGAAAGAAATTTAGTAAGTTAACAGTTAAGTTAATGAAAAGCCAAACTTAACTTTAACTATTTAATTCGTTAAAGCCCAGCCTTGATAAATAGTATCAGATGAATCAAGTAATAAATAAATAAGTGGCTCTCAAAAAACTAACGAGGTGAACGTCGCGTCACATCGCGACCACTGACGGCTTAAGAGATGTGAGTACGTTTACACATAATTTATGAACAAACCTGTTTCAAAAAGCATCAATTTGTGGTTGTAAATTAATATAAGTTCTTAAAAAATAGTAGAAAACGATATATTATTTTTGATTTACTTACTAAAAAAGAGTGCTAAACATTTCAATCAGCACGCATAAATATTTTTACGTGATACGTTTTCATCTGAAGAATGCATAATGTACGAGTACCAAATATTTAATTTATGAAATGTTATATTATGGAGCAACAATATGGCACTCGTGTGGACTTTTATTTCTCTTGGTTTTTTTATATAAGAATATAGGAATATACCTAAGCATCTAAAAAAAATATGCAAGTGCAATAAGCTTAGTCATCACCTTTTGGAGCATAAAAATTGTTTTATCCCCCACCCGGGCATGGCAGATACCTACGGGTGCCCAAATTAAAAATTCTGCCAAAAACAAATCACGAGTAAACAAATCTACAGTACCCCCCTCCCCTACAGTACCACAGGCTAATGACCTGAGTAGTTGAAGCCTTAACCCAAATAAAAAAAAAAAGAAATTGTTTCAATTTTCAACATTTCGGTTTCTGGTAGCAAATTGGACAGTTAATAATGCTTTATAAAAAAAATAATACAATTTTTTGTTATAATAAATTGCAGTTAAAATTCCTATATAGGTCATAACTTATAGGTAGGTAATAGGTATAACGTTAAAATGTAAACAAAATAGAAAATAGATATTGATAAAATAGATGATATCATTGTAATACAACTATGGTGAACTTATTTATTTTTTACTCTGTAGTTAGCAAGTTACTACTTAACAATAAAACAAATTACACAGGTACATAATTCTACTATACTATAATTTAGATACTGTAATTCTGCATAAATCGGATAATAGAAACAAAGTTAAGGGTTCTTTCTGTATATTACATTTTAATGTCTTGGGTAAGAGACGGTAGATATTAGGAACTCACTGAACCATAATTTGCTCTGTATACGACAGATGTTCAAATATAAAAATATATACTATATGATTATTTTGATTACAACGCTGTACGCTGTACGCGACGATAGTCATTATAAAAATATTAAAATTATATTAAAAAGATTATTTCAAATTTAATACACAGAATTATACTGGAAGTCATAATATGCGTGGGCTGGAACGATGTTCACACCAATCACATCCGTGAGCCGAGATACAGTATCTATAGGCAAGGGGTACGGGGAACTGCATATAAAAAGGAGCCCGAATCGGCCTGTTTTCAGACGTGTACTACCACCCATTAGTGCAAGCACCTTCACGCCACTCTGTACGAGCATATTTTGGACTTAGAAAAATTATCAACAAATAATAAAATTCACAATAAACAACATCTGTCTTTTATTTATTCATCAACCACGACTACAACATCAAATAAAGTGTCTGCGACCTGCAACTATAATATCTTGGCAGCCACTTATCTACTATCAGTACTACGATAGTAGGTACCAAGCTACCGAGTATATTACACTGGCGCAGTCGGAAAAAGAAGGTTCAAGGAGTTTCAAGACGAGGCGAGCAGTCGAAGCGGCGGATTTAAATTTCCAAAGGCGAGTCTAGCAGTCAAGGCGGCTACATTCAACTTCGGAGATCCAGTACCGACGCAGCGGCTACACCACGTCAACAGCTCCACGGAGGTAACAGTTAAGGTCTGATCAACCAAGGCGACTCCGGAATCAACGAACAGTTCAAGACGGGCCAGCAGACAATCAAGGAAAATGAACACAGCAGTGGCAACAGCGTTGTTGTGAGTATATTAATTAAGTGAAGATAGATAATTAAATTAAAATTGTATAGCTTGAAGTGCACGTCTCACGTTGATACATATATATCAGCGTTTATTTTATAATTGGTGGTGGTGTAAAATATTAGGGAAAAATATTCGAATAAAATTAAATAAAGAAAAAAAATAGGAAACAAGCTTGGGAAGAACTATATACGTATTTTATGATAAACAGCTGTAGACTGATCTAGGATTTTTATGGTAAATAGACGGCAAGGACCGATCTAAGATTTTTTTGTGATAGGCAGCAGGGACTGACCTAAGTATTTTATGGTATTTTGTGATAGGCAGCAGGGACTGACCTAAGTATTTTATGGTATTTTGTGATAGACAGCGGGGACTGATCTAATAAATTAAAGTAGACAGCGATAGGCTGATCTAGGAAATTGATGCACGCGCGTAGCATTTTTGAATTATATATGAGAATAATTGATTAAAGTGAAATATTGAATTCTGAATTGAAATATAATTGTTGAAAGAAGTTAATTGATATATATTGAAGAAAATAGATTTTGAATTGAAAGGCAGTAGATGACCTTGTTAAAGTAATTGACGTCAAATTTTGAAAAGTTTTGAAAAAAAAAAAGGAGATTAATTATAAGGGCCCTAGGATAAGAAATAGTATAACGTTACTAAGAGTAAGTTGATAGAATAATTATTAAAAAAAAAAAAAGTAAATTGTTAGTGTTTAGATAATTAAATGGTAAAGCGCGTAAATTAGGAAATTAAATCATTTAGGAAAAATTAGTAATAAGACTTTTATAGTCTATAGTCTATAAAAATAAGGGATAGGAAGTCGAATATTATTGGAGGGATTTACGGAGTAGCTAACCGGGGATTTTTTTTGTTATAATATTCGAGCGTAGTACGAGTGCGTACGCATAAAAGCATCGCGGAACAGGGCGAGGGAAACGGGTGAGGGGTTACCGTATCAAAATTTAACACGCGTAACATAGGCGGTCGAACGTTTTACGTGTTATTAGATAGGTACTCATCCATATCCAACGTACGACGCGCGTTTACGTAATTTCTTTTTATTATTTGTGCATGATAGTTATTTTATAAGTTATAATTTTTACGTATTATTAATTTTGGTGACGGTAGTTACGTATTATTAGTTTATAAATCAATAATAGTATATACATGTAGAGTAAATACTTTTGGTAATTACTCACGCGGATAGGATATTAATAAATTTAGTAGATATAATTTATTAAAATTATATATATGTAATGTTTAGATAAATATATGTCAGAATCCGATAGTTCAGATATTGACACTAGTTCTGCGGACAGTTCAATAAAATTTGAAAAATATAAACCTAGGAAAGAGTTAAAAGAGGCAATTTTAAAAGACGCTGTAAAGAAAGAATTTTTAGAGCAAACTAGGAAACACATAGTTAAAACTGAAAAAACTAGTAAAGAAAAGTTAGTAAGAACACATAGTTTAACAGAACAGATAGGTACCGCGCCACGAAAACAAACCGTATAGGTCATTTAGGTACTAGGTCAGACTCAAGCGTAATTCACGTGCAGTTAGAGTCAGTGGTTAAGAAAAAAATGAGTAAAATGGATTTAGATAAAGCAATTGCTATGATAGCTATTTGCACGGGCAAAAAGGACGTAGCCTAATTTATAAATATTTGTGAAATCGCAATTAAAGAAACAGCGGAAGCAGATACACCGATATTATTAAAAATAATTACTTCTAAGTTAACAGGAAATGCGTTGGAAGTAACAAAATATCGAAATTTAGAAACATGGGGAGCAATAAAAACAATATTAGAAGGGGCATTCGAACAAAAAGTATCGGAGAGGGCCCTATCAATAGCTTTAAACACGGCACGTATGGCCGAGGGAGAAAGTGTGGCAAAATTCGCTAGTAGAATCGAAGAGTTATATTATAAGCTCTGCGCGGCAAGTACGATAGGTCTAGCTCAGGCCAGTATAATAAAATTCACAATAAAACAACAACTGTCTTTTATTTATTATCAACCACGACTACAACATCAAACAAATTGTCTTCGACCTGCAACTATAATATCTTGGCAGCCACTTATCTACTATCAGTACTACGATAGTAGGTACCAAGCTACCGAGTATATTACAACTCTAATATCTTAAAAACTTTGAAAAACCTCTTTATAAGGCTTTTATTATTACGTAACCATGGATATATCCAACATCTACGTTTAAAATGTACAAATTATATACAAATTATTGAAATAATTAAAGTGCTTGACAAACTTTTTTTATAATAAAATTTAATTTTAAAATATTTGATCCCGGTATCACCCCGCAATTCTTTCACAATAGTACCACAATCCGTCAATCCGTAACTAACAGGTTTTGCCCATAGTATACAGTATATACGCAAACATTATTTGTAACCCGCTACGATAATTTACCGATTAACGAAAAACGGAAAAATGAACGAGGTCCGGCTGACGGAAACGCACTTGTTGCCGTCCAAGACGCAAAGGACTCGCATGGCCACGTATGCATGTCGATTGTCGCGTGCATGGTCTGCGGCGGCACTGTCTACCGGGCCACGCAGGACCAGTCGCAGTACCGATCTTTCTTGAAAAACGCAACACTGACCGAGCACTCTGGTCTGGTTGAATAAGGATTACCGGACGGATCTGTTGCGCAGGCTGATCCAATCCGACCGGACCGAAGATTGTGCCAACACGTCCATGAATAACCCGTTACTGCTGATTGGCTCGATCGTGTGTATTACACTTAGAGCGTAGGCATATAGGTATTATATAGGTACAGTCTTGTAAAAAATACTTTTGAAAAAAATATTAAGATACTAATACTAGTATTCGAATAAAAAAGTTAAAATACTATTATAAAAATTACTACTTACTACTTACCATCGATTTTAACAATTCCTATAACATGTCTAACTATTTAGAGATAAATTATCATATATATATGGTTCAGATACATGTTTCACATATTTCGTTCTGCATTCAGATATATTTCAACTAATATCGATTAAATTTTAATGAAAAAAAAAATAAATAAAAAGTGGTAAGTACTAACTATTAATATGGAACTATTTTATTAGATTTTTCAGTTTTCTTAAAATAATCCAATACAGAAACCGTATAAAATTAATAAAACGGACTTTATGGTATTTTAATAGTATTTAAAATACTTAAAAAATACATTAAAAAAATTGTATTTAGTATACCATAATACTTCAAAAGTTATTCAAATACTTGTATTCGACTGAGTATAGACTGAATATATATCACTACACGTGAGCGTGCGGATCCATTACATCCGGGCATAGGCACGGAGTATGTAGCTGTAGGTAGGTGAACAATAATTCTATATACTTTATGTTTTTGATTTATTCACAAATATTATTATGATTTTTAATTACATGTAAAATGTACAACAAACAAAATAAGTAAGCCAGTCTGATGTACATTAATCAACGAGTATATTATATAGGCATATAGGTCACTGTAATGAATGTATTATACATGAATGGAGATGGTCTAACATTTTGGTAGCTATTGTCATTGGTAATAATAATACTAATATTTTTTAAACTACCAATTATTTTAAAAAAATTATACTTGTGATCAAGTTCATACTTAGTTCAATTTTATTCCAGAAATCTCCATCAAAGTTGATGATTGAATCATTTTTTATAATAGAAATTATGTGTGCATAATTATATTATACATGATAAAAATACTTTTAGGTATCGCGATAAATTTAATATGTGATTTGGAAAACATCGTTTTAAATCTCCAAACTCCAATTTCTAGTACACAGCTAACTGCTAAGTTTTGGCCTATGATTTGATTTTTAATTTGTACAAGAAAATATGCATTGACAATTGACATCATAATACGAATGAGCTACAATTCAAAAATAAAGTAAAAGTGTCAATATTGTAGTCAAAATACTGACTTACTGTAGATCAGTGTTTAATAGGTTTATCGTATACATATTTATCCTATAAGTAGGTACGTGATAACGTATAAGCTATAACTTATAAGCGTATAATATATCAAAATTGGTTAGGAAAATATTTTTAAAATGTCATGTGTATAGACCGTGATGTACCTACCTATAGTACCTATAATATAGTATTTAATGATATACGAAGTGGTGAAAAGTTGCAGTTCTCTCTACAATAATATTTTATGAATTGCAGCAAAATAAATAAAATTCTTATTTTTAGTTATAGTATCCATTTTTGTACAACTTTTAACTTGAAACGTGAATAATAATAATAATAATAATATACAAAGGGGGAAAGTGGGTAATCACTTTACTGTACTTACAGTGTACAGTAGGACGTGCCGACTGTAACTCGTAATCGAATAAGTTACTGTAATGTACCCACCATTTAAAAAATATATTAGGTACAGTCAAGAGCGTACCCAGCTAAAGAGGAGTAAAGGGAGCCATTCCACACCCTCCCCCCGTCCATATAACTAACAAATATATTAATATTTAACGAAATCTTAATTTGGGGTAGGAATTTAAAAAGACATCTGGTCGCCTGACCCCTCTAACCCTGATATAATTTCTAACTACATCTAATTTCTACCTTGGGTCTAGTACTGTACTTTCTTAACTTTACTAAAATTGTGTTAGTCAATTTCTTAGATTGTTTGGTCTCATAGTTTTGTTAAAATTTGAACTTCAAATGCTTGTATGAAAAAAAACCATAGCATGCTATTCGATATTTTTCCTCTACAAGGAGAATCTATTATGTATTAAGTTTTTGTTAATAAGTTACCATGACAACGAAAACCTTACAAAAAATCTGATAAAAAATAAAAAGTTGTATCCAGCCTAAAAACATATATATGTTAAAAAATGTTGGTATGTATTTCCATTATTTTCAAATTTCCATAAGAAAAATTTATGTGGAAACTCGTATCACATTTTTGACCAAGAATAACTTTTTATTCGACACTTTAAAAAACTAAAAAACATTTCAAATGCCTTTAAGTAAATAGCTTAAAATTAGTCTAAATTTTTGAAATATCATGGTATATAGAAAATGATAATTAAAGTTAAAGTGGAATGTTTCTTGTCTCTTAAATTAATATTTTTTGTGTAAATAACGTACCTAATAATAAAATAACTATAATTCGTCGAGGAGAAATCATATTATTATGCGTTTGAATATCTTGCAATGTTGTCAAAATTGTATCTACTGTGTATTAAGCTATTGCATATTGATAAAACTGAACGTCTCATTTATTTTTAATTAGGTATTTAATTTATTAATTACAGAATAGTTTACAATAATTTACATATTTTCATATTTTCGTGATTTTGACGAATTTAGTTACAAAATATAAGAACTACATATATTTTTTTTTCATCAATTAAATTCCAAAGATACAATTATAAACTTCAATATTTTTGATTAATTAACCTCCATAAGCAAAGCTTGTGATGAGGTAAATGAGCTTAGCTATACAAGTTGAACATTTTATACATTTTTAACTACAATATAATTATTAAATTTTAAATAAATATTGTCAAAAATTATGTACTAGGAGCCTTGTATTAAATTTTCAAGCTTTTTCACCAAAATAATAACATTTTATTGACATTTATTAAAGTAAAAACCAAAAAAAATTGGAAACTTAAAATGTCTGTAAACATCTCAAAACAAGGCAAATTATTTTCAAAATTATATGGTGTATAGAAAATGCTAATAAAAACATTCAGTGAAATTTTCATGTGATCTACGGTAATTTTTTTAGAGTCACACTAAAAACCAAAATCGATTTTGCCGAAAATGTGTAATAATTCCCGGTTTTCCTTTTTTTTTTCTTTTTCTTGGCGCTTTAAAAAAGTACTTGGAATTTTAAATTATACTCGTCAAAATCATATTTATGTATATCAAATATTTTTTTACAAATATTATTCCATAATTTTCATTTCATTTTTAATTACGTATTGTAACCAGAAATTGAGAACAAACAATCATCTTTAGACGTATAATAAATATATATAGATATTAGGTTCATAGCAATAAATAATGTATCACTTTATTTATAAATTATAATTTACAAGCTTTTTTCCTCGCTAAATAATCATTGATTTTTTTTAGGTGGTTTATGCATTGTTATAGCCTATAACGAAAAAAGTAATGGACAAATCTGAGGCCCCTAAATATATTCGAACTATCGAGGCCCATGGTCCACAGAATAATTATTTAATAAATAAATAAATAATTTATGAAATATACTTTTTAAATATTTTTAATTGATGGAAATACTTTTGTATACTTTCATTACTAAACACAATTACTTTAGTTTATATTTATGAAATGTAGGTAAGTAAAAGAAACATAATTATTCATTCACAACGGTATGTAATATTAAAGTCATAAAGAAATTATCATTTTTGTACATCATTATTCATTATGAACATAGTTGTTGAAGGTCTGTGATTAAACATTTTCTTACATAAGGTACATAAAAAATATTTGACATTATTCTTAAAACATTTTTAACTATTCTAAAGTTTGTACATGTTATTATCTATTTATCTGTTTAGACTTTTAGAGCATAAAATATAAAAACTTGCATACTATACAGTCTGTCCCAAAAGTCCCGTATCACCCTTAATATCTCCATGTAAAATCACTATATTTAAACGTGGTTTTTTTTACAGTACTAAGTATGAAAATTCTGATTGAATGGCATAAAATTCATTTATTTTTTTCTTTAAATTCAAAAATTTTCAAAAAAATTTTTTACGCATTTAAGAATTTAAAATTTTTAAGATAGCCATTTTGTTGAGCATATTTTTTAAAACAGTTCAAAAAAAAAAAATACTAAAATTAAATAAAAATTAACCAAGTTAGAGCAAGTTATGTTTTTGAATAATTGTAGTAAAAAAATAAATATTATTATTTCACATTTCAATAATGAATATCTAATTTCAGCACACGACAATACTTTTACATTCATAATTAAAGTTTTGATTTGAATAGAAATAAAAATAGCCGTGTTATATCGTTTGCTGAACAGTGAAACTGGTTACCTATTTTTAAGTATTTTAATTATCATGAAGTGAACCTAAAGTTACGATATTGGACATAATCTTACATTTATAATTAATGCGATTTATAATAAAGATAGAGGTAGTTGAGTAGAGTATGTTTATAAATAATTGTAATAATAGTTAGGTAGGTATGCTGTTTTTAATGGTAATCTGTAAACATCTAATTATTAGTGGAGCTTTTAGGAAAGATTAAAATTAAAATTCAGATAATATTTTTAAACTTGATTGCTAATAGAAAAAAAGATGTTATTACATATTGTGAGAGGTTGGCTGGACGAGCACTTCCCGGGAAGATGGATGGGAACAAGGGGTCTAGTGCTTTGGCCACCTAGGTCTCCCGATTTAACACCGATGGATTTTTTTTTTTATGGGGTTATTTGAAAAATCTTGTGTATCCGTCGTGTTCATTGCCTGACTCTTCGTCATAAAATTGAACAAAATATTCAAAATATCTTACCCGAGACATTAGGAAATGTTCAGAACGCTTGTGTCGAAAAACTTCAACTCTGTGTTGCAAATAATGGAGGTCATTTTGAACATTTATAAAAATAAAAATGTAATGAATTATTTTCGTTTTTATGTAATAAAATATTTTTTTCTATTAGCAATCAAGTTTAAAAATATTATCTGAATTTTAATTTTAATCTTTCCTAAAAGCTCCACTAATAATTAGATGTTTACAGATTACCATTAAAAACAGCATACCTACCTAACTATTATTACAATTATTTATAAACATACTCTACTCAACTACCTCTATCTTTATTATAAATCGCATTAATTATAAATGTAAGATTATGTCCAATATCGTAACTTTAGGTTCACTTCATGATAATTAAAATACTTAAAAATAGGTAACCAGTTTCACTGTTCAGCAAACGATATAACACGGCTATTTTTATTTCTATTCAAATCAAAACTTTAATTAGGAATGTAAAAGTATTGTCGTGTGCTGAAATTAGATATTCATTATTGAAATGTGAAATAATAATATTTATTTTTTTACTACAATTATTCAAAAACATAACTTGCTCTAACTTGGTTAATTTTTATTTAATTTTAGTATTTTTTTTTTTTGAACTGTTTTAAAAAATATGCTCAACAAAATGGCTATCTTAAAAATTTTAAATTCTTAAATGCGTAAAAAATTTTTTTGAAAATTTTTGAATTTAAAGAAAAAAATAAATGAATTTTATGCCATTCAATCAGAATTTTCATACTTAGTACTGTAAAAAAAACCGCGTTTAAATATAGTGATTTTACATGGAGATATTAAGGGTGATACTGGACTTTTGGGACATACTGTATAGCTAATTGCTATATTATGTTATATGATACGAAAATATTTATATTTTATTCATTAACGTCAGTGTCTGTTGGAAAAACCTTAGCCGATGTGAAACAAATATTTGCCCCACTCTGCCCCCCTCCCTGGAAAAAAATTCTAGCGCTGTGACTGCCCCCTTAATCCGGGCTTGGTAATTACAATATATTACTGATAAGTCCAGGACTCGGAACCTAATGCATTTGCATATTTCTTAGGAAGCTGCATATTAAAAATCTGATTCGATATAAATTCGTTTAGTACCTACATACAACCTAAATACAAAAATGTTACATGATTTTAATCATATTAATGCATATTATGTTAGTAAATCATTGATTTAAAAAGTTTAAAAATTAAGAGCATTATTGCATCGTCTATATTTTGAACAATGCTATACCGAGAGACGAGAATTTCATGCAATTTATCGACCCGGTAAAAACAATATAATCATTCAATGTATAATTTAAGTAAATATTATACAATAACATTATTTAATATTTGCTGTATTCAATACATTTAAATTATTTATTTTTAGGACTGTATAATCGAAAAATGTTTCAAGATCTACAAACCAAAAATAGAAATTATATCTGCATTTATTTTGTACCTAATTAAAAATAAATATTCATTTTAGAACATAAATTTTTATTATAATATATAAATACATGTTTTAAAAAAACCGGATAATATTGCATTTTTTAAGCATTTTTAAGCGTATGCACATATTTTATTATTTCTTGGCGCATAAAGTTCCGAGCCCTGCTGATAACATATAAATTTGTCTATAGATCTAGAATATAGTCGATATATTTCAAATCGTGGATTACAATTATAATATAATATAGGTATATAAAGACCTAAGTCCTAAATTATGTTGTAATTTGTTTTGATAAAAATATTTTTCATTTTAGTAATAGGTAGATGTATAATTATATGTAGTTACGTTAAATGTAGGAAAGTGTGTGAGAAAAAAAGTATATATTATGCTATAGAATATTAAAACAAAGTAATGTATTTTAACATAGAGTGTAGATACAGGTTACCAGTTATCAGTTAGTTTTTTTGTTATAACTTCACTTTGAAAACAATTTAACCTCTAGGGACGGCGCCCATTTGAGGGACTCAAAATGTGACACCCAGGAGAAATTTCCCTCCGTGCCCCCCTCCCCTCAACCTAAATACGCCACTGAACATAACGTGAATACATATAAAAACATTTTAATGAATTTAATGACAGTGGTATTAGGAAATATTTATTATTTATGTTCATCGGTCCACGTTTTGTCGAAAAAAAAATAAATGCAATAATAACAATAAGAGAGCGGCAAGTTAAATAAATAATGATTTTTGATTTTAATTGATTTAGTATTTTTGTAATGATCTAATAATTTAATACTCAAGCTACTCTAGTCAACTACTTTTTAATGTACAAATTACCAAACGAACTAATCTAAAACTGTTTCTATTGTATCTTTTTGTTTTTAATTCTTTGATCTGTTACCCACTATAAATATTATGTATCTATTATTAATTTTATAGTAACATGCTAATGACCAAGTTGTCGAAGCTGAAATTTTATAGATTTCAAGACCAATAAAAAAAAAAAAAAAATTAATATAATATTATGTAATAAAAAAAAATATTTTTAAATTAGTTTAGTTTTGCACCCCTTCACCCCTCTTCCAACAAAAATCCAAAACCTTGGCTATGCCCCTGTATATAATGTATATTGATATTCAATATTGTATAATGTATAGTAAATTCCCACATAATTAGATATATTTTATAATATTATTATTATTATTTTTCAATTCGCAATAGTTACTAAGCACGTTAAAACTGTAAAACGTACGGGATTTCGCATATAGAGTAATAGGACAACTCTATGGTGTCAACGATTTCAAGGTCGCGACGGCGCTACATTTTTACGAAATCGCGAAGTTTGTGTGGACGTACATCATCCCAGCCCCACCCATTTGGAATTCTTAATTGTATTTCACGTAGATATTTAGTATGTGATTTGTATGAATTTGTACGACTATTTTCAAAATTTGTACGACACTGGTTTTACCATTATTACGAAAAAAAGTGGGTGGGGCCGGGGTGATGGGATTTCGCCCCACCCATGGTTAAAAATTATATATTCATAGTTTTAACATCATCATGTTTTAGTACGTCATTTGTATGTATTTGTACGATCGATCCGGAAAAATTTACTCCAACCCTTTGAAGGCAAATCCACTTTATAAATATATGGCGTCCCCCCAGCCCCACCAATACTTGAAGGATTCATTTTTTCTAATTTTTTTTTCCTCCAACTTTTAGTACGTCATTTGTATGTATTTATACGATCGATCCGGACAAATTTACTCCAACCTTTTGGATGCAAATCCACTTTATAAATATATGGCGTCCCCCCAGCCCCACCCATACTTGAAGGATTCATTTTTTCTTATTTTTTTCTTATTTCGGGGGTTATCACTTATCAACTTGAGGAATTTACATAGTGTGAAACAAAATAAAATATTTTTGAAGTAAAAAGTTTTTTTTTTCATTAAACATCTTCATAAACGTCTTTGAAGTCAAATATAATTGGAAGATTGACAAAATATTTGAAGGTTACTAAATTTTGGGATATATCGGGATTCGATAGGAAAAAGTCGAGGGGGTTTATAAATATATGGCGTCCCCCCAGCCCCACCCATACTTGAAGGATTCATTTTTTTATATTTTTTTTTGCGCCAACTTTTAGTACGTCATTTGTATGTATTTGTACGATCGATCCGTAAAAATTTACTCCAACCCTTTGAAGGCAAATCTACTTCATAAATATATGGCATTACTTAGGTAGGGTATATAACAAAGGAACTAAAATAATGTTTTGTATAATTAGGTACTAGGTAAGTAAATCTGTTTTCGTCCTGAAAATAAGAACTATAAATGTCTATAAGAAAAATTATTTATATTAATATGTATTTAAATTTTTTTTTAAATACCTACTTGAAAGAACTCAAATTTTCAGTATTCAGTTATTTATAAATTATAATTAATACTTGATTTTGGTAGGTTTGCTGTTTACTTTTTCTTATATTGAAGATTTCAGTTGCAACACTTTAAAGTGCAGTTGAGCATAGATGGATTAGGTTCTTATAAGTTACAAAATATATCAGTTATGTACCTACCTAATTATTATTATTATTTGCATTTGCATTTATATCAAAGTGTAATAATGGCCCCACTGTCCACTGAACATGCCCATGAGGACTTATATTGCAACTTTTTACATTTTCTTCTTATAGTTTGGTAATTACACGCTTAATTTATATCTGTTTATAACTATTAAATAAACCCACTTATTAATTCTGATTTGTTATGAATCATAAGGTTCATCAAATCATAACTTATGATTAATTTATAGTTTAATAATTAGTTGATATTAGGAATTGTGATCACAGCATAATTTTTTAACATGTATGCATACAAAAATATTGTAATCACTGTTTATACATTACTTTATACTATATGCATTCCTCATTAGACATTATACATACAATTATATATGGAATTTTTTCCCACTTAAGCTCTGAATTTAGGTTATTAGGTACAAGACGTTATTTCAACTTTAATTTTATTATTCTTACTGATATTGGTACAATGGTATAATGGTACTTGAAGGTTTAGTATATTCTTACCATTTAGCATTTTATAAACTAATTTTTAATCCTCCGTTGCACCAGACATAAGTAATTAAGTATAGTGTATAATATCAATGTTTAGTTAATTTAGGATCATTGGCATCAGTAATTGATGATTGAACAAATCTTTGGTTTTTTATATTCAAATATAGGTAAAATATATTCAAATATGAATAACTATTTTATTAATTTAGTACCTATCGCATTTAATAAGCAATACAGATAGTTACAGTGAATCATTATCTATAAGTCTAGTCACTCAAATTTATTTGCTCAATACTAAATATAATAATTTATTATAATTTAGTAGTATATCCGATTAGTTATAATGGATGTATATATTATATTATAAAAGTAAAAAAGGTGGATAATTGGATGTCACTCTGCTGTACATTAGGTTACAAGTGGGTCACTGTAATGGATGGTGTTAAATTTGAATTCAATGATATAATATCATTGTATAAGAAAAACGATTCTGAGCGAAAACGGTCAGTCAGCCTATGATTTTACCAAGTATATTTGATGATATTATTGTGAATAAAGTAATTTATATATAACCTATTTACTCGGAGCCTTGTTTTAAATTTTCAATCTTTAGCCATAAAAGTTAAACATTTTATACATTTTTAACCACAAAATAATTAATAAATTATAAATTTGATAAATGTTGTCAAAATTTGAACTTTAAATGCTTATAAAAAAAAATTGTGCCTATTTATTTTTAATATTTTTCAACTGCTATTAGAACGATATATCAGGAGCCTTATATTAAATTTTTACGCTTTTTTACCCAACAAATAAAAATTTATTGATATTTATAGAAAAAAAAAACTAAAAAAATTGAAAACTGACAATGGCCGTAAACAGCTCAAAAAGAGTCAAAATATTTTGTAAATTTTATGGTGTATAGAAAATGCTAATATAAACATTCAGTCAAAATTGCATGTCCCTACGGTCATTTGTTTTAGAGTTACACCAAAAACCAAAATCGATTTTCTCGAAAACAGATTTTGCGTAAAAATTCCCGTTTTTCCTTAATTTTTCTTTTGTTTTTCACGTCGCTTGTGAAAACTACTGGGAAATTTTTACTTTTGACCCCCCAAAGTACCAACTAGATTCACTTTCCTATCAGAAAAGTTACTATTGAAGAAAATCCAAGCACTTTTACTGTCCTAAAAGGTGATGACAGACACAAAAATAAAAAAAAAAACACACATCATTGTAGAATCAATACATTCATCGCTTCGCTCAGAATCTAAAACTAAAAAAATTGAAAACTGACAATGTCCGTAAACAGCTCAAAAAAAGTCAAAATATTTTCAACACTTTATGGTGTATAGAAAATGCTAATATGAACATTCAGTGAAATTTTCAAGTATCTACAGTCATTCGTTTTTTAATTACAATAAAATAAGAAAATTGTTACATGAGAAATCGAGTAAATATCAAATGTTGTAAAAATATAAATTTCAGACTAAAAAAATAAAAAAAAAAAACACACATCATTGTAAAATCAATACATTCATCGCTTCGCTCAGAATCTAAAACAATTATCAATTGTGTGCAACAATGTAGGACTTAGTTAATTAAATTCTTATTTACATACAAATATTTAATAATAATAAAAATAATATTTATAAAACAATGTTAATGTTCTATATACTTAAGATCTTAGAAGATAAAAATAGTTGAGTGTTACTGCTGGGTAGCTACTTCCCTCAAGCATACGTATCTTGTATATAATATATTTTTTCTTCTGCTCTCATATGGTAATTGTAATTATTGTTTACATATTGTATATTTTCTAATACATTAAAAAAAAAAAGAAAGCAAAAACTACTGGGACTGTTTTTAAACATTAAATGTGAGCTACTATAGCTATGTTATGTTAAATCAAATGAAATTATCAATTAATCTATCTGAATAATCCTTGTAATTTTTGAAAAAACCTTAATAATTAATAAAATTACCTATAAAATCTGTACTTAAACATATTATATATAATGTTATATTATTACAACTTACTTTTTTCTCCATTTACTTCAGTAATAACTCTCTCCTTAAAATTGAGTATTATATTTATAACTTCATCAGGACTGATCACTGGTTTTCGTCCTCCCATTTTAAGTTTGAAAAAATTAAAGATCAAATTAACTACTTGTAAGTACACAGAACATTATTGCCGTAATTATGTAACATAAAATAGGTTAAATAAGTTTATATTATTGCAGTATGACACTCAGGAGTCAAGTACAGAACTACAGTCAGGACCAAAATGGATACGATATTAGTAAACAAATAATTATGATTGCGGAATTACAATACCATAAAGAGCCAATGTGTGCTATTTATAACAATATTTTAATTATTATTTCATATAAGTACTATTATTAGGATCATTGATTATAAATACAAGTATTTAGTCAGTCAACAACATATTGGTAGGCAGTGTTGGTACCTAATATTTGCTTATTATTATTATAAGCATGCTCGGTGGACAGTGGGGCCAATTATACTTTGATATAAATGGAAATAATAATTATAACAATTAGGTACATAACTGATGTATTTTGTAAGTTATAAGAGTACCTAATCCAACTTTTTTTTTCTGTATTTTCGAGGACCAGGGAAAGAACTACGATTTGCATTACAGCTCCCCGGCCTCCATCATTTATTGACAAAAACAACTAGTTATCCATTACATCTATAGCGTATGCCCCCGCGACCGGTTGTCCGAGTGACCGAGTCCAATAATCGAGCTCATCTTCTGGCCACCTGAATTGCTCTTTCAGGTCCGTTACATTAGCACCACCATATTAAAAACTTCAAAAAAAATACACCAACGGTTGTTATTCCATTTGTACACATTTATGATCGTAATATAAACATTTGTACACCTCTCCAAATGCCCAAAAAATAATTTTAAACGTGCTAACTTTAAGCAACCCCCTCGACTTTTTCCTATCGAATCACGATCTATCCCAAAATTTAGTAACCTTCAAATATTTTGACAATCTTCCAATTATATTTGACTTGAAAGACGTTTATGAAGATGTTTAATGAAAAAAAAAATTTTTTATTTTGTTTCACACTATGTAAATTCCTCAAGTTGATAAGTGATAACCCCCGAAATAAGAAAAAAATAAGAAAAAATGAATCCTTCAAGTATGAGTGGGGCTGGGGGGATGCCATATATTTATAAAGTGGATTTGCATCCTAAAGGTTGGAGTAAATTTGTCTGGACCGATCGTACAAATACATACAAATGACGTACTAAAAGTTGGCGCAAAAAAAAAAATAAGAAAAAATGAATCCTTCAAGTATGGGTGGGGCTGGGGGGACGCCATATATTTATAAAGTGGATTTGCATCCAAAAGGTTGGAGTAAATTTGTCTGGATCAATCGTACAAATACATACAAATGACGTACTAAAAGTTGGCGCAAAAAAAATAAGAAAAAATGAATCCTTCAAGTGTGGGTGGGGCTGGGGGGACCCCATATATTTATAAAGTGGATTTGCATCCAAATGGTTGGAGTACATTTTTCCTGATTGATCGTACAAATACATACAAATGACGTACTAAAACATGATGATGTTAAAACTATGAATATATAATTTTTAACCATGGTTGGGGCTGAAATCACATCACCCCGGCCCCACCCACTTTTTTTTCGTAATAATGGTAAAACCAGTGTCTTACAAATTTTGAAAATAGTCGTACAAATTCATACAAATTACATACTAAATATCTAGGTGAAATACGATCAAAAAATCCAAATGGGTGGGGCTGGGGTGATGTACGTTTTGTGTGGACTGTGGAGTGGTGGATGCCGCCGAGTACGCGCGAAAACAATTCACTGTTTTTCTGCTAGAACAGCACACGACGGCACACGACGGCGAGATAAATTTTATAAAATACGATTCTGAACATAGTAAAATAGTTTTGCGGGTATCAAATTTACTCGCTTTGTATTTATGGTAGAGTTACCAAATTTTCACAGCGCATTGCAAAGAACTTAATCTGTGCTGTGGCGTTTTCATTTTTTTAATATCATTACTCAGTGATTTTTTATAAGCTAATGAAAAACAACAAAAAAACCAAATGTTTGATAATAAATAATTTAGATTGCATTTATGTTACAAAAAAAAAAAAACGCTACGGCATGGATAAATTTCTTCTTTATGCATCATGTAATTTTGGTACTTTTATCATAAATCCGGTGAAAGAAATGTTGATACTCGCAAAACAGTTTTTACACCCAAATATGCGGCGGTAGGACGGCCTCTTAATTTAATACTGCAACGGATGATATCCGCTTAATCACAACGTATATTAAATAATAACATAATTGGTTAAACAAAGAGTATAATAAACAATAGTAGATTAGTAGATAAGTTATTCTATGGGAAATGGGGGAGCAAATGCAACAGCAAGGCTGCATTAATATAGGAAGTGCAAGTCAACCGGAACAGATTATGAAAGGGGTAGGACACGAGACAATTGTCAAACAGGTACACTTCCAGGAAAAGGAAGACGGTCAGCCAAGCGCTCACATTCCATCAGCCGTAGTACGATATTACATTTTTAACTTTAAATATAAAAAACCACATCATATATATAAATTACAGGATATAAATTATGACAGGATATGGGTAGGTGCTATGTATAACATAAATACATAATATACGACACAAAGATTACAAGCAAGTACATAATATCTAATAAATAATTGGTATTTCATGTATATTGAAATATATGGAAACGGCGATATGGCTCTTGACCCGACTATAGGCGTGCAGGATACAGATAATAACCGGTGGTGGGGGGGGGAGAGGTAGGCAAGTATGAGGTCGAGGGCTTATAAAACCAGTCCTGAAACGGCCTGTATTCAGACGTGATTTACCATCGTGCATGCGAGCACCTTCGCGAGAGACAGTATAACGATTTTGTCATTTTGGACTCAGTATATTTTTCTGAAGAATATTTTACAATAAACAATTTAATTTTCAACGAGTATTCATTTTATTCAACCATCCTAAGAAAATCGTCATCACGGTTTAGCTACCTGCAACTGGTCAGCTATGCAATTAACCTAATTGCTTATTTACCACAATACGAATTTACAATCATCGTGTCCACGTGTAAATAATTTGTTAGCATTCTAAATATATTTTTAAGGTATTTTTTTTTCACAAAGCTGTGGCCTGTGGGTCACATTTATAATCTCGTAAAAAAAATAATATGGGCCAATGAAAAATTAAATGCGCCACTGATAGGTAATATTGATAATATTCGGTAATACTGTACGGTTTATTAATTATATTATTAATTATAGCGTTACAGGTATTCCTTTATAATTATTAAAACATCGGGAAAAAATTATTTTATGATCATTGATCACAGATTAGATTATCCGTTTAAAAACATCATAAATTTATAAATAATGGTAAAAGTAATATTTCTCTTGGTTTAACCTTGAACCTTGAAAAATTGGGTATTTACTATATTGACAAATTGTAATTTCACTGTAAACTGTTGGACAAAAGAAGATGGTTAATCATGTACCCATACTTGTAAAGTTGTAACTTGTAACATGAACTCAGGTTTATTAAAAATCATAACTTACAATAATAGTAACAGATTAAAACTGGAAGGCGGAAACTATTATTAAACTCGCTTATCATAATTCTACAAAATATGTAATCTCTATCGCGTATCGTCCTGACGTCCTCCAATGTTTTTGATAATCTTTTAAGGGGATCCAACTACATAATTTTTTGAGAGTGATTTGAGTGATTTTGAGGGGACTAAGCCCCCCCCCCCCAAGCCCCCCCTCCTATTTTCGCCACTGCTTATAACTTTCTCGTTCAAAGAAAAAAAAATATTCTATAACCTATTCTTAAATCTTAAACCAATAGGTACCAATATAACCTATATATAGCAGTATAGGGCCTACCTAGTACCTACAACATTGCTTAAATTGGTTTCATTTTGACGGAATCGGGAATACTATATATAGATGAAGACTTACGACTTTAGAACGGCCCCAACTGTACAATAGATCCGTCTTACATGAAGCGCATACGAATTCACGATCAGTAGAATCAATTTTGTCTCATTATCTTTAATATTACAGTGAAATGACCTATCATCAAACTTATAAAAAAATATTTGTGCTTGTAAGTACCTACATATTACATCATTTTTTAAAGAGAGTTATGGCTTTACAATTTAAAAATGTTCATAACGTGCATAAAATTTAAATACCGTACAAATACAGATGATTTCCTTACCTATAATATATAGGTAAGCAGCTGTTTGTCGCTAGATCACAGTATCACACATTGTATCTACGCCTGTACGTTTGTAGAAACGTATAGTTGAACGAATTAATAATAATCTAATTTGCGGGAGTGGATGTGCAGTGGTGTACTATGGTGTCCTCTTGAAATATTTCTTTTATAATATCTGTTATAAAAAATTACAAAAAAACTCAACGATTTATTTCACATATTTTGTTGTCGTTTATGATTACCTGACAAATTTAATTAGCAATAACGAATATTCCTTGATTATATTTTCGTTTTGGTATAAAAAAAAATGTAGACGCTGTCAATTTCACTTTTCATCTGCTTATCTGATACTAAATTATGTAGTCGTGTCATTTTAAATTAAGATTAAAATTTGTATAAGTAAAAATAAGTAAAATACTATATATATATACCTACCTTCTAATATTAAAACATAGACATGTGGTGGAGGTGTAATAGATAATTGTTAAACGACACACGATGTACCTAAAGTTAAAATTAATATCACGTGTTAATGTTATATTAAAAACCAAACCTACGTATAATATAGTATACAGACTACATAGTTATATATCCATCAAGCATGATCACCCCCATTTTTCTTTTGCCCTTTATTTGTAGGTACCTAACTGTATTCCTAAATAATATAATAGGTATTACACTAGGTACGCAATGTTTTAAAAAATATTTTTAGTTGTTAAAAAATTGTAATTGTTTATCACTATACTTATGATCAAATGAGTACCACGCAATAAGTGACATATCTATACCTATCAGCGTGCACTAACGTTAATATTATGTAAATTTTACGAAGTATTATTGTCGAAAGTCATAAATAAACTAATAAAGATAAACCGCGTAACTATATATAACTAGTAAGCTGTCAATAAAGCATATATTATGTTATGATCAAGATAATCCAGGCTCCAGCCGCACTCATATGTATAAATCCAGTAGAATCGGTGTACCGTAGCCCATCATAGGACATAGCCGACCGTAGATAATGGCTGGTAAATCGCATATTATACCAGGCGATGGCGGTAGCCGGTTGAAATCCAAAAAAATTTTAATTTTAATCTTATAGTCCCTAAATTAAATTTTTTACTTCTTATTTTCAGACTCAAAATAAATAATAATATAGTAACACTAGTAACAGAATATCGTACACAATCGTGTGATTTTTAAATTTTAAGGTGATTTTGAGTTTTTGACAGTCCATTGTTTGTTGTAATGTTATGTTGTATAGCCGTGTAGGTACTTGGCTGTGTTCCCAAAAAGGCACATCGTATGAAATCGTACGATAATGCTTCAATTTTCCGGAGAAAGTTTAGGTTTGAATATACATATATTATATAGTAACTATAAACGTTAGTATAATAACGTTAGTATAACTACCTATAATTATAAACTAATAAAAACAAAACAAATGTAGGTGCAGGAAAATATTATATAGCTACGATTTGTTTTTTATTTCAAAATTACTAAATCATATTTCCCTATTTTTGTTTTCTTTAAACTTTTCCAGATTAACTAGGATCGTGTTTACTTTTACTACGTCATGTTATATGAATAATGAATATGGTTGAATATGAGTCGAATAGGGTTACGGAAACGGGAACATTCACAGGAATTTCTTGATAGATCGGGGCAGGACCGTCCTCAGGATTTGCGAGGCCCAGCAGGGCAAAAACCAATTTTACCACTTTTTTTCAAACGCAAGGCCTCCAAATGTAAGCAAAAAGCGCGAGGCCCAGGGCCTGGGTCTGGGCCCTGCTCACCCCCCTCTAATAAGGACGGCCCTGAGGTTGTTGCCGAGAATAGAAAATAATTAAAACATATATTTAGAAGTAATTATTTATTATAATTTTAAATTAAATTAAATATTAAAATATGCAAAATAAAAATTTGTAACATTATTTATTTAACTATGATTGATGAAAATCCATTTACTGCATGTAATAGCTTATAAAAATATGAATATGCATAATATGCTAAATCCGGTCTTTAGTTATATATATAAATAAGTGTACATTTGAATACATTTTATAACTCAAGATCCACCGAACCGATTTCGATAAAAAATTCAGGACATATTGAGATTGTTATGTAGATAGTTTCTGTGAAGTTTGTACGATGTGGGATAAGTGGTTCCGGAGTTATGGCCTCTTAAGTGCATACCTGGCGACATGGCCAAAAACAACAACAACGTCTATACAATTATTTTTATATATATATATGTTACGGGCAAAGTAGGAAATCCGGGCATTGTATAACAATGCCCGGGCACTGTGCACAATGCCCGAACATTTTGGCCAATGTAAGAATGATCATTTTAATACTCAAATTTGTCATACATTGACCGGGCATTGTACTCGATTGTCCATATTTTAACAAGCGGAACAGAGCCAACATAAATATACCTACTATTATCATAGTCTTATATTTTATCTTAAAGATAAGATTTCAGTTAGAGTCATAGGTAGGTAATCAGTATAATAAATACGTAGCTTAATACGTTATAGCAATAGGTACGGTTTGAAATAAAATGTATTTACTCGTGCGCTACACGCATAATATTATAAGAAACCTGATGGTTGTAAAAACATTAATTTGGCACAATATCAAAAATAGATTTATAGATTTATAAAATTTATAAATTCACTTATTAACTGTTTCCAAATATTACCAAAAGTAGTTATACACTTTAATTTTGAACTATACAATTTAGACTATATACAATTAACAATATATGTATATTCCCATACACATATTAATTAAATACTAATATTTTGATTTATAGTTGTATATATTGTCTAAATTATACTAAATAGACTATACATTTTAAAATACATATACAAAGGGGGGGGGGGGGGAGATGAATAGTGTCCGGCGGAATCGATGTGTAAATATTGTCAACGGTAGCCGGCGGAATCGATACAAAATCGGCGGAATCGATATGCGCCCCATATTGAACCACTATATACGTGCGGTAGATAACATATTATATGGGGCGCATATCGATTCCGCCGATTTTGTAGCTATACCTATACATAAATATAATTATCTATTCAATTTTTTTTATTTGAATATTTATTATAAATTTGAAGAACAAAATTACAATAAATATGAATCGGCCACCTTTAAGCTATACAATATTCATTTGTTATTTGCATTATTATAAAATTATTATTTCTTAGTTACTACTTATTAGGTACCTAATATCAAGGCTTGGCAAGTTAATGATTTTTTTAACTTAGTTAAGTTAAGTTAATATACACCAATAACAAAAAGTTAAAAGTTAAAAGTTAATTTAACTGTAGGTGAAGTCAGTTAAGTTAAAAGTTCATACACACTTTTTGTTAACTTTTTATTAAGTTAAAAAAAAGTTAATTTGTTTATACAACGCTAGCGTACTTAAATTTTTCCCAACCCAAAACTAAATTATAGGATATAGTGTTAATACTTCATACAGTATTTCCATATAAGTTTCGAATGATACACATTTTTAAGTTTAAATAATTTACGATACATATTTTTTGACATGAAAACAAAATAGACTGAAATAGTGAAATATTATAAAATTAAAAACAAAATAAATTAACTTAACTTACTTCTTAAAATGAAAAATTAACTCGTTAATTCCACGTTAATTAAGAAAGAAATTTAGTAAGTTAACAGTTAAGTTAATGAAAAGCCAAACTTAACTTTAACTATTTAATTCGTTAAAGCCCAGCCTTGATAAATAGTATCAGATGAATCAAGTAATAAATAAATAAGTGGCTCTCAAAAAACTAACGAGGTGAACGTCGCGTCACATCGCGACCACTGACGGCTTAAGAGATGTGAGTACGTTTACACATAATTTATGAACAAACCTGTTTCAAAAAGCATCAATTTGTGGTTGTAAATTAATATAAGTTCTTAAAAAATAGTAGAAAACGATATATTATTTTTGATTTACTTACTAAAAAAGATTGCTAAACATTTCAATCAGCACGCATAAATATTTTTACGTGATACGTTTTCATCTGAAGAATGCATAATGTACGAGTACCAAATATTTAATTTATGAAATGTTATATTATGGAGCAACAATATGGCACTCGTGTGGACTTTTATTTCTCTTGGTTTTTTTATATAAGAATATAGGAATATACCTAAGCATCTAAAAAAAATATGCAAGTGCAATAAGCTTAGTCATCACCTTTTGGAGCATAAAAATTGTTTTATCCCCCACCCGGGCATGGCAGATACCTACGGGTGCCCAAATTAAAAATTCTGCCAAAAACAAATCACGAGTAAACAAATCTACAGTACCCCCCTCCCCTACAGTACCACAGGCTAATGACCTGAGTAGTTGAAGTCTTAACCCAAATAAAAAAAAAAAAAAAAATTGTTTCAATTTTCAACATTTCGGTTTCTGGTAGCAAATTGGACAGTTAATAATGCTTTATAAAAAAAATAATACAATTTTTTGTTATAATAAATTGCAGTTAAAATTCCTATATAGGTCATAACTTATAGGTAGGTAATAGGTATAACGTTAAAATGTAAACAAAATAGAAAATAGATATTGATAAAATAGATGATATCATTGTAATACAACTATGGTGAACTTATTTATTTTTTACTCTGTAGTAAGCAAGTTACTACTTAACAATAAAACAAATTACACAGGTACATAATTCTACTATACTATAATTTAGATACTGTAATTCTGCATAAATCGGATAATAGAAACGAAGTTAAGGGTTCTTTCTGTATATTACATTTTAATGTCTTGGGTAAGAGACGGTAGATATTAGGAACTCACTGAACCATAATTTGCTCTGTATACGACAGATGTTCAAATATAAAAATATATACTATATGATTATTTTGATTACAACGCTGTACGCTGCACGCGACGATAGTCATTATAAAAATATTAAAATTATATTAAAAAGATTATTTCAAATTTAATACACAGAATTATACTGGAAGTCATAATATGCGTGGGCTGGAACGATGTTCACACCAATCACATCCGTGAGCCGAGATACAGTATCTATAGGCAAGGGGTACGGGGAACTGCATATAAAAAGGAGCCCGAATCGGCCTGTTTTCAGACGTGTACTACCACCCATTAGTGCAAGCACCTTCACGCCACTCTGTACGAGCATATTTTGGACTTAGAAAAATTATCAACAATATAATAAAATTCACAATAAACAACATCTGTCTTTTATTTATTCATCAACCACGACTACAACATCAAATAAAGTGTCTGCGACCTGCAACTATAATATCTTGGCAGCCACTTATCTACTATCAGTACTACGATAGTAGGTACCAAGCTACCGAGTATATTACACTGGCGCAGTCGGAAAAAGAAGGTTCGAGGGGTTTCAAGACGAGGCGAGCAGTCGAAGCGGCGGATTTAAATTTCCAAAGGCGAGTCTAGCAGTCAAGGCGGCTACATTCAACTTCGGAGATCCAGTACCGACGCAGCGGCTACACCACGTCAACAGCTCCACGGAGGTAACAGTTAAGGTCTGATCAACCAAGGCGACTCCGGAATCAACGAACAATTCAAGACGGGCCAGCAGACAATCAAGGAAAATGAACACAGCAGTGGCAACAGCGTTGTTGTGAGTATATTAATTAAGTGAAGATAGATAATTAAATTAAAATTGTATAGCTTGAAGTGCACGTCTCACGTTGATACATATATATCAGCGTTTATTTTATAATTGGTGGTGGTGTAAAATATTAGGGAAAAATATTCGAATAAAATTAAATAAAGAAAAAAAATAGGAAACAAGCCTGGGAAGAACTATATACGTATTTTATGATAAACAGCTGTAGACTGATCTAGGATTTTTATGGTAAATAGACGGCAAGGACCGATCTAAGATTTTTTTGTGATAGGCAGCAGGGACTGACCTAAGTATTTTATGGTATTTTGTGATAGGCAGCAGGGACTGACCTAAGTATTTTATGGTATTTTGTGATAGACAGCGGGGACTGATCTAATAAATTAAAGTAGACAGCGATAGGCTGATCTAGGAAATTGATGCACGCGCGTAGCATTTTTGAATTATATATGAGAATAATTGATTAAAGTGAAATATTGAATTTTGAATTGAAATATAATTGTTGAAAGAAGTTAATTGATATATATTGAAGAAAATAGATTTTGAATTGAAAGGCAGTAGATGACCTTGTTAAAGTAATTGACGTCAAATTTTGAAAAGTTTTGAAAAAAAAAAAAGGAGATTAATTATAAGGGCCCTAGGATAAGAAATAGTATAACGTTACTAAGAGTAAGTTGATAAAGTTGATAAGTCTATAAAAATAAGGGATAGGAAGTCGAATATTATTGGAGGGATTTACGGAGTAGCTAACCGGGGATTTTTTTTGTTATAATATTCGAGCGTAGTACGAGTGCGTACGCATAAAAATATCGCGGAACATGGCGTGGGAAACGGGTGAGGGGATACCGTATCGAAATTTAACACGCGTAACATAGGCGGTCGAACGTTTTACGTGTTATTAGATAGGTACTCATCCATATCCAACGTACGACGCGCGTTTACGTAATTTCTTTTTATTATTTGTGCATGATAGTTATTTTATAAGTAATAATTTTTACGTATTATTAATTTTGGTGACGGTAGTTACGTATTATTAGTTTATAAATCAATAATAGTATATACATGTAGAGTAAATACTTTTGGTAATTACTCACGCGGATAGGATATTAAAAAATTTAGTAGATATAATTTATAAGTACCTAAAAGATATAATTCATTAAAAATTATATATATGTAATGTTTAGATAAATATATGTCAGAATCCGATAGTTCAGATATTGACACTAGTTCTGCGGACAGTTCAATAAAAGTTGAAAAATATAAACCGAGGAAAGAGTTAAAAGAGGCAATTTTGAAAGACGCTGTAAAGTAAGAATTTTTAGAGCAAACTAGGAAACACATAGTTAAAACTGAAAAAACTAGTAAAGAAAAGTTAGTAAGAACACATAGTTTAACAGAACAGATAGGTACCGCGCCACGAAAACAAACCGTAGGTCGTTTAGGTACTAGGTCAGACTCAAGCGTAATTCACGTGCAGTTAGAGTCAGTGGTTAAGAAAAAAATGAGTAAAATGGATTTAGATAAAGCAATTGCTATGATACCTATTTGCACGGGCAAAAAGGACGTAGTTGAATTTATAAATATTTGTGAAATCGCAATTAAAGAGACAACGGAAGCAGATACACCGATATTATTAAAAATAATTACTTCTAAGTTAACAGGAAATGCGTTAGAAGTAACAAAATATCGAAATTATAAATTAATAATTTGATAAATGTTGTCAAAATTTGAACTTCAAATGCTTTTAAAAAAATATTGTGCCTATGTATTTTTAATTTTTTTCATTTGACAAACATATGAGTAATCTTATATTTCATTTTCAAATCTTAGATTTAAAAAGAAAAATTTTTATGAATTCTCAACTCAAAATAATTTGCTATTTTTCGTGATTTTTCCGTATTTTGTCAAAATTTGAACTTTAAATGCTTATAAATAAAAACTGTGACTAAGGATTTTTAATTTTTTTCATTTGCCTTTGAAACAATAACCTAGGAGCCTTCTATTAAATTTTCAAGCTTTTTTACTCAACAGATAAAATTTTATTGATATTTATAGAAAAAAAAACTAAAAAAATTAAAAACTGACAATGGCCGTAAACAGCTCAAAAAGAGTCAAAATATTCTGTAAATTATATGGTGTATAGATAATGCTAATATAAACATTCAGTCAAAATTTCTGTCCCTACGGTCATTTGTTTTTGAGTTACACCAAAAACCAAAATCGATTTTCTCGAAAACAGATTTTGCGTAAGAATTCCCGTTTTTCCTTAATTTTTCTTTTGTTTTTCACGTCGCTTGTGAAAACTACTGGGAAATTTTTACTTTTGACCCCCCAACTAGATTCACTTTCCTATCAGAAAAGTTACTATTGAAGAAAATCCAAGCACTTTTACTGTCCTAAAAGGTGATGACAGACACAAAAAAAAAAAAAAAACACACATCATTGTAAAATCAATTCATTCATCGCATCGCTCGGAATCTAAAATAATGCAAAGAAAAAGAATAATTAAAAACTTGTTAATACATAGATTAAAATATTAATCAAATTAGAGAATACAGTCAGAAACAGAATTTTGAAATGGAGACTTAGGGAGTGGAAAAAATGCTTACGGTTTCGTCTGTATTTTTATAATTAAAATTTAAAGTAGGTAGTGTAATATTTCTTGGTTAATAAATAAATCGCGTATCTAGGAACAATATCTGTGTTTTGTTAGAAGTTTTTTCACGACAATTGAGTTTTTAAGTGAATTATGAGCATTTTTAATTTACATTTATTATACACGGTATAACTCACTATTAACACGTTACCACAATATACTAAAATCGGATTCACATCTACGTCGTGTGTCATGCCGTGTCAATCAAATCGTATTGTGATTAGACATTACTTTTTTGGTATCATGTAATAACCAAGTTGCAACAGAGCATACTAATAATTTACTACAGCTCAACTTTTAAATCATATTGGATACCGGTTGTAAACATAACAAATAATAACCAAGCCCTCGCGAAACATGACACACATCATAGCTGTGAATCCGTCTTAAGTTCAGTTGAATATATTCAACTATTCCAACGTTGGTTAGGTGGTTATATTAATGACTTGTGAAATCGTTTTACCTAAACAATATTATTTAGTTTGGTGAATATAACCAAAGAATTCGGGTCACGGACCACACCGTTTACACGGAGTTTACTTAAAACGGTCGATTTAGCCTTGGTTTTTACTTTAAAATGTATTATTATATTACCTACTTACCTATCTTTATTTTGAATAAATTGGAAGAGCTAGAGTTAGAACCGGTAACAAAACATTCTATTTTTTATTTTATTTCTCAAATAGACAACTAACATTTATTATGAAATACCTAGAAATATAAAATTATTAAAAATAGATACGTCTTCAATTACATCCTTAACTCCTGCTGTCACCAATTAATTTGTTTACAAATCGGCACATCATTGCCATTTGTAAATATTAAATATTTTATTGTGTACCAATTGTAATGATATGCTCACACACCATTATAATAAACTAAAATTTTACAGAATAATAAACAACGGCCAGACTGTCGCTTGTAGAAATCGGTCGCATCAAATAAAACCATTGACAACGACAACTAAGATATTGACACGCACTCATAACAATATTACGTAGGATGTGCATGACTTTATTTTATGCTGACGCCATAGAATAATCTAGTTCCCAGGCCCACGATAATTTAGTGACAAAGCCACCCACCACTCTCTGGTCAGCATCCTCGCGTCCGTCCCTTAAATCAGTGCATGAGCACCAACCACCGAAGTAACAACCTCTCAAGTACCAAAGAAACCGATTTCAACGAGCGACAACTGGACTTCTTATGCAAGCAATAATCAGTGCGTTCGTTAATTCAATTTGTGTATCTGAAGTAGTACTTTATTTTATCTAAAATCTAAAACTCTTACAATATTGTCTACGAACAACTGCGAATCAGGTAAGACATATGATATAATATTTTATGTTGATTGCAGTCAATACGTTCTATGTGCTTTTTTCCATAAAATTATATTGTACGGTGTATTTGATATAATTCTCGAATACACGATCTCGAGAGCCCTTCGAACACCTGGAAGAAGGTAATAGCGTAATTTTACTACTCTAACTTTTACTATTTTAATATAACTATCGACAGGAGTCGTATTTATATATTTATTTTTATTTTATCCTAATTTTACGTTATTACAAAGTGGCGCCCAACACAAGTTCAGTTTATTCAGATAAATAAACTGAGAATTGATCAAATACATTTTATAAAATTATATTCGTTATATAAGATTATAATATTTTAATATTAGTTTTAAGAATTAATAAAAAAATAAATTATCAATACAAAAAAATATTAAAAATAAAACTTAGAAAAACAATATCAACAAAAAGTAATTTATTTATTAATAAAACCTACTAATTTACGATTTACGATTTAACATAGGTATCATCATTTATTATAAAAACAAAACCAATTAATTTATACTCATTAAAATAAAAAAATTACTTATTTAGTAATAAATATATTAGTTAAATCTATCAAATTAGTTGCAAAAACATTACAATTAAATAATGGTACATTATTTATTATAAAACTAGTTTTTTAAAAATAATACAAATAGGTAATTAAATATGGGAGACAATAAAAAACCTTACTTTGAACCCGGAAAATTCACGGGAAATAATTCTGAAAACGTAGATTCTTTCTTTAAAAAATATCAAAGGGCTGCAGTTATTAACGGATGGTCCGAATCTGAAAAAAGTCTTTATATTCCCGTATTTTTAGAAGGCACTGCTCTCATATTTTATGACAATATTATGGATACCGTTGAAAACATTAATTGGTCCGATCTAGAAAAAAAATTTAGACTAGAATTTGAACCTATCGCCCAAACTCATATGCTTCGAATAATGCTTGAAAAACGCAAACAGAAACCGGATGAACAAAGTGTGTCTTACATTAATGAAGTAGAGTCATTGTGTAGGCGATTTGACAAAGATATGTCACAAGGAGAAATGGTACGAAGTATAATGAAAGGCTTAAAATCCACAATATTGAGATGTATAGGAATATTAGGAAATAAGACACTTGATGAACTTAAAAATAACGTTCGCAAATATGAACTTATAGAGCTTATGACAGCAGATAGTATAGATAAAAACCCATATGAAATTGAAACAGAGATAATTGAAAATAAAATCCAGCAAATAAATACAAACTACAAACTAAAAACCAACGAAAATAGTAAATTACGAGAGGAAATAGAAAATTTAAAAGAAACTATAGGTCAGTTAAAACTATCTCAGATAAACAATGATAATAATTATCAAAACAATTTTACTAAATACGACCCAATTTTGAGATATAACGAAAATAACAGTAATTATATCAATAATAATAATAATTCAGCACACACAAAACAATGCTCGATATGCTCGAAGAATAACCACAATGAATATGAATGTTACTTTAAAAACAAAACTAATATAATATGTCAATTATGCAATAAATTTGGACATTCCGCGATCACTTGTCGTTCAAGTTCAACTAACAACAAGCCAAAAAAATTAAATACAAGGTTAAATTCTTCTGATAATTGCTCATCTTTAAATACAGAAATACGGAAACAAAATATAAATAAAATTAACTGTACACCCGATGCTATTTATATTGAAGCTCAATTTAATAATATTACCTTACCAATAACAATTGACACGGGGGCAAAAATTTGTTGTATTAGACAAGAACTACTACCCAGTAATTATACAATAACGCCGAGTACACTACAGCTATCAGGACCAGATAATGAACTACTATGCGTGGTAGGTATAACCAAAATTAAAATCAAAATCGACAATAACTATTTCAATATTGACGCTCATGTAGTAAAAAAATTAAGCAGCGCAATCTTACTTGGAAATGACTTTTTGATCAAAAATAATGCTCTGATCAATTTCAAAGACAGTAACATTATTTTAAATAATAATATAAATATCCAATTAAAAATCAACAATAATATAAACGCGCTCAATAGTATAGATAATACCAACAATATTATAGAATTAGCAGGTAGCATATTTAATTGCCCAGACAACTTCGCTATAGCACACTGTATATCTGCAGATCTCAAAATGAATAAGGGGATAACAAATTTATTATCCAAAGTATACGGTGATACTAAACCACAACTTGCATTACAAGAAATAAAAGTGGGGGACACAATACCTATAATCAATAACTATAAAACTATATTTCACTTAATAACAAAAAATTTACACTATCACAAGCAAATATAAGGATCTAAAATCTTCAATTCACAATCTAAAACTTGAAGCTACAAAACAAAATATTTCAAAAATTGCAATACCCTGCACCTTAGTTTCACGAATAGACAAATTAAATTGGTCTATAATAAGACAATTAATATACTCCGAATTTCAAAATACTAACATTAAAATACATATATACTATAAAGATGAACAAAAAATAACACACAATTGGAAATCAAAAGAACACATTAACATAATAAATAACATTCATACACTTTTTAATGATAATAATAAAAATGAAACAAAAATAAAACACATGGTACAACCTAAAAATCAAGCCAATAATATATGTCCTATATTCAAACCAGGAGAAAACGTCCTCGACGATAGGAATCGTGGATTGTATACCGTTAAAACAAAAATGTCCAATAAAATTCCCAACAATATAATAAAATTCACATACAAGAAATACAGACACTCGCTTCATTGATACACAATATAAAACTTAAAGATACGATAAACGATGGTAAAAACACAACGATTAAAATAAACAAAATACAAATAACTTCGATCAAAAATCATACAAAAAGAAATAAAGAATTAAGAAAATACCCTAACAAACCAATTGATATACAAACAAAAAAAATAAATAATAAAAGGTCAAACAAACCAACACTCTTAAAAATACAAAAAAAATTAATCTTTAATTCACAAATCACACAACACTTGTAAAATAAACCAATTAACAATAAAAATACAACCCTGACAAGTATCCAAACTATATATTATGAAAACAAAAAAAATATTAATACCAAATCTTATGGGAGACTCAATCATACTATCAACCTCCTACAGGACTAATAATAAAAAACCCCAAATAAATGTTTTGTTTTACTAACATAACTTTAAAAAAAAAAAAAAAAAAATCACGAATTATTAAGACTACCTATATAATTATTATATAACTATTGTACAAGAGTTACAGAATAATAATAACAAATACAAATAACATACCTTAAGTTACTTACCTAAGCACTAAAACCTAATTTAAGTCAGCATAAGCTTGAAAACAAATTTAAAAAAAAAAATGTAAAATGATTAACTTAATTTAAGTTAGTATAAGGTATAAGATCAATTTAAAGCAGTGAATACAAAAAATAAACCTAATTTTAAGCTAGTACTAATATGAAAATAAATGTTAAGCATAAGAAATACCAAAAAAAAAAATGTATAAAAAAAAAAATTAACTTTGTTTAACTTTTAAGTTATCATAAAAACAAAAAAAAAATGTCTATGAACTAAATACATTGTAAGCAAAGTAAATATGAAAAATGTATAATTAGATTAGTTAAAAGTTAAAACTATGTAGAATATATAGGATAAAAACCAAAATATGTAAAAATTCATAACATATCAACATGACAATATATTGTACACAAATATTAAATTTAAAAAAAAAAAAAACTGTATAGCTAACATTACAACACCAGATAGGGAACTTAAAATATAAAATATATAAGAATAGAAACACATCAATGGAATGCGGGGAGTACGAACTTTCAGCTTCAGTTCTATCTTCCTAATTTTATGTTTTCCAATGTAATATGTAAACCTTAATATTATTTACATTGCCCCTTTTAGATTGTATAGTAAAATTTGTTTTCTTTATATATATATAAATGTCCAGTTTAAATTGTATAACTTTTTTCAACTTTCAACTTTCAACTTTCAACTTCGACTTTTAATTTTCAACTTTCAACTTTTTCTAACTTTATCTCTCCTCTACTTAAATATTTGTATTGCTCTCACTCTCACCCACAAGTGGTGTTGTGAGGGCACAACACAAAAAAGTGCAGGGTGGATGTAATGATATGCTCACACACCATTATAATAAACTAAAATTTTACAGAACAATAAACAACAGCCAGACTGTCGCTTGTAGAAATCGGTCGCATCAAATAAAACCATTGACAACGACAACTAAGATATTGACACGCACTCATAACAATATTACGTAGGATGTGTGTGACTTTATTTTATGCTGACGCCAAAGAATAATCTAGTTCCCAGGCCCACGATAATTTAGTGACAAAGCCACCCACCACTCTCTGGTCAGCATCCTCGCATCCGTCCCTTAAATCAGTGCATGAGCACCAACCACCGAAGTAACAACCTCTCAAGTACCAAAGAAACCGATTTCAACGAGCGACAACTGGACTTCTTATGCAAGCAATAATCAGTGCGTTCGTTAATTCAATTTGTGTATCTGAAGTAGTACTTTATTTTATCTAAAACCTAAAACTCTTACAATATTGTCTACGAACAACTGCGAATCAGGTAAGACATATGATATAATATTTTATGTTGATTGCAGTCAATACGTTCTATGTGCTTTTTTCCATAAAATTATATTGTACGGTGTATTTTATATAATTCTCGAATACACGATCTCGAGAGCCCTCCGAACACCTGGAGGAAGGTAATAGCGTAATTTTACTACTCTAACTTTTACTATTTTAATATAACTATCGACAGGAGTCGTATTTATATATTTATTTTTATTTTATCCTAATTTTACGTTATTACACAATAATACAACTAGGTATACAATAATACAAGATTATATTATTATTATTATTATTGGTAAATGGTAAAGCACATAATTAAAAACATTAAAATTAAATCATATTAAATATAATAGATATTAGGTACCTATCTTAGTATCTTACAACGTGCTTCTGGTTGTTATTGTAATAATTATATTTTAATAAAAATTGAATTTACTCACATGAATCCGGCATTTAGGCTTTATATTTAAAAATAACAAGTACCTACATAAAAAATAACAAAAGCTTAATTCATACAAACCATATTAAATTCATAATGGAACTAAATATTATATAGGTAATAATTCATAGTATTATTAGTATCACAGTGACACTGATACTAGTTGTATTACATTGATATGTAATTTTTTATAATACCTAATTAATATTTTAGTGTAGATATTACTTATGTCGCCGCCACGACGGTAGATGAGCCGTAGGCACACCGCAACGACCGACACACACACACACACACACATAACACCGTCGCATATAATTGTTTTTATTTTTGTATTAATTGTGTGATTGTGAATTATTATATAACATTACGTAGATTATAAGTTAATTACCGCCGCCGCCGCACCGGCTGCGCAATCATTTTAACACGGTTGTCCAGTCTACCAGTCCGTTAACAAGTGTGTGCGGAATCGGCACGTGCGCTAATCGCCGTAAATTTATATTTTTTGTAAACGTTTTAAGGCTCAAATAGCCAAAATTCTTTTTATTATTGTGTGTGCGCAAATCGCCACTATATTTTTATTTGTAAGGCGCTAATCGCCACCGTTATTATTGTGATAGTCGTGGCGCAAATCGCCATCGTTATTATCGTTATTGTCGTGGCGCAATTCGCCGGCGTTATTATTGTGATTATAATATTATTGTTTCGACTCATTGTGGGTGCCGTTTTTTATTATTAATTATTATATTTGTATCCATCATTATTATAGTTATTATAGGTATCAGCTGGCCAGCAGATCACCGACAACTGTGAGTTATTTATTATATATTATTAATGCTATTATATTGTATCTATTCTATTAGGCTAGAAGAGCCATTTATTATTATATTTTACACAGTTATGTTGCTGTAATATTATTATTTTTATATTCTACGTATTGGTCGTAAGGATATATATATATATATTATTATTCTGTTGCGCCACAAGGGCCATATTTATATTATACCTTGTTTCTGCTTTACCATAGGCCTGAGCGTTCACGTTACTTTTTATGCTATTATTATTTTAATAAAATATACAGCAACTCATGCAACCTTAATTACCAACAATCGTGTTACCATTATTTTATTATCTACTATTAGTTTTAAACACACACACTACATACATAATATACATCTACACACCCACCACACACTGGCACTCTCCAGTTTTGCTCGGCGACCCCGTCCACCTCTATTGAGTCGCTATACAGATATACACACGGACACAGATCGGTCGGTGTGAGTGCGAATTATTTCTGGAGACCGGGCAACACGCTCTATTATTGTACCGTTCCCGGCGCAAACAACTTACTTACAAGTTCTAGTGTTTATTTTCATAACTTTTTCAGCCAAAACGTCGACATAGTTCTTATACGAATTCAATGATTTTGTTTTTAAATGAAAATTTAAAAATTTAACATTATATTATTATTTTAGATTTTTAAATCATAGTTAATCATTTTAATGATAATAAGGTATGTAATTATTAATTAGGCAGAAAAGGCGACAAACATAAAAACATTTCCTAGCCCTTAGGTACTTATCATTATTTTTAAATTTCTATTGTAAACAATTTTATGTCTATGTTAAGGTGAATGACGACATTTGGTGAATGTTGACATGCACCATCTGTTTTTGGTGAATGTTAACATGTTGTAAAAAAAGATGAATACCTAGTGATAAAATAATTTTTACAAATTAATTAAGCATAAGTTATTTTATTTTATATTATAAAAATTATTTGTTGCAACAAGATAAACTGTTATGACATTTTGAGTTACATAAAATGCCTGAGGATCTACAACTACACTTCTTCGATACACACTTTGCCTTACAATTGCATTTCGTGTACCCCTGTCCACCTGTTTGAGAAATTGAAGTGGAAGCTTTCCTTAAGGACACGGATTGGTCTGTAGCAACTTCTTCAGGAGATAATAGTTGTTCTTTACATACAGCAAATTGATTACGGGTGTATAATTGATTTATTACACCCTCTTTTGTGCCTAGTGTGTAAAATGTATTATCGACAGCTACGACAACTGCCAATATGTTCTGCAGTGGATCCATACGCCCTCGGTCAACATCAGGGACTCGGATACGAACAGTATCACCGGATTTGGCTGGAGTAAACTTTTGTCTTGATGAACGTAAGCCATTCTTTCAGCTTGTAATTCAAGTCCCATTCTTGCTGCTGCTCTATTTTGAATAATGTTTTTTTTTTTTTTTTAATTCATGATCTACTTCACTTTGCTCAAAATTATGTTCCACCTGCTCAGTATTATTATATTGGATGTCATTAGCTGGAAAATAAATTTTCACCAGGTTTCAATGAAACAATAAGTTGGTTGAGAGACATTATTTTAACGACATCATATCTTTTCAATAACTTGCACACGGCGCGTTGCTTACTTTCTTTCCCCTTAAACTTGAGAACGTCTTCAACACATTTGTTATATTTTTCAGTACTCAAATAAAAATTGTTGTCTTCTCTTTTTATACTTAATATAGCGTTAAATTTTTCGTAAAAAACTTCTCGTGTGTTCTCCATTATACACGTGAACAATTAGTAGGTAACTCGAACGTATCACAAATTCAATCAGTCACAACAGTCTACCTTTTCGTTCGTGTAAGCAAGGTAAATGAAATACGTCGACACTGGTCGATAAATTAGGTACGATGACTGACGTATCACCAATTATGCGATTAAGCAAAAGCTTAGTGTGTGTGAGAGAGAGAGGTAGGTAGTGGGTACAGGCTGACAGACAGATACCGTAACGTTAAATGCCTAAATGTCTATGATAATATTATATAGATCATTAAACACCGTTCGATTAAATATTGTGTGAACAATATCATATCTATAAACATTTACTATCTTAACGTATGACACGATAACGTCTATACTCCAATTTTAACTAAAAATGTCTAACATTCACCAAAACTCAATTATGAATGTCAACACTCACCGATAATCGTTGCGAATGTTGACATTTACCGGTGACCGTTGGCAAATTTTTAATATTCATTCAAAATGTTGACATTCACCAAAAACAGCAGTGAATGTCAACACTCACCAAATGTCGTCATTCACCTTAACATCTACATCACTTTTCTTACCTACGCATAGGTTATAATGGGACGAAGTGGCCGTCGGCCGAGCGGACTACGGCGTCGGTTCCAACGCGTACCGTCGCTGGTTCGAATCTCGACCACGGGTGGCTCCTTTCTCTAGGCAAGCAACTGTCTAGCGAAAGAGGCCGCCATCCCCCGACCGGGCATGGCAGAAACCTACGGGTGCCCAATTTTAAATTCTGTCAAAACCAAAACACACATGCTTACCAAACCTACAGTACCCTTCTGCACAGTTGACAAACCACCCGAGTTGCCGTGGGTTAATCGATTTCAAATTTAAATAACACATTCAAATATTCAGTATTGGAAAATGACTTAAGGGGGCTGGAGCATACCATGTTTTAAGGGGTAGTGCTTAGGCATTTCATATTACATGTACATTTTGGCGGTGTTAATGTATGAAAAGTAAATGAACATTAGTGTGTGTAATCCGTTATCGCACTTTTCGCGACGAAATTTGAATTACCGGATTTATGATAATAATCAAAATAAACCATACCGTATAAGAATTCGACGGGAAATGATAAATTTATATTATTTGTTTATATAAAAGGATTTCCATTTTTAATTACATCTTTTAATTTTTTATTTTGTATTGCATAATCTTTAGCGGTTACTGGACATTTTATTTCTACTTATGCATCTAACTCAATTAATCTATCTGGTGACACAGCTAAAAAGGGTTGATTCATATCTATTATTAATCCTGCTGGTAGAATTTCTTTGATTACTACTGTAATGTTCTCGACAGCTTAGTACCTACTATCGTAGTTCTAATAGCAGATAAGTGGCTGCCGAGATATTATCGTTGCGGGTCGCAGACAATTTGTTTGATGTTGTAGTCGTGGTTGATAATAAATAAAAGACAGTTGTTGTTTTATTGTGAATTTTATTATATTGTTGATAATTTTTCTAAGTCCAAAATATGCTCGTACAGAGTGGCGTGAAGGTGCTTGCACTAATGGGTGGTAGTACACGTCTGAAAACAGGCCGATTCGGGCTCCCTTTTATATGCAGTTCCCCGTACCCCTTGCCTATAGATACTGTATCTCGGCTCACGGATGTGGTTTGTGTGAACATCGTTCCAGCCCACGCCTTTCATGACTTCCAGTATAATTCTGTGTATTCGGTTTGAGATAATCACTAATATTTTTTATATTGGATATGTCACGTACAGCGTACAGCGTTGTAATCAAAATAATCATATAGTATATATTTTTATATTTGAACATCTTCCGTACCCTTACCATAATTATGGTTCAGTGAGTTCCTAATACCTACCGTCTCTTCCCCAAGACATTAAAATGTAATATACAGAAAGAACCCTTACCTCCGTTTCTATTATCCGATGTATGCCGAATTACAGTATCTAAATTATAGTATAGTATAGTTATGTACCTGTGGGATTTGTTTTATTGTTAAGTAGTAACTTGCTTACTACATCTCCCCCTTTAAAAGTTGATTTTTATCGTCTAAATGAGAAAAATTAACTCAAACTTCCTCCATTAGTTCAAGCACTTTCCTATGATTACAAATTTTACATATATCAATTATTACATTACATTCAATTATTACATGTTTACATTTTATGTTTTACATCAATTACATCATTATATTTATATGGTACATTTCACCATATTAATTATTATCGACAGAATACAGGTTATGATTCACAATATTACAGTATATATTTTGCTTATTATCTAGGTTAGTATCTTATGTGATTAACAATATATTTTTTTTTTTTTTTTTTGTGTTTTTGTTTACATCAATAATCTTATCTTAGTGTTAATATAATATGTGTAGTAATATTTTAATATAACATGAATTCTTAAAATCTATTACAATATATATTTTTTTTTTTTTCCGTGCAATATATATATATATGATAAAATAGTGGTGTTTACTATATTTTATTTTTCCATTACCATGTTAATTATTTTTTTAAATAAGTTAGATTAATATATTTCTTATTCCATCACCATGTTAATTACGCCAATATATGCTAATATGTTCCTAACTTTCTCTCTTTTTTTTTTTTTTTTTTTTTTCATTCTACGTTTACGTTTACTTCTATATATATATTTTCCATTAATCGCTATATCATTATATTTTATGCCTAGTTAATATTACTATCCCTATACTGTAATTAGATTGTATCTTTTTACTACAGGTCCAGACCAACAATAAACTATTGTATTCAAGTTTTATTACATGATCAAGACTAGTATTAAATCGATTCTATTCTATTCTATTTTCGTAATGATCTCATCTTGCTAATTGAACCCGTGTCGCCAGAGTGTGCTGCAAATCAAAGCATCCTCCCGCGACACTGGCTAAACTAATAAGATTTTGTAATTTCTTATTGTGAGTTATTATGGCCATTTGGTCCCTTGGTGATCCCGTTAAAAAAATCTGCTATTCACACGATTTTCCCAACCAATCACCAAACGATCAAATTCCAACATTTTTCTTAAGTGGTCAAACCGTTCGGTGCATAATAGTGCACCATTTGTCAGTCTCCAATAAAATAGACAAAATATGCCCCTATTATTTACCGCCCGATTCCTAATGTTATTTCTTTCTCTTTTGTTTTTCTGAAATTAATGAAATTAAAATTACTATTTGTGGTATTCTGTTAGTTAATTATTAATATCTAGCGTTACTTTTTTTTTTCTATATATATTTACTTTAGTGTGTTAATTAAGCTACTTTGTTATTTGCTATAATAAAATTTATAAATTCGTAAAAAAATTATATTTTTACAACGTGGTGCTAGGTGCGTGGTATTGTCTATATAGGTTGGAATTGTTTCACCAAATTTTGGTACCCATATTCCTTAACCATTCTGTTAAATATGCATTTTGTAAATCTCACATCAGTCTTTGGGTCGTGAGCGTATGTTATTTTATGTTTTTGTGTACATACGCCGCTATGCGCTTCCGTTAAGTTCAATAGCCTACCCCTTTTCTGGATTCTACCTACATTGAATTCGAAAATTCTTTCAGTTATTTTTCCCCTCAATTTTTCTAGTATCATGTAGAAGTCCCCATCGAAATTCAAATCATAGCATCTGATATTTAGAACTTCTATGTGTCCTAACCCTAGTCTACTTAAAATATTCCTATCGTATGATCCCCCGAACAATACCACTACATTTATTTTATCTCCACGCAAAATATAATTTTTTATGAATTCTGGTGTTAGGTTATTTAATTTCGAATTCAGACTTTTGTTAAGTTGCGCTAAACAGGTCGTCTCCACTTCCTTTTTGTTGTGAAAAATCCGCCTTATCGATTTCTCTGCCAACTGTGTTTCACGAACAGTCATAATTCTCATCTGTTCGTGGAGTGGCAGGAGAAGCGGTTTCCCCTCGAGCTTACGAATTTTACATTTGTTTAGGCTGTTTGAGATTGCTCCTGATATTAGTACAATGTCTGTTCTCCTCATATTGGTAAATTCGAAATCCATGACAACGAACTTGACTTCCCTTCTAATTCAAAGTCGATAATATATTTAATGTCATTATTAACTTATAATTAGTGTATTTTATTCTAATTTACTATTTCTAACTACTTGTGTAAATATTTTCTATAAAGTTTCTAATACTTTCTACATATATATTCTAATCATATAATAACCTAACCTAACCTAATTATATATATATTCTATCAAAATATTATTATTATTTTTTTTTTTGTTATTTTATTTGAGGTGGTACATCCTCCCCTCCGAGTGTATTTTGCTCGTCTACCTTATTAAACTTTTGTTCAACTTTGATATTATCCGTACAGAGTTTACTTCTACCTAATCGTACCATTTCATATTGCGGACGTCGCAACGAAGTAAGCCTACATTTATACGTTATGTATATAAAAATGATTAACATGACCGAGAATACTATCAAGCCCAATGTTAAATAAAATAAATAGTTACGCGTATCGCTTACTTCTAACTGTCCTGATTGTGTTAATATTTCATTGTCGATTTGTTGTTGCACCTTATCTAACGATTGTGCTATTTCGTGTATTTTTTCGAGTTTATGTGAATCTTGGTTTACCATTATCTTAGGTAGGTTCATACTCTTTATTCTATCGGATACTTTAAATGATATTTTTCCCTGTCCTACTTCGGGTATAAAGTTAACATAGTGTTTTGATTTTATTTCTTGTGTCGGATTTAAAATGATATCGTTTCCGTACGCTCTGCATTTTGAGCTTAACCAAATTAATCCTTGCTTCCGTATTTTTGTAATATATGGTTCCGAGTTTTCCCTACACGCAATAGTCAATGTTTCACCCTTTGTTGTGTATATCCAGGTGTTTGCATGTTTTAATTTATAAAATATGTCTTTCGATAATACTAGGACTCCCGTCTCGCATGTTTCTGGCAAGACATCCGGATTTGTAGAATTGGTTCTGAACATAATATTTCTTTTAATTTATCGAAAGCTTTTTGACAGTCTTCGTCCCAATTGAACTTTACGTCTTTTCTTAATAATTTCACTATTGGATTAGCAATAGCACTATAGTTTTCTATGAATTTTCTATAATACCCACTAAGTCCTAAAAAACTTTTTATTTGTTTAACGTTTTTAGGAACCGGAAAATCTTTTACAGATTTAACTTTCGCTTGGTCCGGTTTGATTCCTTCGTCACTAATTACATGACCTAAAAATAAACATTCCCGTTGTAAAAAACTACATTTGTCCGGTTCTATTTTTAGATTGTGTATACGTAATCTCTCGAATACATTTATTAATTTTTCATTGTGGTCTTGTAAATTTTTAGCATACACTATTATGTCATCCAGGTATACTAAACACTTCATTCCTATCAACCCTGATAACACGTTTGTCATCATTTTTTGAAATGTCGCCGGAGCTGAACTTAGACCCATAACTAATCGTTTAAATTGATAATGCCCTTGTCCCGTCGAAAATGTAAGTTCTTTTGATTCTTTAGCCAAAGGTACCTGAAAATACCCCGATTTTAAGTCTATCAAACTGAACAGTTGACATTGTCCTAATTGGTCTAATATTTCCGTTATATTTGGTAATGGGTGAAATTCATTTAAAGTTACTTCATTAAGTGCCCTAAAATCGATAACTATTCTGAATTTTTGTTTCCCCGAGGCGTCCTCCTTCTTTTTGACTAATATTAATGGTGCGTTAAACGGACTCATTGATCTTTCTATGATTTCATCTTTCATCATTTGACCTATTTGTTTTTCTATCTCCGGTTGTTGTGAAAACGGTAAACGATATGGTTTTTTATAAATCGGTTTCAAATCCTTAGGAACCTTTATTACGTGTTCTGCTGCCGTAGTACACGTAAGATTATCCCCTTCTAAATAGAAAATGTCCGCGTAATGTTCACATATTTTTATTATCGAATTATATTCGTGAACTTGAAGATGATCAGTACGTATCAACGCCCTGACCCGACGCGAGCGTTCAGTGTCAATTGTGTTTATACACCGTACGCTATCTGTCAAAACGTCCGTGTCGTATGAAATATTACGCACTTGACCTACATTTATTTCCTGCGTCATTTCAGATATATTTAATATGCTTATTGTAGTTTTGTTGTTTTTGACTGTATTGTAAATATTCGCGCAATATACGCCCGGTATTAATTCTTGTTTATTAATTAAAATATTTTTATTATTCATTTCTGTATCGGGTATATCGATTTGTACTATTGTCTCTGAGCGCGGGTTTAATGTAAAACAGATGTCACTATCGCTTTCGGTTTTATTATTATTTATTGTTAGCGTGTTATTAGCAACGTCTATTACTGCATGATTATCTATTAGAAATTTATTACCAATAATTCCGTCTGCCAGAATCGGAAAAATATTGTTTACAACATAAAATTGTGTTTCGAATGCTTCATTATTAATTATTAATTCTATTTCTGTTTTTCCTATTGTAGAAACTATTTTTTCATTGATGCCTTTCAAATAAATTTTTTCGTTTTCGTTAATTTCAGTGTTTCCTTTTAATGCATTAATTTTAATTATATTTAGATCCGCCCCAGTATCGACTAATAATTTAATTTGATTCTTATTAAAACTGGGTGATTCTAAAGTAATGTGGTTGTCTATTAATTTTGCTGTGATGTGGAAAATTCTGTGTGTGGGTCTTGAACTATTTCTTGGACCAATCTGACTCCCACTGGTGATGGTCCGTTGGCGTTTCCCGACGTGCTTCTTTCGTTTTTCTGTTTTGTATAACAGGTTGAAATTTCATGACCTATCTTATTGCAGTAACTGCAAAGTACGCCCTGAGTATTGTTATTGTCCCTACGAACATTATTGTTGTTGTTCGCATGGCGCGTGCCGTTTACACGATTATTGTTGTATGTATTTTGTTGCGCATTAGGTCGATTGCTCCAGCAATCTCGTGCTATGTGATTAGATCTACCACAAGTGTAGCATCCGGTGCTTCGGTTAATATTATTTTGTTGTACATTATTGCCATTGAAATTCCGTCCATAGCCGTTTCCGCCTCGTTGACCGCCGCGATTAACCATGTGTGAGCCATATCCGCTCTGATTATTATTCCCATAGTTATTGCGGTTGTTGTGATTAACATATCGGTTGTTATACCCGTTGAAATTATTATTTCTATTGCTTTGATTTGAATTACCGTTTCCTCCGCGATTAACTGCGTTATTTGTATTACCACCATTTTGTCGTTTTTCCTCGTTATTGACGTCCGCCTGTTTTCCATTACCGATTTGTCTCTGCAACTTATCCATTTCTACTTTTGACTCATATTCGAGCATCTCATCGATCGCCGTTTTGAAACATTGTTCCAATGTACTGGGATTTCGACTTTTCAATACTGTATATAGGTGATGAGGTAACCCTGTCATAAATATGATCATTGCCTGTTTCTTAGTTTGTTTTTTCACTATATCTGCCTCGGCCTGAGCTAGACCTATCGTACTTGCCGCGCAGAGTTTATAATATAACTCTTCGATTCTACTAGCGAATTTTGCCACACTTTCTCCCTCGGCCATACGTGCCGTGTTTAAAGCTATTGATAAGGCCCTCTCCGATACTTTCTGTTCGAATGCCCCTTCTAATATTGTTTTTATTGCTCCCCATGTTTCTAAATTTCGATATTTTGTTACTTCTAACGCATTTCCCGTTAACTTAGAAGTAATTATTTTTAATAATATCGGTGTATCTGCTTCCGTTGTTTCTTTAATTGCGATTTCACAAATATTTATAAATTCGGCTACGTCCTTTTTGCCCGTGCAAATAGGTATCATAGCAATTGCTTTATCTAAATCCATTTTACTCATTTTTTTCTTAACCACTGACTCTAACTGCACGTGAATTACGCTTGAGTCTGACCTAGTACCTAAACGACCTACGGTTTGTTTTCGTGGCGCGGTACCTATCTGTTCTGTTAAACTATGTGTTCTTACTAAATTTTTCCTAACAGTTTTAACTATGTTTTTCCTAGTTTGTTCTAAAAATTCTTTCTTTACAGCGTCTTTCAAAACTGCCTCTTTTAATTCTTTCCTAGATTTATAATTTTCAACTTTTATTGAACTGTCCGCAGAACTAGTATCAATATCTGAACTATCGGATTCTGACATATATTTATCTAAACATTACATATATATAATTTTTAATAAATTATATCTACTAGGTACTTATAAATTATATCTACTAAATTTATTAATATCCTATCCGCGTGAATAATTACCAAAAGTATTTACTCTACATGTATATACTATTATTGATTTATAAACTAATAATACGTAACTACCGTCACCAAAATTAATAATACGTAAAAATTATTACTTATAAAATAAATATCATGCACAAATAATAAAATAAATTACGTAAACGCACGTCGTACGTTGGATATGGATGGATGAGTACCTATCTAATAACACGTAAAACGTTCGACCGCCTATGTTACGCGAGTTAAATTTCGATACGGTATTCCCTCACCCGTTTCCCTCGCCTTGTTCCGCGATGTTTTTTTATGCGTACGCGCTCGTACTACGCTCGAATATTATAACGAAAAATTCCCCGGTTAGCTACTCCGTAAATCCCTCTAATAATATTCGACTTCCTATCCCCTATTTCTATAGACTATAGACTATAAAAGTATTATTACTAATTTTTCCTAAATGATTTAATTTCCTAATTTACGCGCTTTACCATTTAATCTTCTAAACATGTTTAGAGCACTAAACATGTTAGTGCACTAACAATTTTTTTTTTTTTTTTTTTTTTTTTGATTTCTAATAATTATTCTATCAACTTATTCTTAGTAATGTTATACTATTTCTTATCCTAGGGCCCCTATAATTAATCTCTCTCTTTTTTTTTTTTTCAAAACTTTTCAAAATTTGACGTCAATTACTTTAATAAGGTCATCTACTGCCTTTTAATTCAAAATCTCTTTTTTTCCTTTCAATATATATCACTTAAATTCTCTCAACAATTATATTTCAATTCAATATTCAATATTTCACTTTAATCAATTATTCTCATATATAATTCAAAAATGCTACGCGCGTGCATCAATTTCCTAGATCAGCCTATCAATGTCTACTTTAATTTATTAGATCAGTCTCCGCTGTCTATCACAAAATATCATAAAACACTTAGGTCAGTCCCTGCTGCCTATCACAAAATACCATAAAATTCTTAGGTCAGTCCCTGCTGCCTACCATAAAATACCATAAAATACTTAGGTCAGTCCCTGCTGCCTACCACAAAAATCTCAGATCGGTCCTTGCCGTCTATAAAAATCCTAGATCAGTCTACAGCTGTCTATCATAAAATACGTATATAGTTCTTCCCAAGCTTGTTTCCTATTTTTTTTCTTTATTTAATTTTATTCGAATATTTTTCCCTAATATTTTACACCACCACCAAGTATAAAATAAACGCTGATATATATGTATCAACGTGAGACGTGCACTTCAAGCTATACAATTTTAATTTTAATTATCTATCTTCACTTAATTAATATACTCACAACAACGTTGTTGCCACTGCTGTGTTCATTTTCTTGATTGACTGCTGGCCCGTCTTGAATTTGTTCGTTGATCCCGGAGTCGCCTTGGTTGATCAGACCTCAACTGTTACCTCCGTGGAGCTGCTTGACGTGGTGTAGCCGCTGCGCCGGTACTGGATCTCCGAAGTTGAATTTAGCCGCCTTGACTGCTAGACTCGCCTTTGGAAATTTAAATCCGCCGCTTTGACTGCTCGCCTCGTCTTGAAACTCCTTGAACCTCCTTTTTCGACTGCGCCAGTGTAATGTTCTCGACAGCTTAGTACCTACTATCGTAGTTCTAATAGCAGATAAGTGGCTGCCGAGATATTATCGTTGCGGGTCGCAGACAATTTGTTTGATGTTGTAGTCGTGGTTGATAATAAATAAAAGACAGTTGTTGTTTTATTGTGAATTTTATTATATTGTTGATAATTTTTCTAAGTCCAAAATATGCTCGTACAGAGTGGCGTGAAGGTGCTTGCACTAATGGGTGGTAGTACACGTCTGAAAACAGGCCGATTCGGGCTCCCTTTTATATGCAGTTCCCCGTACCCCTTGCCTATAGATACTGTATCTCGGCTCACGGATGTGGTTTGTGTGAACATCGTTCCAGCCCACGCCTTTCATGACTTCCAGTATAATTCTGTGTATTCGGTTTGAGATAATCACTAATATTTTTTATATTGGATATGTCACGTACAGCGTACAGCGTTGTAATCAAAATAATCATATAGTATATATTTTTATATTTGAACATCTTCCGTACCCTTACCATAATTATGGTTCAGTGAGTTCCTAATACCTACCGTCTCTTCCCCAAGACATTAAAATGTAATATACAGAAAGAACCCTTACCTCCGTTTCTATTATCCGATGTATGCCGAATTACAGTATCTAAATTATAGTATAGTATAGTTATGTACCTGTGGGATTTGTTTTATTGTTAAGTAGTAACTTGCTTACTACACTACCAACGATTACATTTGTTCAAAAACATTAATTTTTAACTGTTTAAAATTTTGTCATGACTTTAACTTTTGTGAAATTTAATTTTGTTAAATAATAAGTGTTCCTTGGAAAAAAAAATAATATGATTCTATTGATTCTATTATCTATGCTGCCATTTACTGCTATATAATAATATATTATACTAACTGTTTTCGTCTTTTCGACTTTATTTTTCATTAATATAATATAATATGATGCATAGTAAGCTTATATTTTTATCAAAATAAACGTATACTTGACTTAGTTGTACCTAGATAGCGACGAAATGAAAAATACAAGAATCCACTTCCGAGCAAACTTAGAAAGGAGGAATACAAACCAAATTTACTTTTCAAAATTGAAATCGAGCTACTGGAAATATGTTTGATTTTCTTTGACTTATTGAGCTAAATATATGAAATAAATGGTTGCTCCAGCCCCCTTAATCTATTTTTTTTACAAACGGTATGGTTTTTTTCTGCACTTATTATATGTACCTACCTAACTAACTCATTTTAGACAATTTCTTATGTAAAATCCTTTTCACACGCACCCGCGCATTCAATATACAACTACTACTGATCTTATAAAACTTTGATTGTTATATGGCTGTTAGTAAATAACATTGTTTTTGGTTGATGATCCAGTAAAGTTATGTTACGTTTAGCGTTTACGTAGGTATATTATAATTTAATGTTGACAAGCGTTCGATACTGTTGAGTTTAAGCAAATTTTTAGTTAAGGACAGTTATAATAGTCGTTGTAATTATAATGTGTGCGTACTGCGTGTCTGGGTAGTAAGTGTTCATTGGTGTGTATGTGTAGTGTGTGTTTGACTGTATGTCTGTATGTTACGGTAAATGATGTTATATCGGAAATTAACGTTATTCGCCGGTTATTAACGTTATTTACCTACAAATGAGGGAATTATCGTTAATTTCTAGTTAATAACGATAATAACCGTATGATTTGGGAAATGTTTATTTGATTATAAAATAATGTTCAACGAGCAACGATAAGGTGATCGCCAAACTAATTGTGGTACTAATTGGGTAAACCAATATAACTTTATCGGCCACAGATAATGTGGACCTATACAGTATACAATTACTATACATATTATAATATCAGTGGAGGTTACATTTGAAAATATCATACCTAACAAAAATTTATATTGATTATAACCTCAGTATATGTACTCGAATTTACCAATTATTTAAAAACAAGGAGAGAAAATGCTGAAACTTTCGAAAGAAATGTTTGCTCAACTTGAAATAGACACAACTGTACTTGTAACTGTGACGGACGTTGATAGAGCTCGTGGTTCTCCACGAAATATACTAGCAGTTGTCACCCAACTTGAACACGACTTATACAAACTCTGTAAGTTAATTCTTAATGAAAAAATATGTTATTAAAATTATTAATTTTTTAATTATTTTATAGGTACTGAACATGGTTTTCTTAAATACAATTACACACGCCAAGAAATAGCTGCTTGCGAAGAAAATCTATTAGATATGGACAATGTGATAAAATTAGCAGGTGGTAGACAGTTGACACTGAGGGAAGCAGCTAGTAATAGTTCGGTTGCGGGCCCTCAAGCGTTGCCATTGCAAAACTGGTTGCAATAATAAGCGTTGTGCCTGCCATGGGGCTGAAATATTATGCAATAGTAAATGTCATGGGAGTACAACAGCTTGTAAAAATAAATACAAAATAATATTGCATTTTTTCTATTTTTAAAAATCATCATTTTTCAAATTGTAGTATTTGAGATTCATCGCGTACATATATCTGATCTATAACAACAATTACCTTTGTATTTAGTCATTAACGTGATTATCCGGTTTACAACGATAATTATCTGTGCATTTGGTAAAGAACGTTAATAACCGGCGAATAACGTTAATTTCCATTTAACATCATTTACCGTAACATGTATATAAAACAATATAAGCGGATCTCTCCCGTACACGCACGTCCAAGTCACCACTGCGGCGTTCCGCGCATAAAAATTAATTAATGTGGATATTATGTACCTATTTTGGATTATATTTTTTTAATTTCGGCAAGAAAAATTTAAATTGAGTTCGATTGAGTGGTAGATAATGGTCGATTGTTATTGATCAAATACGTACAATTACTGTACAAGAGCCGTGAAACCGAGTGTGTAACAGTGAACACATCGATTTACGAATAGGGCATGGGGACGTTCCGGTTACAAGATCGCGGCCACCAATACAGTGACACAATTTGTCGTATACAAAATATTGTCAAGACTTATTTACTAAAATTGTAAATTTAATAAATCCAATATAATACAGTAACCTACTCAATGACAGATACACTCGACCAGGTACTATACAGACATACTAGCGATACAACAGAGCGTTTTTCCCGGTTTTCATCTAGCAACTTATATAATATAAATATATAATAAATAATAATATGACGTGTATTATTGTATATAGTAGGTATACAGTGGTGGCGGTCTATGCCGATGGGATATCAGGACTTTTCCCTGTGTTGCGCGGCTGCAAGTACCTAGTGGGCAGTGGGCTGTAATTTATTATAATAAATAATAATAATTGGAGGTAGGTTAATCCTGCTTTGTGGCTTTAGAAAATAATATTGACGTTGAAGATATTATTTACATTGTTAAAAATAAAAGTGATTTATTAGATTAAAAAAAAAAAACTATTTCATAAATTTAGATTATTGTTTAGAAAATACTAATTTGAGACCAATATTATGTTCTATACAATTTCATAATAACTAATAAGCATGTATTGATACCATAAAAAAAATTACTAAATATATTCAGACAAAACGAATTTGAGTCTCGGTCAAATAGTTTTTCTAGGCCAATTTGTTTCATAGTCGAGTTATTGTAGACCACCACTGTGTACATACGATATACCTAATTATGCAAGGTGTAGGTACCTACCGGCTACCAAACAATATAAATTTTAAGTTCATATAATGGGGAATTATTGATTCCGCCGAAACTACCTGCTTAGGAAAAAGGTTTATATTGATTCCGCCCGCTACTGTTTATAAAATCTACATTTAATATTTGATAATTTAATAAATACAAATTTGTGATAATAACTTAAGGTAGGTCTCGAACTCTCGACCAACCTTAATTTAAGTATTAATTTTTATTTTCTTAAACCAAAGTCTTGTTTATGAATGTTATTTGGCCCTAAATTGTATACAATTTATAAATGTAAATATTTTTGATCATAATTTTTGGTCACATGTCTAAATTGAATAAAATGATAATAATAGTATATCAGTATAAAATAAAAATGTATAAATGTAAATCATTTTTTTCTAATTAATATTATGTATATGATATTTTAAAATGTATAATGTAAATTGAATAAAATTATAATAATATATATAAGTATAAAATAAAAATATAGGTATAAATCAAACTACTTTTGATAATATTTGGACACATGCTTTAAATAAGTGAACCTAGAAATTTTATTATCGTTCAAATCATTTGATAAATTTTTAATACTTTGTTTTTTTTTTTTGTTAAAAGCACTATTTTTGCTATTTTTCTCGATGTTTATTCCGTTTATATGTATGTAAGTATCAGTTTGTATTTTTTTATTTAAAACATGGGTGTATGTGAAAATGTTGGGTTGAGCTTTTGTGAATTGTGAATTTAATTTTGAGTGGAAAGACTCACAGCTATTTGTAGTACGTTCTGATGTTATTTCTCTCGATGCCCAAATACGTGGATTGAATTTTGCACCTTCATCAATATAATATTCAATAAATAATCGCAGAACTTAATTATCCTGTCATCATCTGGAGAAACTGACATCAAATCTGTCTTAAAGCAATCGCTTACTTCTTCTGGATTTAGTAATGGTAAGCAAAATACCCATTTTAGCAAATTACCTATTTCACTTGATGCGTCTTTATATTCTTTTGATAAGCCTAAAAAATAAAAATAATAAATTAATTAATATTAATAATACATAATACGACAATAATAGTATTGTATGTGTATTTGAATTTATATGTTCACCAAGACTTTGAATGTGTTTCCACCAATGTTGTGTTAAATGAAATCTGCAACCAACCATCCGTATTTCTGGCCATATTGTTTTTGCACCAATATGTATAGCTTCTTCAAAATCGGAAACTATTTTCGATGGAATGAATAATAAATTAATTTCCGAACATTTTTCAACCACATATCCGAACGATAGTGCATATGTGTCTATACATTTGTCTGGTAGTAAGAAGTACACGAGTGGAATATAATGTCCGTTCTTGAAGATGTGTATAGTAAAAAGCTGAAGAAAATATTTTGGACAGTAGGTAAAAGTACCATCCACAAATATTTTGTCTACTGAACATAGAAGTTTTAAATTCGTTTCTGTTGAAAAACATATAATTTTGTTTACTGAATCGACAACAAGAATAAAGTTTTCGTCCTGGACAGTTTTAATTTGACGCTCGCTCATTTACGTTGATTACTTCTATAATATTTGTTGGGAGTTTCGGATATGACGATCTACGAGAACGGTATAAACATTGATAAATATTATTGATATCTGTACCTGTAAACGTTTGTGTTAGTTCTGGATTAGTTAAAATGCCTCTATTTATGACTTTTGAAGGCCTTTCCAATTCGTTTTCCGATTTTCGTTTGAGTCCATTAGAAAATGATTTTTTTGTTATACTTGATTCAGTTTCTTGGTGATGGTTGACATTATGTGTACTTTCATCTTTTAAAATGTTCTTAACTGCTTGATCTACATATATTTTCGCAGTACACTTTTTATGTATGCACTGCCATTTAAAAGCATGCAAATATTTCATGTAATCTTTTTTATAATATTTACTATTATTATACAAAAGCTTATAAAACCAGTCCTGAAACGGCCTGTATTCAGACGTGATTTACCATCGTGCATGCGAGCACCTTCGCGAGAGACAGTATAACGATTTTGTCATTTTGGACTCAGTATATTTTTCTGAAGAATATTTTACAATAAACAATTTAATTTTCAACGAGTATTAATTTTATTCAACCATCCTAAGAAAATCGTCATCACGGTTTAGCTACCTGCAACTGGTCAGCTATGCAATTAACCTAATTGCTTATTTACCACAATACGAATTTACAATCATCGTGTCCATGTGTAAATAATTTGTTGGCATTCTACATATATTTTTAAGGTATTTTTTTTTCACAAAGCTGTGGCCTGTGGGTCACATTTATAATCTCGTAAAAAAAATTATATGGGCCAATGAAAAATTAAATGCACCACTGATAGGTAATATTGATAATATTCGGTAATACTATACGGTTTATTAATTATATTATTAATTATAGCGTTACAGGTATTCCTTTATAATTATTAAAACATCGGGAAAAAATTATTTTATGATCATTGATCACAGATTAGATTATCCGTTTAAAAACATCATAAATTTATAAATAATGGTAAAAGTAATATTTCTCTTGGTTTAACCTTGAACCTTGAAAAATTGGGTATTTACTATATTGACAAATTGTAATTTCACTGTAAACTGTTGGACAAAAGAAGATGGTTAATCATGTACCCATACTTGTAAAGTTGTAACTTGTAACATGAACTCAGGTTTATTAAAAATCATAACTTACAATAATAGTAACAGATTAAAACTGGAAGGCGGAAACTATTATTAAACTCGCTTATCATAATTCTACAAAATATGTAATCTCTATAGCGTATCGTCCTGACGTCCTCCAATGTTTTTGATAATCTTTCAAGGGGATCCAACTACATAATTTTTTGAGAGTGATTTGAGTGATTTTGAGGGGACTAAGCCCCCCCCTCCTATTTTTGCCACTGCTTATACTTTCTCGTTCAAAGAAAAAAAAATATTCTATAACCTATTCTGAAATCTTAAACCAATAGGTACCAATATAACCTATATATAGCAGTATAGGGCCTACCTAGTACCTACAACATTGCTTAAATTGGTTTCATTTTGACGGAATCGGGAATACTATATATAGATGAAGACTTACGACTTTAGAACGGCCCCAACTGTACAATAGATCCGTCTTACATGAAGCGCATACGAATTCACGATCAGTAGAATCAATTTTGTCTCATTATCTTTAATATTACAGTGAAATGACCTATCATCAAACTTATAAAAAAATATTTGTGCTTGTAAGTACCTACATATTACATCATTTTTTAAAGAGAGTTATGGCTTTACAATTTAAAAATGTTCATAACGTGCATAAAATTTAAATACCGTACAAATACAGATGATGACCTTACCTATAATATATAGGTAAGCAGCTGTTTGTCGCTAGATCACAGTATCACGCATTGTATCTACGCCTGTACGTTTGTAGAAACGTATAGTTGAACGAATTAATAATAATCTAATTTGCGGGAGTGGATGTGCAGTGGTGAACTGGTGTTCTCTTGAAATATTTCTTTTATAATATCTGTTATTCAAAATTACAAAAAAACTCAACGATTTATTTCACATATTTTGTTGTCGTTTATGATTACCCGACAAATTTAATTAGCAATAACGAATATTCCTTGATTATATTTTCGTTTTGGTATAAAAAAAAATGTAGACGCTGTCAATTTCACTTTTCATCTGCTTATCTGATACTAAATTATAAAGTCGTGTCATTTTAAATTAAAATTAAAATTTGTATAAGTAAAAATAAGTAAAATACTATATAATATATACCTACCTTCTAATATTAAAACATAGACATGTGGTGGAGGTGTAATAGATAATTTTTAAACGACACACGATGTAAAGTTACAATTAATATCACGTTATAATGTTATATTAAAAGCTAAACCTACGTATAATATAGTATACAGACTACTGAGTTATATATCCATCAAGCATGATCACCTCCATTTTTCTTTTGCCCTTTATTTGTAGGCACCTAACTGTATTCCTAAATAATATAATAGGTATTACACTAGGTACGCAATGTTTTAAAAAACATTTTTAGTTGTTAAAAAATTGTAATTGTTTCTCACTATACTTATGATCAAATGAGTACCACGCAATAAGTGACATACCTATACCTATCAGCGTGCACTAACGTTAATATTATGTAAATTTTACGAAGTATTATTGTCGAAAGTCATAAATAAACTAATAAAGATAAACCGCGTAACTATATATAACTAGTAAGCTGTCAATAAAGCGTATATTATGTTATGATCAAGATAATCCAGGCTCCAGCCGCACTCATATGTATAAATCCAGTAGAATCGGTGTACCGTAGCCCATCATAGGACATAGCCGACCGTAGATAATGGCTGGTAAATCGCATATTATACCAGGCGATGGCGGTAGCCGGTTGAAATCCAAAAAATTTTAATTTTAATCTTATAGTCCCTAAATTAAATTTTTTACTACTAATTTTCAGACTCAAAATAAATAATAATATAGTTACACTAGTAACAGAATATCGTACACAATCGTGTGATTTTTAAATTTTAAGGTGACTTTGAGTTTTGACAGTCCATTGTTTGTTGTAATGTTATGTTGTATAGTCGTGTAGGTACTTGACTGTGTTCCCAAAAAGGCACATCGTATGCAATCGTACGATAATGCTTCAATTTTCCGGAGAAAGTTTAAGTTTGAATATACATATATTATATAGTAACTATAAACGTTAGTATAATAACGTTAGTATAACTACCTATAATTATAAACTAATAAAAACAAAACAAATGTAGGTGCAGGAAAATATTATATAGCTACGATTTGTTTTTTATTTCAAAACTACTAAATCATATTTCCCTATTTTTGTTTTCTTTAAACTTTTCCAGATTAACTAGGATCGTGTTTACTTTTACTACGTCATGTTATATGAATATTGAATATGGTTGAATATGAGTCGAATAGGGTTACGGAAACGGGAACATTCACAGGAATTTCTTGATAGATCGGGGCAGGACCGTCCTCAGGATTTGCGAGGCCCAGCAGGGCGAAAACCAATTTTACCACTTTTTTCAAACGCAAGGCCTCCAAATGTAAGCAAAAAGCGCGAGGCCCAGGGCCTGGGCCTGGGCCCTGCTCACCCCCCTCTAATAAGGACGGCCCTAGATCGGGGTTGTTGCCGAGAATATAGAAAATAATTAAAACATATATTTAGAAGTAATTATTTATTATAATTTTAAATTAAATTATATTTTAAAAGATTACATATTATATTATCTATAGTCATATATATAAATAAGTGTACATTTGAATACATTTTATAACTCAAGATCCACCGAACCGATTTCGATAAAAAATTCAGGACATATTGAGATTGTTATGTAGATAGTTTCTGTGAAGTTTGTACGATGTGGGATAAGTGGTTCCGGAGTTATGGCCTCTTAAGTGCATACCTGGCGACATGGCCAAAAACAACAACAACGTCTATACAATTATTTTTATCTATATATATGTTACGGACAAAGTAGGAAATCCGGGCATTGTATAACAATGCCCGGGCACTGTGCACAATGCCCGAACATTTTGGCCAATGTAAGAATGATCATTTTAATACTCAAATTTGTCATACATTGACCGTGCATTGTACTCGATTGCACGGGCAAAGTGTACCCTGCCCAGATTCAAGTGGGCAAAGTGAATTATACAGTGCGCTGCACACTTTTATATCAAATTGCATTTATACGTAATAATATCACTACAAAACTATAATTATATTTTATTCGTACACAACAACGCGACAACTGCGATAGTACTAACCGATCCGTAATCTAAACGATAAAGTGATCACACAGTATTGTAGATAATATTTCATAGGTAATCGAATCATTAAATTCCTATTCGATATTTTCTAATGATTATTGTCACGACGGCGACGTCGCGTAGTCTGTCATTGTAGAGTAGGTAGTGCAGTTGCGTGTAGTGTTATTTTTTCTTTTGGTCAACGTTTTTAACTATTTTCTAACATAAAATATTAAACAAAAATGCAAATGCTGTATTTTTAAATAAAGTAAAATACGATGAATTAATTTTAAAAGTGAATAATGTGAAAACTAAAACCACAAAAAAGACTGCAGATGTTTACAAATTAATTAAAAAATACGATGTTGTAAATATATCAGGGATTGAAAAGTTAGTAGTTCCAGTATCCGAAGGTAATTTAATTAAGTATTATGTTTACAAAGAACAATTGTTTCAACTTCTTAATGAAACACATACGTCTGTGGGACATGGAGGTAGAAACCGTATGGAGTATGAACTATGAATTGAACTTGAAATATAAAAATATAACAGGGAGACTATAATGATATTTTTAAATTTATGTGACCACTGTCAAAAAAAAGGCAGTACAATTAAAAAAGGTTTAGTTGTAAAACCTATACTTTCATCAGAATTGAACTCTCGCTGTCAAATGGATTTAATAGACATGCAAGCTCAGCCTGATGGCGATTACAAGTTCATAATGGTCTATCAAGATCACCTTACGAAGTTCGTAATTCTTAGACCATTAACCCATAAACGGGCTGAAGAAGTAGCCTACGTGTTAATTGATATTTTTACAACATTTGGAGCCCCGGCAATTTCGCAAAGTGATAATGGAAGGGAATTCGCCAATAAAGTTATTATTGAGTTGTGTAGTATGTGGGAAGAACTTAAGATTGTCCACGGAAAGCCTAGACACTCACAAAGTCAAGGGTCTGTTGAAAAGGCCAACCAAGATATTCAAAATATTCTCGCAACATGGTTAGCCGATAATAATTCAAGAAAGTGGAGCGAAGGTCTTAAATTTGTTCAATTTATGAAGAATCGGAGTTTTCACCATGGTACAAAACGTTCGCCATACGAAATACGGAACACATGCTGAAGTTGGCCTAAAATCAACGCAAATTCCAACCAATTTAATTTCTACTTTAAAATCAGAGGAAGATTTAGAAAAAGCTCTAAGCTGTGGAATTAATATCGAAAACATAAACGAGAAACACGAAAAAAGTGATGGAAGTGATAAGGACAGTGCAAAACAACTTTTTTCTGATGAAGATGAAAACGATCAAATAAAATTGAGAATAGAATCAATTTCTTCAAATCAATCAAATGCTGCTGAAAATCTTACAGTACAAGCTAACAAAATGAAGAATTTATCTGAAGAACGTTTTTTTCCAGGAAAAGAAGGAGAAAATGTTAAAATAAAAATTCCTGATGTGGATCGAGCAAGATGTGATCTTTGGTGTATTCTGGGAGTTATACTTTCTGGTAATTAATTTTAAAATAATTTTCAAATTAATAATTTTTTTTATAGTAAAAGATAATTTATATGAAATTGGAACAAACGAGGGCAGATTACATCAACTCTACAGTCGGAACCAATTCACAATATGTAAAGAGGTGTTTATCCAGGCTGATGATGTACCACCAGTACAAATTTCATTAAGAGAAGTGGCAAGAAAATCTTCTAATTTGGGTGGCCAAGGGTACGATAGGTGTACTTGCAATACATTGTGTAAGACCAACCGGTGTAAATGTAAAAGATCTGGTCGTCTTTGCAACTCAAAGTGTCCTAATAGTGGTGTATGTGGTAATAAATAAAGCAAATAAATAATAATTGTAATTTAATAATAAATTAATTAAATATTAAAGCTGTGCAACTTTATTAATTTTTAATAATATTTTTAATATCTTTATTTTTAATTTTTTATATAACATTCAATATTTAATCTAATGTGCCCAAATCTAATTGGGCACTGTATACAATGCCCGGGCAACGTTAACTTATTCCAACTTTGCCCTTGAAAATCGGGCATTGTGCACAGTGCCCGGTCATTGTGCACAATGACCGACTTTCTACTTTGCCCGTAACATATATAACCCATAGAAACCATTAAAAAACAAAAATTTATATCGTAAATCTCAAAATTCCTGTTTGAGCACCTACCGGAGGTGATCACTTCCCTTTTTAAATTAGCCTATGACACTCACAAAGAAAGTGGCTTTGTATTGGTGAAAGAATTTTCGAAATCGGTTCAGTAGTTTCGGAGTTTATCCCGAACATACAAACAAACGCTATCATTTTATATATTAGTATAGATAAAAATGAATGTATGTGCGTAGATTAGACCTCTGGGAAGAAAATAGGCTAATTTAAAAAGTGTTAAATTTGTTTTTTTTTATTCATCGGATCTTAGTATGGTTGGGTTAGGCTTTTGTATTAATTGATTATATTAATCCTCCGTAGGTGGAATTAAGTAAAAATGACAAACTTGGTACAATTTTGATACTTTAGAGTTATACGTGTATAATATATACATTTTTAATTAATTACTGAAATATTATGCAATAGTAAATGTCATGTGAGTACAGCTTGTAAAAATAAATACAAAATAATATTGCATTTTTTCTATTTTTAAAAATCATTATTTTTCAAATTGTAGTATTTGAGATTCATTGCGTACATATATCTGATCTATAACAACAATTACCTTTGTATTTGGTCATTAACGTGATTATCCGGTTTACAACGATAATTATCTGTGCATTTGGTAAATAACGTTAATAACCGGCGAATAACGTTAATTTCCATTTAACATCATTTACCGTAACATGTATATAAAACAATATAAGCGGATCTCTCCCGTACACGCACGTCCAAGTCACCACTGCGGCGTTCAGAGCACAAAAATTAATTATTGTGGATATTATGTACCTATTTTGGAATATATTTTTTTAATTGCGGCAAGAAAAATTTAAATTGAGTTCGATCGAGGGGTAGATAATGGTCGATTGTTATTGATCAAATACGTACAATTACTGTACAAGAGCCGTGAAACCGAGTGTGTAACAGTGAACACATCGATTTACGAATAGGGCATGGTGACGTTCCGGTCACAAGATCGTGGCCACCAATACAGTGACACAATTTGTCGTATACAAAATATTGTCAAGACTTATTTACTAAGATTGTAAATTTAATAAATCCAATATAATACAGTAACCAACTCAATGACAGGTACACTCGACCCGGTACTATACAGACATACTGGCGATACAGCAGAGCGTTTTTCCCGGTTTTCGTCTAGCAACTTATATAATATAAATATATAATAAATAATAATATGACGTGTATTATTGTATATAGTAGGTATACAGTGATGGCGGTCTATGCCGATGGGATATCAGTACTTTTCCCTGTGTTGCGCGGCTGCTAGTACCTAGTGGGCAGTGGGCTGTAATTTATTATAATAAATAATAATAATTGGAGGTAGGTTAGTCCTGCTTTGTGGCTTTAGAAAATAATATTGACGTTGAAGATATTATTTACATTGTTAAAAATAAAAGTGATTTATTAGATTAAAAAAAAAAAACTATTACATTAATTTAGATTATTGTTTAGAAAATACTAATTTGAGACCAATATTATGTTCTATACAATTTCATAATAACTAATAAGCATGTATTACCATAAAAAAATTACTAAATATATTCAGACAAAACGAATTTGAGTCTCGGTCAAATAGTTTTTCTAGGCCAATTTGTTTCATAGTCGAGTAGACCACCACTGTGTACATACGATATACCTAATTATGCAAGTGTAGGTACCTACCGACTACCCAACAATATAAATTTAATAAGTTCATATAATGGGGAATTATTGATTCCGCCGAAACTACCTGCTTAGGAAAAAGGTTTATATTGATTCCGCCGGCTATTAATTCCGCCCGCTACTGTTTATAAAATCTACATTTAATATTTGATAATTTAATAAATACAAATTTGTGATAATAACTTAAGGTAGGTCTCGAACTCTCGACCAACCTTAATTTAAGTATTAATTTTTATTTTCTTAAACCAAAGTCTTGTTTATGAATGTTATTTGGCCCTAAATTGTATACAATTTATAAATGTAAATATTTTTGATCATAATTTTTGGTCACATGTCTAAATTGAATAAAATGATAATAATAGTATATCAGTATAAAATAAAAATGTATAAATGTAAATCATTTTTTTCTAATTAATATTATGTATATGATATTTTAAAATGTATAATGTAAATTGAATAAAATTATAATAATATATATAAGTATAAAATAAAAATATAGGTATAAATCAAACTACTTTTGATAATATTTGGACACATGCTTTAAATAAGTGAACCTAGAAATTTTATTATCGTTCAAATCATTTGATAAATTTTTAATACTTTGTTTTTTTTTTTTGTTAAAAGCACTATTTTTGCTATTTTTCTCGATGTTTATTCCGTTTATATGTATGTAAGTATCAGTTTGTATTTTTTTATTTAAAACATGGGTGTATGTGAAAATGTTGGGTTGAGCTTTTGTGAATTGTGAATTTAATTTTGAGTGGAAAGACTCACAGCTATTTGTAGTACGTTCTGATGTTATTTCTCTCGATGCCCAAATACGTGGATTGAATTTTGCACCTTCATCAATATAATATTCAACTAAATAATCGCAGAACTTAATTATCCTGTCATCATCTGGAGAAACTGACATCAAATCTGTCTTAAAGCAATCGCTTACTTCTTCTGGATTTAGTAATGGTAAGCAAAATACCCATTTTAGCAAATTACCTATTTCACTTGATGCGTCTTTATATTCTTTTGATAAGCCTAAAAAATAAAAATAATAAATTAATTAATATTAATAATACATAATACGACAATAATAGTATTGTATGTGTATTTGAATTTATATGTTCACCAAGACTTTGAATGTGTTTCCACCAATGTTGTGTTAAATGAAATCTGCAACCAACCATCCGTATTTCTGGCCATATTGTTTTTGCACCAATATGTATAGCTTCTTCAAAATCGGAAACTATTTTCGATGGAATGAATAATAAATTAATTTCCGAACATTTTTCAACCACATATCCGAACGATAGTGCATATGTGTCTTTACATTTGTCTGGTAGTAAGAAGTACACGAGTGGAATATAATGTCCGTTCTTGAAGATGTGTATAGTAAAAAGCTGAAGAAAATATTTTGGACAGTAGGTAAAAGTACCATCCACAAATATTTTGTCTACTGAACATAGAAGTTTTAAATTCGTTTCTGTTGAAAAACATATAATTTTGTTTACTGAATCGACAACAAGAATAAAGTTTTCGTCCTGGACAGTTTTAATTTGACGCTCGCTCATTTACGTTGATTACTTCTATAATATTTGTTGGGAGTTTCGGATATGACGATCTACGAGAACGGTATAAACATTGATAAATATTATTGATATCTGTACCTGTAAACGTTTGTGTTAGTTCTGGATTAGTTAAAATGCTTCTATTTATGACTTTTGAAGGCCTTTCCAATTCGTTTTCCGATTTTCGTTTGAGTCCATTAGAAAATGATTTTTTTGTTATACTTGATTCAGTTTCTTGGTGATGGTTGACATTATGTGTACTTTCATCTTTTAAAATGTTCTTAACTGCTTGATCTACATATATTTTCGCAGTACACTTTTTATGTATGCACTGCCATTTAAAAGCATGCAAATATTTCATGTAATCTTTTTTATAATATTTACTATTATTATACAAAATCAAATCATTTTTTCGTTCACTTGATATAATAGTAAAGTTCATTGTAATTAAAAATGTAACAAATTGTAATTAAGATCCTAATACAAATGTGTGAGTGTGTGACACTTTATACTCGTGGAGCAATTTCGTTAACTAGATCGATACTGTCGATACTGATCAGCAACTATGCGAGAAGTAACAAGGGAAGTCCATATTTTAACAAGCGGAACCGAGCCAACATAAATATACTATTATTATAGTCTTATATTTTATCTTAAAGATAAGATTTCCGTTAGAGTCATAGGTAGGTAATCAGTATAATAAATACGTAGCTTAATACGTTATAGCAATAGGTACGGTTTGAAATAAAATGTATTTACTCGTGCGCAACACGCATAATATTATAAGAAACCTGATGGTTGTAAAAACATTAATTTGGCACAATATCAAAAATAGATTTATAGATTTATAAAATTTATAAATTCACTTATTAACTGTTTCCAAATATTACCAAAAGTAGTTATACACTTTAATTTTGAACTATACAATTTAGACTATATACAATTAACAATATATGTATATTCACATACACATATTAATTAAATACTAATATTTTAATTTATAGTTGTATATATTGTCTAAATTATACTAAATAGACTATACATTTTAAAATACATATACAAAGGGGGGGATGAATAGTGTCCGGCGGAATCGATGTGTAAATATTGTGAACGGTAGCCGGCGGAATCGATACAAAATCGGCGGAATCGATATGCGCCCCATATTGAACCACTATATACGTGCGGTAGATAACATATTATATGGGGCGCATATCGATTCCGCCGATTTTGTAGCTATACCTATACATAAATATAATTATCTATTCAATTTTTTTTATTTGAATATTTATTATAAATTTGAAGAACAAAATTACAATAAATATGATCCGGCCACCTTTAAGCTATACAATATTCATTTGTTATTTGCATTATTATAAAATTATTATTTCTTAGTTACTACTTATTAGGTACCTAATATCAAGGCTGGGCAAGTTCATGATTTTTTTAAGTTAAGTTAAGTTAATATACACCAATAACAAAAAGTTAAAAGTTAAAAGTTAATTTAACTGTAGGTGAAGTCAGTTAAGTTAAAAGTTCATACACACTTTTTGTTAACTTTTTATTAAGTTAAAAAAAAGTTAATTTGTTTATACAACGCTAGCGTACTTAAATTTTTCCCAACCCAAAACTAAATTATAGGATATAGTGTTAATACTTCATACAGTATTTCCATATAAGTTTCGAATGATACACATTTTTAAGTTACATACATATTTTTTGACATGAAAACAAAATAGACTGAAATAGTGAAATATTGTAAAATTAAAAACAAAATAAATTAACTTAACTTACTTCTTAAAATGAAAAATTAACTCGTTAATTCCACGTTAATTAAGAAAGAAATTTAGTAAGTTAACAGTTAAGTTAATGAAAAGCCAAACTTAACTTTAACTTTTTAATTCGTTAAAGCCCAGCCTTGATAAATAGTATCAGATGAATCAAGTAATAAATAAATAAGTGGCTCTCAAAAAACTAACGAGGTGAACGTCGCGTCACATCGCGACCACTGACGGCTTAAGAGATGTGAGTACGTTTACACATAATTTATGAACAAACCTGTTTCAAAAAGCATCAATTTGTGGTTGTAAATTAATATAAGTTCTTAAAAAATAGTAGAAAACGATATATTATTTTTGATTTACTTACTAAAAAAGAGTGCTAAACATTTCAATCAGCACGCATAAATATTTTTACGTGATACGTTTTCATCTGAAGAATGCATAATGTACGAGTACCAAATATTTAATTTATGAAATGTTATATTATGGAGCAACAATATGGCACTCGTGTGGACTTTTATTTCTCTTGGTTTTTTTATATAAGAATATAGGAATATACCTAAGCATCTAAAAAAAAATATGCAAGTGCAATAAGCTTAGTCATCACCTTTTGGAGCATAAAAATTGTTTTATCCCCCACCCGGGCATGGCAGATACCTACGGGTGCCCAAATTAAAAATTCTGCCAAAAACAAATCACGAGTAAACAAATCTACAGTACCCCCCTCCCCTACAGTACCACAGGCTAATGACCTGAGTAGTTGAAGTCTTAACCCAAATAAAAAAAAAAAAAAAAATTGTTTCAATTTTCAACATTTCGGTTTCTGGTAGCAAATTGGACAGTTAATAATGCTTTATAAAAAAAATAATACAATTTTTTGTTATAATAAATTGCAGTTAAAATTCCTATATAGGTCATAACTTATAGGTAGGTAATAGGTATAACGTTAAAATGTAAACAAAATAGAAAATAGATATTGATAAAATAGATGATATCATTGTAATACAACTATGGTGAACTTATTTATTTTTTACTCTGTAGTAAGCAAGTTACTACTTAACAATAAAACAAATTACACAGGTACATAATTCTACTATACTATAATTTAGATACTGTAATTCTGCATAAATCGGATAATAGAAACGAAGTTAAGGGTTCTTTCTGTATATTACATTTTAATGTCTTGGGTAAGAGACGGTAGATATTAGGAACTCACTGAACCATAATTTGCTCTGTATACGACAGATGTTCAAATATAAAAATATATACTATATGATTATTTTGATTACAACGCTGTACGCTGCACGCGACGATAGTCATTATAAAAATATTAAAATTATATTAAAAAGATTATTTCAAATTTAATACACAGAATTATACTGGAAGTCATAATATGCGTGGGCTGGAACGATGTTCACACAAATCACATCCGTGAGCCGAGATACAGTATCTATAGGCAAGGGGTACGGGGAACTGCATATAAAAAGGAGCCCGAATCGGCCTGTTTTCAGACGTGTACTACCACCCATTAGTGCAAGCACCTTCACGCCACTCTGTACGAGCATATTTTGGACTTAGAAAAATTATCAACAATATAATAAAATTCACAATAAAACAACAACTGTCTTTTATTTATTATCAACCACGACTACAACATCAAACAAATTGTCTGCGACCTGCAACTATAATATCTTGGCAGCCACTTATCTACTATCAGTACTACGATAGTAGGTACCAAGCTACCGAGTATATTACACTGGCGCAGTCGGAAAAAGAAGGTTCGAGGAGTTTCAAGACGAGGCGAGCAGTCGAAGCGGCGGATTTAAATTTCCAAAGGCGAGTCTAGCAGTCAAGGCGGCTACATTCAACTTCGGAGATCCAGTACCGACGCAGCGGCTACACCACGTCAACAGCTCCACGGAGGTAACAGTTAAGGTCTGATCAACCAAGGCGACTCCGGAATCAACGAACAATTCAAGACGGGCCAGCAGACAATCAAGGAAAATGAACACAGCAGTGGCAACAGCGTTGTTGTGAGTATATCAATTAAGTGAAGATAGATAATTAAATTAAAATTGTATAGCTTGAAGTGCACGTCTCACGTTGATACATATATATCAGCGTTTATTTTATAATTGGTGGTGGTGTAAAATATTAGGGAAAAATATTCGAATAAAATTAAATAAAGAAAAAAAATAGGAAACAAGCTCGGGAAGAACTATATACGTATTTTATGATAAACAGCTGTAGACTGATCTAGGATTTTTATGGTAAATAGACGGCAAGGACCAATCTAAGATTTTTTTGTGATAGGCAGCAGGGACTGACCTAAGTATTTTATGGTATTTTGTGATAGGCAGCAGGGACTGACCTAAGTATTTTATGGTATTTTGTGATAGACAGCGGGGACTGATCTAATAAATTAAAGTAGACAGCGATAGGCTGATCTAGGAAATTGATGCACGCGCGTAGCATTTTTGAATTATATATGAGAATAATTGATTAAAGTGAAATATTGAATTTTGAATTGAAATATAATTGTTGAAAGAAGTTAATTGATATATATTGAAGAAAATAGATTTTGAATTGAAAGGCAGTAGATGACCTTGTTAAAGTAATTGACGTCAAATTTTGAAAAGTTTTGAAAAAAAAAAAAGGAGATTAATTATAAGGGCCCTAGGATAAGAAATAGTATAACGTTACTAAGAGTAAGTTGATAGAATAATTATTAAAAAAAAAAAAAGTAAATTGTTAGTGTTTAGATAATTAAATGGTAAAGCGCGTAAATTAGGAAATTAAATCATTTAGGAAAAATTAGTAATAAGACTTTTATAGTCTATAGTCTATAAAAATAAGGGATAGGAAGTCGAATATTATTGGAGGGATTTACGGAGTAGCTAACCGGGGATTTTTTTTGTTATAATATTCGAGCGTAGTACGAGTGCGTACGCATAAAAACATCGCGGAACATGGCGAGGGAAACGGGTGAGGGGTTACCGTATCGAAATTTAACACGCGTAACATAGGCGGTCGAACGTTTTACGTGTTATTAGATAGGTACTCATCCATATCCAACGTACAACGCGCGTTTACGTAATTTCTTTTTATTATTTGTGCATGATAGTTATTTTATAAGTAATAATTTTTACGTATTATTAATTTTGGTGACGGTAGTTACGTATTATTAGTTTATAAATCAATAATAGTATATACATGTAGAGTAAATACTTTTGGTAATTACTCACGCGGATAGGATATTAATAAATTTAGTAGATATAATTTATAAGTACCTAAAAGATATAATTCATTAAAAATTATATATATGTAATGTTTAGATAAATATATGTCAGAATCCGATAGTTCAGATATTGACACTAGTTCTGCGGACAGTTCAATAAAAGTTGAAAAATATAAACCGAGGAAAGAGTTAAAAGAGGCAATTTTGAAAGACGCTGTAAAGAAAGAATTTTTAGAGCAAACTAGGGAACACATAGTTAAAACTGAAAAAACTAGTAAAGAAAAGTTAGTAAGAACACATAGTTTAACAGAACAGATAGGTACCGCGCCACGAAAACAAACCGTAGGTCGTTTAGGTACTAGGTCAGACTCAAGCGTAAATCACGTGCAGTTAGAGTCAGTGGTTAAGAAAAAAATGAGTAAAATGGATTTAGATAAAGCAATTGCTATGATAGCTATTTTCACGGGCAAAAAGGACGTAGCCGAATTTATAAATATTTGTGAAATCGCAATTAAAGAGACAACGGAAGCAGATACACCGATATTATTAAAAATAATTACTTCTAAGTTAACAGGAAATGCGTTAGAAGTAACAAAATATCGAAATTTAGAAACATGGAGAGCAATAAAAACAATATTAGAAGGGGCATTCGAACAAAAAGTATCGGAGAGGGCCCTATCAATAGCCTTAAACACGGCACGTATGGCCGAGGGAGAAAGTGTGGCAAAATTCGCTAGTAGAATCGAAGAGTTATATTATAAACTCTGCGCGGCAAGTACGATAGGTCTGGCTCAGGCCGAGGCAGATATAGTGAAAAAACAAACAAAGAAACAGTCAATGATCATATTTATGACAAGGTTACCTCATCACCTATATACAGCACTGAAAAGTTGAAATCCCAGTACATTGGAACAATGTTTCAAAACGGCGATCGATGAGATGCTCGAATATGAGTCAAAAGTAGAAATGGACAAATTGCAGAGACAAATTGGTAATGGAAAACAGGCAGACGTCAATAACGAGGAAAAACGACAAAATGGTGGTAATACAAATAACGCAGTTAATCGCGGAGGAAACAGGAATTCAAATCAAAGCAATAGAAATAATAATTTCAACGGGCATAACAACAGATATGTTAACCACAACAACCGCAATAATTATGGGAATAACAATCAGAGCGGATATGGCTCACACATGGTTAATCGCGGCGGTTATCGAGGCGGAAATGGCTATGGAACGGAATTTCAATACCAATAATGTACAACAAAATAATATTAACCAAGGCACCGGATGCTACACTTGTGGTAGATCTAACCACATAGCACGAGATTGCTGGAGCAATCGACCTAATGCGCAACAAAATACGTATAACAATAATCGTGTAAGCGGCACGCGCCATGCGAACAACAACAATAATGTTCGTAGGGACAATAACAATACTCAGGGTGTACTTTGCAGTTACTGCAATAAGATAGGTCATGAAATTTCAAACTGTTATACAAAACAGAAAAACGAAAGAAGCACGTCGGGAAACGCCAACGGACCATCACCAGTGGGAGTCAGATTGGTCCAAGAAATAGTTCAAGACCCACACACAGGATTTTCCACATCACAGCAAAATTAGCAAAATATATTTGATGATATTATTGCGAATAAAGTAATTTATTTATAACCTATTTACGTGGAGCCTTGTTTTAAATTTTCAATCCTTAGCCATAAAAGTTAAACATTTTATAAATTTTTAACCACAAAATAATTAATAAATTATAAATTTGATAAATGTTGTCAAAATTTGAACTTCAAATGCTTATAAAAAAAAATTGTGCCTATGTATTTTTAATTTTTTTCAACTGCTATTAGAACGATATATCAGGAGCCTTATATTAAATTTTCACGCTTTTTTACCCAACAAATAAAAATGTATTGATGTTTATAGAAAAAAAAATTGAAAACTGACAATGTCCGTAAACAGCTCAAAAAGAGTCAAAATATTTTCAACATTTAATGGTGTATAGAAAATGCTAATATAAACATTCAGTGAAATTTTCAAGTATCTACAGTCATTCGTTTTTTAATTACAATAAAATAAGAAAATTGTTACATGAGAAATCGAGTAAATATCAAATGTTGTAAAAATATAAATTTCAGACGCTCATAAAAATTTAATTTAAGTTTCTTGTAGACATTTTTTTTTTGATAAAGGTAGACAAACTTATGAGTAATCTTATATTACATTTTCAAATCTTAGATTTAAAAAGAAAAATTTTTTTGAATTCTCAACTCAAAATAATTTGCTATTTTTCGTGATTTTTCCGTATTTTGTCAAAATTTGAACTTTAAATGCTTATAAATAAAAATTGTGCCTATGTATTTTTAATTTTTTTCAACTGCTATTAGAACGATATATCAGGAGCCTTCTATTAAATTTTCAAGCTTTTTTACTCAACAGATAAAATTTTATTGATATTTATAGAAAAAAAAACTAAAAAAATTAAAAACTGACAATGGCCGTAAACAGCTCAAAAAGAGTCAAAATATTCTGTAAATTATATGGTGTATAGATAATGCTAATATAAACATTCAGTCAAAATGTCTGTCCCTACGGTCATTTGTTTTAGAGTTACACCAAAAACCAAAATCGATTTTCTCAAAAACAGATTTTGTGTAAGAATTCCCGTTTTTCCTTAATTTTTCTTTTGTTTTTCACGTCGCTTGTGAAAACTACTGGGAAATTTTTACTTTTGACCCCCCAACTAGATTCACTTTCCTATCAGAAAAGTTACTATTGAAGAAAATCCAAGCACTTTTACTGTCCTAAAAGGTGATGACAGACACAAAAAAAAAAAAAAACACACATCATTGTAAAATCAATTCATTCATCGCATCGCTCGGAATCTAAAATAATGCAAAGAAAAAGAATAATTAAAAACTTGTTAATACATAGATTAAAATATTAATCAAATTAGAGAATACAGTCAGAAACAGAATTTTGAAATGGAGACTTAGGGAGTGGAAAAAATGCTTACGGTTTCGTCTGTATTTTTATAATTAAAATTTAAAGTAGGTAGTGTAATATTTCTTGGTTAATAAATAAATCGCGTATCTAGGAACAATATCTGTGTTTTGTTAGAAGTTTTTTCACGACAATTGAGTTTTTAAGTGAATTATGAGCATTTTTAATTTACATTTATTATACACGGTATAACTCACTATTAACACGTTACCACAATATACTAAAATCGGATTCACATCTACGTCGTGTGTCATGCCGTGTCAATCAAATCGTATTGTGATTAGACATTACTTTTTTGGTATCATGTAATAACCAAGTTGCAACAGAGCATACTAATAATTTACTACAGCTCAACTTTTAAATCATATTGGATACCGGTTGTAAACATAACAAATAATAACCAAGCCCTCGCGAAACATGACACACATCATAGCTGTGAATCCGTCTTAAGTTCAGTTGAATATATTCAACTATTCCAACGTTGGTTAGGTGGTTATATTAATGACTTGTGAAATCGTTTTACCTAAACAATATTATTTAGTTTGGTGAATATAACCAAAGAATTCGGGTCACGGACCACACCGTTTACACGGAGTTTACTTAAAACGGTCGATTTAGCCTTGGTTTTTACTTTAAAATGTATTATTATATTACCTACTTACCTATCTTTATTTTGAATAAATTGGAAGAGCTAGAGTTAGAACCGGTAACAAAACATTCTATTTTTTATTTTATTTCTCAAATAGACAACTAACATTTATTATGAAATACCTAGAAATATAAAATTATTAAAAATAGATACGTCTTCAATTACATCCTTAACTCCTGCTGTCACCAATTAATTTGTTTACAAATCGGCACATCATTGCCATTTGTAAATATTAAATATTTTATTGTGTACCAATTGTAATGATATGCTCACACACCATTATAATAAACTAAAATTTTACGGAATAATAAACAACGGCCAGACTGTCACTTGTAGAAATCGGTCGCATCAAATAAAACCATTGACAACGACAACTAAGATATTGACACGCACTCATAACAATATTACGTAGGATGTGCGTGACTTTATTTTATGCTGACGCCATAGAATAATCTAGTTCCCAGGCCCACGATAATTTAGTGACAAAGCCACCCACCACTCTCTGGTCAGCATCCTCGCGTCCGTCCCTTAAATCAGTGCATGAGCACCAACCACTGAAGTAACAACCTCTCAAGTACCAAAGAAACCGATTTCAACGAGCGACAACTGGACTTCTTATGCAAGCAATAATCAGTGCGTTCGTTAATTCAATTTGTGTATCTGAAGTAGTACTTTATTTTATCTAAAACCTAAAACTCTTACAATATTGTCTACGAACAACTGCGAATCAGGTAAGACATATGATATAATATTTTATGTTGATTGCAGTCAATACGTTCTATGTGCTTTTTTCCATAAAATTATATTGTACGGTGTATTTTATATAATTCTCGAATACACGATCTCGAGAGCCCTCCGAACACCTGGAGGAAGGTAATAGCGTAATTTTACTACTCTAACTTTTACTATTTTAATATAACTATCGACAGGAGTCGTATTTATATATTTATTTTTATTTTATCCTAATTTTACGTTATTACACAATAATACAACTAGGTATACAATAATACAAGATTATATTATTATTATTATTATTGGTAAATGGTAAAGCACATAATTAAAAACATTAAAATTAAATCATATTAAATATAATAGATATTAGGTACCTATCTTAGTATCTTACAACGTGCTTCTGGTTGTTATTGTAATAATTATATTTTAATAAAAATTGAATTTACTCACATGAATCCGGCATTTAGGCTTTATATTTAAAAATAACAAGTACCTACATAAAAAATAACAAAAGCTTAATTCATACAAACCATATTAAATTCATAATGGAACTAAATATTATATAGGTAATAATTCATAGTATTATTAGTATCACAGTGACACTGATACTAGTTGTATTACATTGATATGTAATTTTTTATAATACCTAATTAATATTTTAGTGTAGATATTACTTATGTCGCCGCCACGACGGTAGATGAGCCGTAGGCACACCGCAACGACCGACACACACACACACACATAACACCGTCGCATATAATTGTTTTTATTTTTGTATTAATTGTGTAATATATAACATTACGTAGATTATAAGTTAATTACCGCCGCCGCCGCACCGGCTGCGCAATCATTTTAACACGGTTGTCCAGTCTACCAGTCCGTTAACAAGTGTGTGCGGAATCGGCACGTGCGCTAATCGCCGTAAATTTATATTTTTTGTAAACGTTTTAAGGCTCAAATAGCCAAAATTCTTTTTATTATTGTGTGTGCGCAAATCGCCACTATATTTTTATTTGTAAGGCGCTAATCGCCACCGTTATTATTGTGATAGTCGTGGCGCAAATCGCCATCGTTATTATCGTTATTGTCGTGGCGCAATTCGCCGGCGTTATTATTGTGATTATAATATTATTGTTTCGACTCATTGTGGGTGCCGTTTTTTATTATTAATTATTATATTTGTATCCATCATTATTATAGTTATTATAGGTATCAGCTGGCCAGCAGATCACCGACAACTGTGAGTTATTTATTATATATTATTAATGCTATTATATTGTATCTATTCTATTAGGCTAGAAGAGCCATTTATTATTATATTTTACACAGTTATGTTGCTGTAATATTATTATTTTTATATTCTACGTATTGGTCGTAAGGATATATATATATATATTATTATTCTGTTGCGCCACAAGGGCCATATTTATATTATACCTTGTTTCTGCTTTACCATAGGCCTGAGCGTTCACGTTACTTTTTATGCTATTATTATTTTAATAAAATATACAGCAACTCATGCAACCTTAATTACCAACAATCGTGTTACCATTATTTTATTATCTACTATTAGTTTTAAACACACACACTACATACATAATATACATCTACACACCCACCACACACTGGCACTCTCCAGTTTTGCTCGGCGACCCCGTCCACCTCTATTGAGTCGCTATACAGATATACACACGGACACAGATCGGTCGGTGTGAGTGCGAATTATTTCTGGAGACCGGGCAACACGCTCTATTATTGTACCGTTCCCGGCGCAAACAACTTACTTACAAGTTCTAGTGTTTATTTTCATAACTTTTTCAGCCAAAACGTCGACATAGTTCTTATACGAATTCAATGATTTTGTTTTTAAATGAAAATTTAAAAATTTAACATTATATTATTATTTTAGATTTTTAAATCATAGTTAATCATTTTAATGATAATAAGGTATGTAATTATTAATTAGGCAGAAAAGGCGACAAACATAAAAACATTTCCTAGCCCTTAGGTACTTATCATTATTTTTAAATTTCTATTGTAAACAATTTTATGTCTATGTTAAGGTGAATGACGACATTTGGTGAATGTTGACATGCACCATCTGTTTTTGGTGAATGTTAACATGTTGTAAAAAAAGATGAATACCTAGTGATAAAATAATTTTTACAAATTAATTAAGCATAAGTTATTTTATTTTATATTATAAAAATTATTTGTTGCAACAAGATAAACTGTTATGACATTTTGAGTTACATAAAATGCCTGAGGATCTACAACTACACTTCTTCGATACACACTTTGCCTTACAATTGCATTTCGTGTACCCCTGTCCACCTGTTTGAGAAATTGAAGTGGAAGCTTTCCTTAAGGACACGGATTGGTCTGTAGCAACTTCTTCAGGAGATAATAGTTGTTCTTTACATACAGCAAATTGATTACGGGTGTATAATTGATTTATTACACCCTCTTTTGTGCCTAGTGTGTAAAATGTATTATCGACAGCTACGACAACTGCCAATATGTTCTGCAGTGGATCCATACGCCCTCGGTCAACATCAGGGACTCGGATACGAACAGTATCACTGGATTTGGCTGGAGTAAACTTTTGTCTTGATGAACGTAAGCCATTCTTTCAGCTTGTAATTCAAGTCCCATTCTTGCTGCTGCTCTATTTTGAATAATGTTTTTTTTTTTTTTTTTAATTCATGATCTACTTCACTTTGCTCAAAATTATGTTCCACCTGCTCAGTATTATTATATTGGATGTCATTAGCTGGAAAATAAATTTTCACCAGGTTTCAATGAAACAATAAGTTGGTTGAGAGACATTATTTTAACGACATCATATCTTTTCAATAACTTGCACACGGCGCGTTGCTTACTTTCTTTCCCCTTAAACTTGAGAACGTCTTCAACACATTTGTTATATTTTTCAGTACTCAAATAAAAATTGTTGTCTTCTCTTTTTATACTTAATATAGCGTTAAATTTTTCGTAAAAAACTTCTCGTGTGTTCTCCATTATACACGTGAACAATTAGTAGGTAACTCGAACGTATCACAAATTCAATCAGTCACAACAGTCTACCTTTTCGTTCGTGTAAGCAAGGTAAATGAAATACGTCGACACTGGTCGATAAATTAGGTACGATGACTGACGTATCACCAATTATGCGATTAAGCAAAAGCTTAGTGTGTGTGAGAGAGAGAGGTAGGTAGTGGGTACAGGCTGACAGACAGATACCGTAACGTTAAATGCCTAAATGTCTATGATAATATTATATAGATCATTAAACACCGTTCGATTAAATATTGTGTGAACAATATCATATCTATAAACATTTACTATCTTAATGTATGACACGATAACGTCTATACTCCAATTTTAACTAAAAATGTCTAACATTCACCAAAACTCAATTATGAATGTCAACACTCACCGATAATCGTTGCGAATGTTGACATTTACCGGTGACCGTTGGCAAATTTTTAATATTCATTCAAAATGTTGACATTCACCAAAAACAGCAGTGAATGTCAACACTCACCAAATGTCGTCATTCACCTTAACATCTACATCACTTTTCTTACCTACGCATAGGTTATAATGGGACGAAGTGGCCGTCGGCCGAGCGGACTACGGCGTCGGTTCCAACGCGTACCGTCGCTGGTTCGAATCTCGACCACGGGTGGCTCCTTTCTCTAGGCAAGCAACTGTCTAGCGAAAGAGGCCGCCATCCCCCGACCGGGCATGGCAGAAACCTACGGGTGCCCAATTTTAAATTCTGTCAAAACCAAAACACACATGCTTACCAAACCTACAGTACCCTTCTGCACAGTTGACAAACCACCCGAGTTGCCGTGGGTTAATCGATTTCAAATTTAAATAACACATTCAAATATTCAGTATTGGAAAATGACTTAAGGGGGCTGGAGCATACCATGTTTTAAGGGGTAGTGCTTAGGCATTTCATATTACATGTACATTTTGGCGGTGTTAATGTATGAAAAGTAAATGAACATTAGTGTGTGTAATCCGTTATCGCACTTTTCGCGACGAAATTTGAATTACCGGATTTATGATAATAATCAAAATAAACCATACCCTATAAGAATTCGACGGGAAATGATAAATTTATATTATTTGTTTATATAAAAGGATTTCCATTTTTAATTACATCTTTTAATTTTTTATTTTGTATTGCATAATCTTTAGCGGTTACTGGACATTTTATTTCTACTTATGCATCTAACTCAATTAATCTATCTGGTGACACAGCTAAAAAGGGTTGATTCATATCTATTATTAATCCTGCTGGTAGAATTTCTTTGATTACTACCAACGATTACATTTGTTCAAAAACATTAATTTTTAACTGTTTAAAATTTTGTCATGACTTTAACTTTTGTGAAATTTAATTTTGTTAAATAATAAGTGTTCCTTGGAAAAAAAAATAATATGATTCTATTGATTCTATTATCTATGCTGCCATTTACTGCTATATAATAATATATTATACTAACTGTTTTCGTCTTTTCGACTTTATTTTTAATTAATATAATATAATATGATGCATAGTAAGCTTATATTTTTATCAAAATAAACGTATACTTGACTTAGTTGTACCTAGATAGCGACGAAATGAAAAATACAAGAATCCACTTCCGAGCAAACTTAGAAAGGAGGAATACAAACCAAATTTACTTTTCAAAATTGAAATCGAGCTACTGGAAGTATGTTTGATTTTCTTTCACTTATTGAGCTAAATATATGAAAAAAATGGTTGCTCCAGCCCCCTTAATCTATTTTTTTTACAAACGGTATGGTTTTTTTCTGCATTTATTATATGTACCTACCTAACTAACTCATTTTAGACAATTTCTTATGTAAAATCCTTTTCACACGCACCCGCGCATTCAATATACAACTACTACTGATCTTATAAAACTTTGGTTGTTATATGGCTGTTAGTAAATAACATTGTTTTTGGTTGATGATCCAGTAAAGTTATGTTACGTTTAGCGTTTACGTATATTATAATTTAATGTTGACAAGCGTTCGATACTGTTGAGTTTAGGCAAATTTTTAGTTTAGGACAGTTATAATAGTCGTTGTAATTATAATGTGTGCGTACTGCGTGTCTGGGTAGTAAGTGTACATTGGTGTGTATGTGTAGTGTGTGTTTGACTGTATGTCTGTATGTTACGGTAAATGATGTTATATCGGAAATTAACGTTATTCGCCGGTTATTAACGTTATTTACCTACGAATGAGGGAATTATCGTTAATTTCTAGTTAATAACGTTAATAACCGTATGATTTGGGAAATGTTTATTTGATTATAAAATAATGTTCAACGAGCAACGATAAGGTGATCGCCAAACTAATTGTGGTACTAATTGGGTAAACCAATATAACTTTATCGGCCACAGATAATGTGGACCTATACAGTATACAATTACTATACATATTATAATATCGGTGGAGGTTACATTTGAAAATATCATACCTAACAAAAATTTATATTGATTATAACCTCAGTATATGTACTCGAATTTACCAATTATTTAAAAACAAGGAGAGAAAATGCTGAAACTTTCGAAAGAAAAGTTTGCTCAACTTGAAATAGACACAATACTGTAATATGCTTGGCTGCTTGGTACCTACTATTGTAGTTCTAATAGTAGATAAGTGGCTGCCAAGATATTATAGATGCAGGTCGCAGACACTTTATTTGATGTTGAAGTCGTGGTTGATGAATAAATAAAAGACAGATGTTGTTTATTGTGAATTTTATTATATTGTTCGATAATTTTCTAAGTCCAAAATATGCTCGTACAGAGTGGCGTGAAGGTGCTTGCACTAATGGGTGGTAGTACACGTCTGAAAACAGGCCGATTCGGGCTCCCTTTTATATGAAGTTCCCCGTACCCCTTGCCTATAGATACTGTATCTCGGCTCACGGATGTGATTTGTGTGAACATCGTTCCAGCCCACGCATTTTATGACTTCCAGTATAATTCTGTGTATTGAATTTGAAATATTCTTTTTAATATAATTTTAATATTTTTATAATGACTATCGTCGCGTACAGCGTACAGCGTTGTAATCAAAATAATCATATAGTATATATTTTTATATTTGAACATTTGTCGTATACAGAGCAGTTATATGGTTCAGTGAGTTCTTAATATCCGTTTCTTAAACAAGACATTAAAATGTAATATTATTTACTAAACAGAAAGAACCCTTATCTCCGTTTCTATTATCCGATTTATGCCGAATTACAGTATCTAAATTATAGTATAGTATAATTACCTGTGTAATTTGTTTTATTGTTAAGTAGTAACTTGCTTACTACAATACTGAACTTGTAGCTGTGGCGGACGTTGGTAGAGCTCGTGGTTCTCCACGAAATATACTAGCAGTTGTCACCCAACTTGAACACGACTTATACAAACTCTGTAAGTTAATTCTTAATGAAAAAATATGTTATTAAAATTATTAATTTTTTAATTATTTTATAGGTACTGAACATGGTTTTCTTAAATACAATTACACACGCCAAGAAATAGCTGCTTGCGAAGAAAATCTATTAAATATGGACAATGTGATAAAATTAGCAGGTGGTAGACAGTTGACACTGAGGGAAGCAGCTAGTAATAGTTCGGTTGCGGGCCCTCAAGGGTACCAGCGTTGCCATTGCAAAACTCGTTGCAATAATAAGCGTTGTGCCTGCCATGGGGCTGAAATATTATGCAATAGTAAATGTCATGGGAGTACAGCTTGTAAAAATAAATACAAAATAATATTGCATTTTTTCTATTTTTAAAAATCATCATTTTTCAAATTGTAGTATTTGAGATTCATCGCGTACATATATCTGATCTATAACAACAATTACCTTTGTATTTGGTCATTAACGTGATTATCCGGCTTACAACGATAATTATCTGTGCATTTGGTAAATAACGTTAATAACCGGCGAATAACGTTAATTTCCATTTAACATCATTTACCGTAACATGTATATAAAACAATATAAGCGGATCTCTCCCGTACACGCACGTCCAAGTCACCAATGCGACGTTCCGCGCACAAAAATTAATTATTGTGGATATTATGTACCTATTTTGGATTATATTTTTTTAATTTCGGCAAGAAAAATTTAAATTGAGTTCGATCGAGTGGTAGATAATGGTCGATTGTTATTGATCAAATACGTACAATACTGTACAAGAGCCGTGAAACCGAGTGTGTAACAGTGAACACATCGATTTACGAATAGGGCATGGCGACGTTCCGGTCACAAGATCGCGGCCACCAATACAGTGACACAATTTGTCGTATACAAAATATTGTCAAGACTTATTTACTAAAATTGTAAATTTAATAAATCCAATATAATACAGTAACCTACTCAATGACAGGTACACTCGACCCGGTACTATACAGACATACTGGCGATACAGCAGAGCGTTTTTCCCGGTTTTCGTCTAGCAACTTATATAATATAAATATATAATAAATAATAATATGACGTGTATTATTGTATATAGTAGGTATACAGTGGTGGCGGTCTATGCCGATGGGATAGCAGGACTTTTCCCTGTGTTGCGCGGCTGCTAGTACCTAGTGGGCAGTGGGCTGTAATTTATTATAATAAATAATAATAATTGGAGGTAGGTTAGTCCTGCTTTGTGGCTTTAGAAAATAATATTGATGTTGAAGATATTATTTACATTGTTAAAAATAAAAGTGATTTATTAGATTAAAAAAAAAAACTATTTCATAAATTTAGATTATTATTTAGAAAAAACTAATTTGAGACCAATATTATGTTCTATACAATTTCATAATAACTAATAAGCATGTATTACCATAAAAAAATTACTAAATATATTCAGACAAAACGAATTTGAGTCTCGGTCAAATAGTTTTTCTAGGCCAATTTGTTTCATAGTCGAGTAGACCACCACTGTGTACATACGATATACCTAATTATGCAAGTGTAGGTACCTACCGACTACCCAACAATATAAATTTAATAAGTTCATATAATGGGGAATTATTGATTCCGCCGAAACTACATGCTTAGGAAAAAGGTTTATATTGATTCCGCCGGCTATTAATTCCGCCCGCTACTGTTTATAAAATCTACATTTAATATTTGATAATTTAATAAATACAAATTTGTGATAATAACTTAAGGTAGGTCTCGAACACTCGACCAACCTTAATTTAAGTATTAATTTTTATTTTCTTAAACCAAAGTCTTGTTTATGAATGTTATTTGGCCCTAAATTGTATACAATTTATAAATGTAAATATTTTTGATCATAATTTTTGGTCACAAGTCTAAATTGAATAAAATGATAATAATAGTATATCAGTATAAAATAAAAATGTATAAATGTAAATCATTTTTTTCTAATTAATATTATGTATATGATATTTTAAAATGTATAATGTAAATTGAATAAAATTATAATAATAATATATAAGTATAAAATAAAAATATAGGTATAAATCAAACTACTTTTGATAATATTTGGACACATGCTTTAAATAAGTGAACCTAGAAATTTTATTATCGTTCAAATCATTTGATACATTTTTAATACTTTGTTTTTTTTTTTTTGTTAAAAGCACTATTTTTGCTATTTTTCTCGATGTTTATTCCGTTTATATGTATGTAAGTATCAGTTTGTATTATTTTATTTAAAACATGGGTGAATGTGAAAATGTTGGGTTGAGCTTTTGTGAATTGTGAATTTAATTTTGAGTGGAAAGACTCATAGCTATTTGTAGTACGTTCTGATGTTATTTCTGTCGATGCCCAAATACGTGGATTGAATTTTGCACCTTCATCAATATAATATTCAACTAAATAATCGCAGAACTTAATTATCCTGTCATCATCTGGAGAAACTGACATCAAATCTGTCTTAAAGCAATCGCTTACTTCTTCTGGATTTAGTAATGGTAAGCAAAATACCCATTTTAGCAAATTACCTATTTCACTTGATGCGTCTTTATATTCTTTTGATAAGCCTAAAAAATAAAAATAATAAATTAATTAATATTAATAATACATAATACGACAATAATAGTATTGTATGTGTATTTGAATTTATATGTTCACCAAGACTTTGAATGTGTTTCCACCAATGTTGTGTTAAATGAAATCTGCAACCAACCATCCGTATTTCTGGCCATATTGTTTTTGCACCAATAGGTATAGCTTCTTCAAAATCGGAAACTATTTTCGATGGAATGAATAATAAATTAATTTCCGAACATTTTTCAACCACATATCCGAACGATAGTGCATATGTGTCTTTACATTTGTCTGGTAGTAAGAAGTACACGAGTGGAATATAATGTCCGTTCTTGAAGATGTGTATAGTAAAAAGCTGAAGAAAATATTTTGGACAGTAGGTAAAAGTACCATCCACAAATATTTTGTCTACTGAACATAGAAGTTTTAAATTCGTTTCTGTTGAAAAACATATAATTTTGTTTACTGAATCGACAACAAGAATAAAGTTTTCGTCCTGGACAGTTTTAATTTGACGCTCGCTCATTACGTTGATTACTTCTAGAATATTTGTTGGGAGTTTCGGATATGACGATCTACGAGAACGGTATAAACATTGATAAATATTATTGATATCTGTACCTGTAAACGTTTGTGTTAGTTCTGGATTAGTTAAAATGCCTCTATTTATGACTTTTGAAGGCCTTTCCAATACACTAAAAACCAAAATCGATTTTGCCGAAAATGTGTAATAATTCCCGGTTTTCCTTTTTTTTTTCTTTTTCTTGGCGCTTTAAAAAAGTACTTGGAATTTTAAATTATACTCGTCAAAATCATATTTATGTATATCAAATATTTTTTTACAAATTTTATTCCATAATTTTCATTTCATTTTTAATTACGTATTGTAACCAGAAATTGAGAACAAACAATCATCTATAGACTTTAATATGCCATATTTCGGTTAGTAATTTATTATACATATAGGTATATATAATTTTCCGTATAATTTAAATCATTTTCTTAAAATAACATTAGTTTGTCAAAACTTGCGTTGAAATCACGTATATTGGTATTTGGTACACATTACATTAACAATTTTACAATTCTTATTTTCTTTGTTTTTATATTTATTTAAAAATGCACATATAAATTCTTAGTCATTTATTATATTGGTATTATAGTTTTCAATTATATCTATTAAAGTAATAACAAAATATGATTTAAGATAATAGTTTACAGGTAAAATCGTATAGACAATAGGCGTACCTATATAGACGTATAGTTTTTATTATTATTATTTATTTTTATTTTTATCAACCAGTGCCTTGTTTGGAATGCAGTAGCAGCGTTTAGTGGGCATGCGTTTATTTTTGAATTGCTACTATGTTAATTGTTTGGTACGATCGGCGGTTACCTTTTTACAGTTAACCGACTGCTATCTAAAGTTATACGGAATCATATCAATACTACCAGTGAACGATTATTTTCGCGATAATTTGTGAGTATTGGAACTGACTGGCCCCACTCGCCGCAATTTCAAAGACACGATGATTTGATATTATTTTGTTTTTAGCCGAACAACCGTGCAACCGTATTACAAAGTCTCTATGGTAAGTGAAGAGTTTTGATATTATTTTAATAAGTTTATTGCACGTATAGGGCCTAGGTACATTACATGTTTCACCATGCACGGCCGCATTAAATGTCTCGTGGTTGGACGGCCGATCACACAATTGAGAACTCGTATAGTCGGTACCTATATATTATAGATTGTAATTTGTACCTAGTATTTTGAATTTTTCAGGCGGGGCTGAATTTTATTTTAATTACGAAGATAATATATTTTCTCTACCTTATTCATCTCACACATTAAATAAGCCTTTTCTTTTGCCTCGACTTCTACACTCTGCAGGCTGAAATATGCATTTGAATAATGCACAATATTTGTTCTTTTTCAAACGTATTTTTCTATTCAACTATTTAAAGTAAAATAAAAATTCGAGCTTTGATCCGACTGGCAAAAACTTCTCATCTTTCAGATAATACAATTGTTATACTTGATTCAGTTTCTTGGTGATGGTTGACATTATGTGTACTTTCATCTTTTAAAATGTTCTTAACTGCTTGATCTACATATATTTTCGCAGTACACTTTTTATGTATGCACTGCCATTTAAAAGCATGCAAATATTTCATGTAATCTTTTTTATAATATTTACTATTATTATACAAAATCAAATCATTTTTTCGTTCACTTGATATAATAGTAAAGTTCATTGTAATTAAAAATGTAACAAATTGTAATTAAGATCCTAATACAAATGTGTGAGTGTGTGACACTTTATACTCGTGGAGCAATTTCGTTAACTAGATCGATACTGTGGATACTGATCAGCAACTATGCGAGAAGTAACAAGGGAAGTCCATATTTTAACAAGCGGAACCGGGCCAACATAAATATACTATTATTATAGTCTTATATTTTATCTTAAAGATAAGATTTCAGTTAGAGTCATAGGTAGGTAATCGTATATCGAATACGTAGCTTAATACGTTATAGCAATAGGTACGGTTTGAAATAAAATGTATTTACTCGTGCGCTACACGCATAATATTATAAGAAACCTGATGGTTGTAAAAACATTAATTTGGCACAATATCAAAAATAGATTTATAGATTTATAAAATTTATAAATTCACTTATTAACTGTTTCCAAATATTACCAAAAGTAGTTATACACTTTAATTTTGAACTATACAATTTAGACTATATACAATTAACAATATATGTATATTTACATACCTACACATATTAATTAAATACTAATATTTTAATTTATAGTTGTATATATTGTCCAAATTATACTAAAAAGACTATACATTTTAAAATACATATACAAAGGGGGGGATGAATAGTGTCCGGCGGAATCGATGTGTAAATATTGTGAACGGTAGCCGGCGGAATCGATATGTAGATATTATAAACAGTAGCCGGCGAAATCGATACAAAATCGGCGGAATCGATATGCGCCCTATATAATATGTTATCTACCGCACGTATATAGTGGTTCAATATGCTATACCTATACATAAATATAATTATCTATTCAATTTTTTTTATTTGAATATTTATTATAAATTTGAAAAACAAAATTACAATAAATATGAACCGGCCACCTTTAAGCTATACAATATTCATTTGTTATTTGCATTATTATAAAATTATTATTTCTTAGTTACTACTTATTAGGTAGGTACCTAATAATTCAAGGCTGGGCAAGTTAATGATTTTTTTAACTCAGTTAAGTTAAGTTATTATACACCAATAACAAAAAGTTAAAAGTTAAAAGTTAATTTAACTGTAGGTGAAGTCAGTTAAGTTAAAAGTTCATACACACTTTTTGTTAACTTTTTATTAAGTTAAAAAAAAGTTAATTTGTTTATACAACGCTAGCATACTTAAATTTTTCCCAACCCAAAACTAAATTATAGGATATAGTGTTAATACTTCATACAGTATTTCCATATAAGTTTCGAATGATACACATTTTTAACTTTAAATAATTTACGATACATATTTTTTGACATGAAAACAAAATAGACTGAAATAGTGAAATAGTGAAATATTATAAAATTAAAAACAAAATAAATTAACTTAACTTACTTCTTAAAATGAAAAATTAACTCATTAATTTCACGTTAATTAAGAAAGAAATTTAGTAAATTAACAGTTAAGTTAATGAAAAGCCAAAATTAACTAGTTAAGTTAAAATAAAATTAACTTTTTAACTTAACTTTAACTTTTTAATTCGTTAAAGCCCAGCCTTGATAAATAATATCAGATGAATCAAGTAATAAATAAATAAGTGGCTCTCAAAAAACTAACGAGGTGAACATCGCGACCACTGACGGGTTAAGAGATGTGAGTACGTTTACATATAATTTATTAACAAACCTGTACTAAAATTCAAAAAACATCAATTTGTGGTTGTAAATTAATATAAGTTCTTAAAAAAAAAATAGAAAACGAGATTTAATATTTTGAAAACCATATATTATTTTTGATTTACTTTCTAAAAGAGAGTGCTAAACATTTCAATCAGCACGCATAAATATTTTTACGTGATACGTTTTCATCTGAAGATAGCATAATGTACGAGTACCAAATATTTAATTTATGAAATGTTATATTATGGAGCAACAATATGGCACTCGTGTGGACTTTTATTTCTCTTGGTTTTTTTATATAAGAATATAGGAATATACCTAAGCATCTAAAAAAAATATGCAAGTGCAATAAGCTTAGTCATCACCTTTTGGAGCATAAAAATTGTTTCAATTTTCAACATTTCGGTTTCTGGTAGCAAATTGGACAGTTAATAATGCTTTATAAAAAAAATAATACAATTTTTTGTTATAATAAATTGCAGTGAAAATTCCTATATAGGTCATAACTTATAGGTAGGTAATAGGTATAACGTTAAAATGTAAACAAAATAGAAAATAGATATTGATAAAATAGATGATATCATTGTAATAAAACTATGGTGAACTTATAATAGAGCAATACCCTTATTTATTTTTTACTCTAATATCTTAAAAACTTTGAAAAACCTCTTTATAAGGCTTTTATTATTACGTAACCATGGATATATTCAACATCTACGTTTAAAATGTACAAATTATATATAAATTATTGAAATAATTAAAGTGCTTGACAAAAAATTTAATTTTAAAATATTCGATCCCGGTATCACCCCGCAATTCTCTCACAATAGTACCACAATCCGTAACTAACAGGTTTTGCCCATAGTATACAGTATATACGCAAACATTATTTGTAACCCGCTACGATAATTTACCGATTAACGAAAAACGAAAAAATGAACGAGGTCCGGCTGACGGAAACGCACTTGTTGCCGTCCAAGACGCAAAGGACTCGCATGGCCACGTATGTCATGTCGATTGTCGCGTGCATGGTCTGCGGCGGCACTGTCTACCGGGCTCCGCAGGCCCAGTCACAGTACCGATCTTTCCTGAAAAACGCAACACTGACCGAGCACGGCTGGTCGAATAAGGATAATGCGCAGGCTGATCCAATCCGACCGGACCGAAGATTGTGGCAACACGTCCATGAATAACCCGTTACTGCTGATTGGCTCGATCGTGTGTATTACACTTAGAGCGTAGGCATATAGGTATTATATAGGTACAGTCTTGTAAAAAATACTTTTGAAAAAAATATTAAGATACTAATACTAGTATTCGAATAAAAAAGTTAAAATACTATTATAAAAATTACTACTTACTATACTTACTATAGATTTTAACAATTCCTATAACATGTCTAACTATTTAGAGATAAATTATCATATATATATGGTTCAGATACATGTTTCACATATTTCGTTCTGCATTCAGATATATTTCAACTAATATCGATTAATTTTTAATGAAAAAAAAAATAAATAAAAATTGGTAAGTACTAACTATTAATATGGAACTATTTTATTAGATTTTTCAGTTTTCTTAAAATAATCCAATACAGAAACCGTATAAAATTAATAAAACGGACTTTATGGTATTTTAATAGTATTTAAAATACTTAAAAAATACATTAAAAA